>NC_080570.1:45214976-45527761 GCF_030247185.1 Malaya genurostris | reverse complement strand
GATTTTTGCACTTGCTCTTCTTTCGACGCCATCTTCGATCTCAAAGGTTGTAATATAACAGAAAATAAATTTTATACTATGAACAGACATACATAGTGTACATACATGGACATAGTGTCCAGATTTCATCGCGAACAAGCCTGAATAGGTTTAAAAAAAAATGTATTCACAGTAGGTAGTAACCTTCGTAAGCTTTGTATTTTTCCATCATTCCACCGGCTTACGAATACCATATTGAATGAACTGCTCGTTTTATTTTGTTGCGATCCAGTCTTGAATCATTTTCCACAGTGCCGCTCAACAACAGCGTGAGATATCGATGAAAACAAATGGTAGTCAGAAGGAGTAAAGTATTGGTAGTATTGCGGGTGCATTTGAGCTCAGAAATAATATTTTTGACCGCTTTCGTTGTTTGTACACGAGAGCGTTGTGGTGCTGCAATTTGTTGCTTTTGTCTGGTCGGGTTTCGGGAAATGCTTGATTGAATTTCATCATTTGCTGTCGGCAGAGATGCCACGTCTGCAGATTTTTCTTCTAATCTGCAGATTTCGTATGAAGTGCTGCAGACATTTTTTGTTGCAGACTTCTAAAAATCCAGTTTAACGTAGACTTTTATAAAAATTTACAAACTTTTCAATTAGCCGTGCTGTTTTTTTTTGCTCGCAAAGACTGGCTTGGCTGTGTGTCATGTTTTATAGAGAAATGAAAATCCCAGACATTTTTTCGAACTCACAGACTTTTACAATCCTGTCTGAAAATATTTGAAATTTCTACCTGCCATCTATGACTGTCGGTAACGCTTAGGATGTATAGAATCGTATGCCAAGAATGTATAGAATTTTTAACGCTTAATCCAGTAGTACCGGAACCGGAAGTCGAATCCAGATGAAAATCAGTAATTTTATTTGGGATTATAACACCGTCAGCTTGAACCTAAGTGCACTATCCCTGGGAAAAAAGTTTGAGTTTCATTTTAAGAGTATTTAAACATTATTTTCGATGCATCCGGAATCAAAAATTTGAAATCAGGGTAGCAGGAATTAGTTTGATAGGTCGTCTACTAACAATGACTAACGGTTGGAATAATTTCGAGCCCAGTTTAGAATCTTTCCACGTTGTTGGCCTCGCCGCTTAATGTGACGATATACATTTTTTAATACTCTTCACCCCGTAATTCCGGAACCGAAAGTTGTATTCGGATAAAATTCTAAAGCTTTGTATGGGGTCATAATACCTTTAATTTGAATCTAATTTTGTGAACATCGGTCACGCTATATCTGAGGAAACAAAGTAAGTAATCAGTTTATGTGAAACTGAACACACTCCGCTGTGTGCATTGTTTGTAGAGGCGTATTGTCTTTTCTTTTTCCGTGCCAGGTCGTACCGGGGCGTACTGGTTTTGTATCGTCATTTTAAATGGCGGTTTGAAACCTTTGTCACTCATCGCCCTGTAATTGCGGAACCGGAAGTCAGCTTCAATTTAAATCGAGATTTGTGAAAATCGGTTCAAGCATCGATGAAAAATCAAAGTGAGCTCCACTTTTGGAGCAGCTTTTCGCCACTTTCGGTGCTTCTGGAACTGGTAATGGGGGACCAGTACTGCTGAATTAAGTTTATGTGCTCCCAAATAAATAAATTCTGGAAACTAGAAGAATGTGTGTGTGAAATTTTATGTGATTTGTACTTGTGTTTGTTATGAAAAAAAATCACATGAAATTATGGGAGTATTTTACTTATCGTACTCTAGCTCCGAAACCGACGATCGTATCTAGATTGAATGTTCTGAAAAACATCTTCAAGAACTTTCGTTTGAATCTCAGTTTGTCAAATTCGGCCAAGCCATTACCGAGAACATCGTGTTCATTATTATATCTAATTTTTACATATTACCCTATTACTCCGGAACCGGAAGCCGGATCCAAATGAAATTCAATAGCAACCTATGGGACCAAAAGACCTTTCATCTGAATCTAAGGTTGTGAAAATCGGTTCAGCCATCTCCAAGAAAAACGAGCGCATATTTCTGTTACATACTTACACACATACACACAATGACATTTGCTCAGTTCGTCGAGCAGAATCGAATGGTATATGACATTCGGCCCTCTCGGTTGTGAAGGCTGTTTTAACAGTGATTGCATAACCTTTCTACATGAGAAAGGCAAAAGGGAAACAATTTCAACGGTGAGCTAATCCCTTTTTGCAGATACATTTCTTTGAAAAAAAAACCAGCTTTAGCAACTGGCACCCCTGGTGCATTATATTTTCAAAATATATCTCGGTTGATTTTTCATTAGGGCGTAGCAAGCAAGTGACAGTTTCTCTTCTATTAATTACCAAACAGTTTTCAAGTTTATCACTCAACTCTTTGTATGAAATGATACCCGAAACTTTCGACTTTCAAACAGAATAGTGATATCAAAGAAAATCTTTTTAATCACATCACAATAATCGAAAGAGAGAGTGATTAAAGAGAAACTGTCGCTTGCTTATACGCCCTAATGAAAAATCAACCGAGATATATTCAGTTCTTATAAGTGATAAACTGTGTTTCGAACATGAAGATCTTTGTCAAATTCGCATACTAGTGCATAGAAGTTAGCGAGAATGATCCTTATCTTAAAACAAGAACTTAAACTCAAGTGGAGCTTAACGTCTGCTTAGAGTTTGACATCTCATCATTAATTAAGCCAGTGGTGCCAGAACAGAGACGGAAAAGCCTCCCAAAATTCAATCTAGAAGCTTTCTCTCCGCACGGAAAGATCGAAATTAGCATTTTGGCGAAAAAATTAGTTGATTTTCTGATTTTGGTTAGTTATTTTTTGAGACAACTAAAAAAATCTTACTTTTGCTAATTTAGATTTTCTAATTCTAGTTCCCTTAATAATAATAAAATATTTGTTGAAATGGCTATTTTTTTAGTTGAATTCACCAATTAAACGTGCTGTCATTTCTTAGCTAAGGCACACTTCATATTCATTCAACTAATTTTTTAGTTGAATTAGAGAAATAAAACGTTGTTTTCAACCAACATAAATGGTTGAATTGGTTTCTGCACTTTGCAGCTATATGGCGCTCTGTCACCGAAAAAACGTTTATACTGTAATGACTACTAGCCACTAGATGGCACACTCCTGCCGAAAAAAATTTCAGTCGCGGTTATCTTTTCTATATTGGCAGGTATAAATACGATGATGTATTGGAGAAAAAGACATAAGCGAAACATAAACTTCTTTTTGAAAATTTTACTTCTAAATCGCTGTTTTCTTCATTCGACTTCGCGAAATCGACTCTCTCACTGAAAACTTTGAGCACTCGGAAAACAAAAACCGAATACAAGTAGTACACCGGACGGTGTAGCCCGAAATGTTAGAAGATACAAAAAACATCATTTGACGTGTACAATTAGAGTGCAACATTCGAAACTCACTTCACTGTTTCGCGTAAAAACATTATTACCCACAATTGCTTCAAATGCGCACAAATTCTCAATAAATACACTTTCCACTGACAGTTTATGTCATTTTTACATATCGGTTTAGAAATTTATTTATGGATATATCGTAACACATGCGAAAAATATCTAAACAATTTGCAAGCAGTTTCACAAGACTGTCCTTTTTAGCTTTTTAATGGATTGTTTTGCTTTGACACTTCTCATGAGTTTTTGACTAATAAACTTGTTAATAAAACCAATTTCATTTTTGTTTTCTTTGTGCTGTCCTTCAGTAATGATGGTGATAGATAAATAGAAACAAATTTACTGATTTTGATAACGAAATTAGTTGTCAATGAGAATTTCGTGTTGGATTGGAAAATTAGTTAAATTTTTTAACTAATTTTATAGTTATTTTGGAAATTTTGTTGTTAAAATTAACTAATTCAAAAACAGTAATACGAATTAGGCGCAGAGCTAATTTCGGTCGTTCCATGCGTCAGACACAAAACCTTCGCTTTTCTTTGCATCAACAACCTATATAATATGGAACAATCTGACAACTCTGCTTAGGTGTCAGATTTCCATTTCTCTAAACTTTGATTTTATGTAGTTCAAAAATTGAAAATGATAAATTTTATTTCGGAGATTTTGATGAGTGTTCCAATCGTTGGGGTTGGAAATTATCTTTAACTGACAAAAGTGAAATGTTTTGTAATATTGATGCGCATATTCAAAACGGTAGCAGTAGTGTTTTAATTACAATTTACAATTTTTTTTTGGATATTTTTCTTTCAGCCAAGACATCTATTTTGAATGGATGACCGAAATGCGGATTCATTTTTTTCTTTTCGGGACAACAAAAACAATAGTTGAAATCTATTGAAAATTTAGGAAATAAAGCTGTATATGGTAGAAATCGAAACTTATCGCTCAAAAAACTTTATTAACAGTAATGACAATTCAAGCGTTGATTACCTAACAGCGTAAATATTCGGCAAATTACCAACAAGACTAATCTACGAAATCGTTCCATTAGAAAACGGAACGCTCCGAGTCCTTTCGGGCTCGAAAGCCTCAGAAAGCTTTCATATTTATTCAATTTCCAACAAAACGTTTTAAAATCCCCCATCGTTCACTGCTGGAACAAGTCGGCCCGGTGCAAAAAGCAATTTCGTCCATTACGCTACGCCAAGTGCTCGTTAGACAGAAATGAAAAACATTAGAAATTCTGCTAGACATTGTTGGGCTGTCACCTGGTTTTCACGCGCCATTAAACAAACATGAAGCATTTTTCATTTGCCGGTTCACAACCGACCGGTGACGTTGTGTCCTAAGCCAGATTACCGAAATCGGCCACCCGAGGATGGTCTAATGGATGCGATTTGCTCGGCAGCGTGTCAGCTGTTCCGGGAACTGACATTAGGCACCGCAATACTGTTATTACCTTATGGTGCAAATTGAAAAAGTAATTGGAATTTGGATGTTGTATATAAAGAATACCCTCACTTCTGGTTCTGGCGTTGCCTCGAACAAAATATGATTTTTTTGTGTAACTTTCAAAGTAGAAAACTGGCGAAATGGAAGGCTTGCAGTTGCTACTGTTATCGGAAGAAGGTTGAAATGTTTGCTTCTTACCATATGTGTACTGAAACAAAATCGGACGATTAACAGGATATGGCAACAATGGCAGTCAAAATGCTTTAAACGAGTTCTAAAAAGCATCGAAGAAGAGTTTTCTTGATGTTAATATTACATGCATTTTTAAGAACAAATATAACATTTATCAAATTAAAACAAGCAATTTTAATCTCTCTTTATTTTTTCGGTTAAAATATGATATCCTTTGCAATTATAGAGCGCATCTTTTGATTGTTTTTCTCTATCGTTCGTCGAACAAAGATACTAGAGATCTAGTTCACTATTGGAAGCCGGAGCACATCCAGTTTCGGTTCATATGAATGAGCAGACAGTGTTTTACTGAAAATAATAATGAGGTTTTTCTCAACTCGTAAAAAAGTGAACATAATTATACTTCTTTCAGTTGTATCTTCACGTACGTCGCGATGATACTCATAAACAATTCAGTGCCTGCAAATTTAATGCAATCCCGTTGGTAATGTTTTACTGTCTCCTCTGTCTTGTGTGAGCAACCACATGGAACGGAATCTAAAACAACTGAACACATTAGAGATTGGTTATCGATCTTCTGACACTTTTAATTTTATCAGTCACACAGCTTTATATTAAATTAAAAAAAAATACTTCGATCACCGGATCCGCTGACTGACCTGACATTTTGTTACCAAACCTGGAAGGATAACACGTAAATATTCCAACATGCCTAGAGTTTGAAGATGTTTTCCGAAGCTCGAGAACATGAACCGCATTTTTCGACCACCATCAACCGCCCGATAGATGTGATAAAGACATTGTCTAATCTGCTATGTGATGCTTCTGTTTTACACAAGATTGATTGATGATGAAGCTTGATTTATCAAATATATGTACTTGAGAATTCTAGTCTTTCTTGAAATTGTTTTGATGAAATATAAATAAACGATAAACAATATCGCGAGCACGGGTTGGTGGTTCAATGCATAGGGCGCTGGTCTTACAAGCCAGTTATATGTTCGAGCCCCGACCTGGAAGGTTTCTTAGTGTCAGTAGGATTCATAGTACTAGCCATGCAATGATTCTGTACACTAAGAATCGGCTGCGAAGTCTGTTGAAACAGAAAGGCCAAATTCCACAAAAGGAATGTAATGCCAGGACTTTGCTTTGCTTTGATATCGCGAGCTAACTTATGCAACAATCATTAGTACTGAGCGCAAACGAGGAGGAGGAGGCTCTGCGGTTGGAAAAATTTACCTTCCGCTGGGAGCCGCACTTGGACTCCAAACCAGAAACTCGAACGCAAGCGAACTTCGGAAACGTGTTTGGGCATGCTGGTGCGGAATCAGGTGTTATGTTTTTGATGAAGCTACTAGAAAACACAATAGACCAGTTTTTCCTAAACTCTCCCTGTCACTACGGCAGCACAGCGTGCGTTGGTGGGCCGTAGGGATTAGTTTGAAAATCAATGCAATAGACTGAAGCTGGCTCGATTGCTTCGAATCTATCTAGGGATGTTCAATAAGTTGGAGAGTCGGAATTCTAGGATTGTCATTACATATTGTTCGTAGACTACCACGAATTACGGATGGTTTTAAAGCGAGCACCCAAACCTAAAATCAACGATTCTGTGCACGAATCTTTTCCACACTCACCTTTTTCGCCTGAAATTGCTCTATTGGACTACAGATCCCAAACTTCAAGAGATGGCTCTGAAAAATCTGGGATGTGTTTTGCTGATATCCCGGAATTAACTATTAGAATTGGAAAATCGTTTTTTTTTAGAATCTTGAAACCAAATTCTCAATGAGTTACTTTTCATGCCACCTCCTAGGTCTACTTTTTTATGTATAGATTTATTTCCTATTAAATTTTTTTGTCGAATTGATTTCGACAAAATAATTCCATTTGTCACATGAAAACAAGTATGTGTTAAACGCAACGCTCGTATCCGTACTGCATTTTACAGTATTGTACTGTATTTTTGACCCAAATACTGTGTACTGCGTTTTACCCTTAAATGTAGTGTATTTTGATTTGTACTGTATGTTCCCACCAAAATGTACTGTATTTTTCATATCAAAAGAATTAATATAGAATTTGAAATCTTTAACGCATCGAATTTCGATTTGCCGGAAAGAACAGTGACAACACGTAACGAATATAAATACATGCAAACAATAAATGAATTTGTCTCTTTATCTTCTTTTCATCATAAAACAAAGTTTACAGCATTACATTCCTTTTGTGCAACTTGGCCTTTCTGTTACAACAGACTTTGCAGCCTTTCCTTAACGAATAGAATCGTTGCATGGCTAGTACTACGATCCTATTGACACTAAGGATCGTTTTTATTATTCATGCATGTTCAGAGTGCGCAACAAAAATTTCACTACATTTTGTTGATTTAAAAAAAAATTGTCACTAACAAAAAGACACAATTAACCAAATAGAAATCATCGTCAAAACTATCTTTAAAAAATATCTGAATTGTTGTGCTAAAAACCTGTTTTAATCCATCTAGCGGTGTAATGATGCCTTTCTCTTATTAATCATACTATCATATATAATACTGTGGTATTATTCAAAATAATTTTTTTCGATTCTTGAAGGAATAACCGGAATCCGTCTACTGATAATGACTACCGATTGGAGCATTTTATGAGTGTTTTGTTTCGCCTCTTTAAGTAATTGTATAAAATTTTTAACACACTTAACCCTACAATTCAAAAACCGGAAATCGGATCCAGATGAAATTCAGAAGTTTTGTATAAAATCATAAGACAATGAATTTAAATTTTAGTTTGTAAAATCGGTCACGCCATCTTTGAGAAAAAATAGTACGCTTATTTCCACTCTTTTGCACATTTTACCCTATAACTTCGGAACCGAAGTCCTATCCAAACAAAATTTTGTATGGGATCATAAGACCTTTCATTTAAATCTAAGCTTGTGAAAATCGATTCTACTATTGCTGAGAAAAGTTGATGCACTTATTTTAACAATTGTTTGCACATTTTACGCCAAATTTCCGAAATCGGATATCGGACCCAAGCAATATTCAGGAATTTAGTATGGGACTACAGGACCTTTCATTTGAAGCTGAGTTTGTAAAAATCGGTTCATTCGCTTCTTAGGAATTGGGGTGATTTCCGGTTTGGATTACACGATCACTTTTTTTTTCGATATTTCCAGAATCTGAAACGAAGATCCGGTGTACCCAAAATTAATGTCTTTGGTCATCAACTAACCAAATCTGTCCGCTTCAAGAATTATACGGCTATTTGACTATATTTGATGGAATTTTTCCGGGTCATGGAAAAAACACACCCCTGAAAATTGAATCAGTTTGTAATTCCGAAACCGGAAGTCGTATCCGGATGAAATGTGATAGGATTATATGGGGTTGTAAAACCTTTCATTTGAACCTACGCTGGTGAAAATGGGATAGGCGGTCTCTGAAAAAATCGATGAAAAGTTTTTAGTTCATTTTGCACACCCCGTAACTCCCGAATCAGAAGTTGGATCCAAATGAAATTCAATAGCAACCTATGGAACCATAAAACGTTCAATTTAAATCTTTGTTGAAGAGAATCGGTTGAGCGGTCTCTGAGAAAATCGAGTGAACTTTTTTTTTATGTTTTTGGAATATTTTACCTCGTTACTCCCGAACCGGAAATCCGATCCGGGTAAAATTCAATAGCAACATATGAGACCAACAGACCTTTCATTTGAATCTAAGTTTGTGAAAATCGGTCCAGTCATCTACGAGAAAATCGAGTGAACATTTTTGTTACATACACACACAGACATTTGCTCAGTTCGTCGAGCTGAGTCGGATGGTATAAAGACTGTCCCAGAAAGTATGAACGCAACCAAAAACCGCTGCCATTTCGCAATGGTTCAGAATCTGTCAGTTTTCATGGCTGCGTCCTTTTGTTTACACTCATCTCTAACCACTTGTGCAGTTGTTTATTCGTTTTCATTAGTTTGTTTCGAAATGCGTGGACTTTCAGCAGAACAACGTCGAAAAATTGTGTACAAACGGTGCACAGAACGCGGACTGTCACTGAGAAAGATAGCACAAATGGAAGGAGTAAGTGAAAAGCCGTGCGAAATGCAATCAGGAAGTTCGGTGAGGATAACACCTTTGAGGATAAACAGAAAACGGGTCGAAAAAAAGGTCCTGCTAACCCTCAGTTGGATATACGTATACTGAAGGCGTTTGAGCAAAAGAAGGAGGTTTCAGTTCGGGATGTGGCTAAAAAAGTGGGCACTTCGAAGTCAAATGTTCTTCGTGCTAAAGAACGTTTGAATCTTCGCACCTATAAGAAGCAGAAACAACCAAAACGTAGTCCGAAACAAGAAGCATCGATCAGGCCGAGGGTTCGAAAGCTGTACAATACTGGAAATTTGAACTGCATAATCATGGACGACAATATTATACGGTGCGAGAAGGGCAAGTGATAAACCAGTCCGAGACATCGATTGAAGTCGAAAAATTTGGTAAGAAAGCTATGATCTGGCAAGCAATTTGTAGCTGCGGTATGATTTCGAAACCCTTCATCACCACTGCTTCAATGAAGAGCGAAATATACATCAAGGAATGTTTGCAAAAACGACTTCTACTCATGATTCGAAGCCACAAGGATCCTGTTGTGTTCTGGCCAGATCTTGCTTCTTGCCACTATTCGAAATTAACGGTAGAATGGTATACTACCAAAAATGTCACTTTCGTCCCAAAAGACATGAATCCACCAAATTGCCTGCAAGAAACAAAGTCTTGGCATTACATTCCTTTCGTGGAATTTGGCCTTTCTGTTTCAACAGACTTCGCAGTCGATTCTTAGTGTACAGAATCTTTGCTAATCTAGTACTAGTACTAAATTACCTGCAACTTGGACCAATTGAGGAATTTTGGGCATTAATGAAGGCACATCTTAGGAAACATGTCTCGGCAGCCGAAACCATTCAACAGTTCGAAAAAGATTGAAAAGAGTGTCAAAACTTGTCGCCACGAAGTCTGTACGGAATTTAATGAGGAACGTTCGCAAGAAGGTGCGCCAACTAGGCTACAATGGCTAAGTAGCAAATGTTGAGAATAATATTCTCTTGTTGTAGTCTAATATTATCAGTATATCGAATAAAAATTGAATTCAAATGAAAGGTCCTGTGGTCCCATACGGAATTCCTTAATTTTATCCGGATCCGGAAATATAGGGTAAAGTGTGTTAAAAATGTTATAGAGTAACAGAGGTATTTTGGCTCACGTTAGGATTGATTGTATTTTGGCCCACTTTGTAAAAATATCCACCAAATGTTGTAATATCTTTGAAAAACCCTTCCGCAATAGGCAATTTAATGTGATTAGCTTCAAATTTATGCAACATGGGTTACTTAACATCAATGAAATCCATAAAGTTTGTTAGGTGGGCCAAAATATATGAAGTGGCCAAAATACCTCTGTTACACTACCATCACTGAAAAGGGCGAAAAAACGTCAAAAAAATCTAAATCGACCTCAAATATTCTCTAATTGATAGTTTTTATCAGTAGACGGCCAAACAAATCGATTTCGGTTATTCTTTAAAGAATCGAAAAAAAAATATTTTGAACAATTCCACAGTATTATATATGATAGTCTGATTGTTATGAGAAAAGCATTACTACACCGCTAGGTGGACTAAAACAGGTTTTTCAAAGTGGATGTACTATATTTTTATTACATAGCATGTACTGTTTCCGTAAAAAATAATATACGAGCGTCTGTGTCACTTGGCGTTACCTACTTCTATTTTACTTGCACCTCCTGTATAGAATCTTTCTTTTCATAAGTTTACAAATTGCTTTCATATATATCTGCGAAGTTCTGCCCCATACATACCCTCAAAATTACGAACACTTTGTGTGTAAATTTCCCAAGTTATTGGTACGTCACTTTTGTAAGATTTCCAAAGTCAACATCTTTAAGAAACCAAAAATACCTACCCTGTTTCACCGGGCACCAATGCCAAACAAAATGGATCACTCATTTTGATTGTAAATTTATCCGGTTGCTCTGTTCCCGAGCATTCGGGGAAAAATTCTCAGCTGAAATAAGTATTTCGCTTTAAACTGTCGCTGTCCGTTTGGATATTGTTTGCTGCAAGTTTTGCGCTTCACGTTTTTGTGTCAGTAAACTGGGTTGATGCAAAGCCGAAGAGGGAAATTCTGCGAACCCAAAAGGAACTTTTCCTGTACGTCGGACTGCCCAAGATAAACTTGATTTCCTATTGAGTGAATGTTGATTGGTGGCGAAGCAAGATATTCGTTTGGTTACATTGTTGAAGTTTCTTGGATGAATTTCTGTTCCACTTTCCCGGATTATCGAATTGAAGTTTCTATTTCAGCAACACTTTAATCTTTTTTACCGTAGCTCGAAATGAATGGCAACGCTTGAAATCGATTCTAGCTGACGTTGGCCTTGATCACGACGGCACCGGTCCCGGGACCTTTTGTTCATAGGATTGGCTCATCTCAACATCGTCTTATTGTTCTTTTCAGTATCGCCGGCGAAGCCTAGCTGCCCTTTGTTGTTAACTTTGAAAGTTGACGTATGGCTGAATCGAATCGAACGCGACTTCGAACTGATGTCAATGTTTGTGTGTTTGGTTTGTGCTGACAGATTAAAATGACATTGGATTAATTTGATTTCATTTATTGCACAGAAAACTCCGCGATTATAATACAACGAAACTACTACTCATCTTATTGCATGTTTTTCTTTTCATATTTCCTAATAGTGGAGCAATTGCTTTCAGAAGGGTAATTTCAGAAAATGCTGTAATTATATAGCTACAAAATGATTAATTTCTGGGGTAAAATCATTGTTGGAGCTTAAAAAATATTAAACCAAAACCTTACCTGGTTCCATAACTACAAAGTTTCTGCATGAATTTTAAAGATTCACTTACCGTACATAACAATCTGCCACGCGTCATAACTTCTGTAACAGATACTTTTTGTTTCCAGGGACCAAGGTTCAATCACATCCACAGCATCACAACGTTTCCGACCGAGCGTGTAGATAAGCCTTTCTCATATCTGTTCAAATTTTCCGCATCGTTTCCGTCCCGTAACCTTCTTCCTTTTCTGCAGTTGTCGGCGTTTGATGAAAAATACATACAAATACACCGGCAAGGCTGTTTAAACACAATCAGACTGTCGTTCTCCTCGTAAAGATAGGGATGCCATCTGCACGAACCTGACCCGGTAGCAAGGATGCCAGGTCAATCTTCAGAAATCTGTGGCCAATTTCAGAAATCTGTGAATATCTGTGTCATTTATAAAATCTGTGCAGAAAATTGAAAATCTGGGAAACCAAGATTAATCTGTGAACCTGGCATCCCTGCCCGGTAGTGTCAGGCATTACATAGAAGAAGCTGCCGAGCTGCCGGACTTGCAAAATATAGGCCGGTCCCCTACACGACCGACAACTCCTAATGATCAATATTATTTCATTATTGTCAACTAAAGTAATCTATTATTTTGTTTAAAAATTACCGAATGAAATATGCATCTAAAAACGCTAGGTTATGAGATGAGATTAAATTTTCTCGGAGGTTGAACTCAAACTTGCTTGCCTTCTGCGGGGTTCTTCAAAACATGTTGATCAATTTCCATACGTATGGAAATAAGCATAAAATTATTATTAGCATTGTTGGTTATAAAGTAGTTTGTTGGAAGTTATCCATTTTATAATTGACTTAAATATCTAAAGAAAAGACTTTTGATAATATAAGGGAGACCGGGGCTAAACCAAATACTGTTTAGAAATTGAAAAAAAACGTCCATTTCAACAGGCTCTTACCCAAGTTTTCTCTACCGTTGCACAGTGGTTCAATAGCCCAATTTTAAGCTCCTAATTGATAACACATTAAAAACGTGGTTTCTTAGGTACAATATTTTCCGCAAAGCTACTCAGAATGATAGCGGACTTTCTTCATTTTAAATAAATGTACCTTCTGTACAATTCCCGTAATTTAAGCAGAATTCATGATATACAGTATTTTCTGCAAAGGGTCTCGTAGAACAAGTTTTTGTAAGAAAACTTATATATTTTTAATTTCTATGACGTTTTTTGTGACTGCAGAGATGGAACTCGAATCCGGTAATTTGAATTAAATTAGCTCAACCCGGTTCTACATCATAACAAGACACAAATCGCCAAAATAATGAAATTGTCTCCAACATCGTTTACCGGTATTAAATCCGGTTATTATTGATCTATATTATAATGGGTTTCAAAGAATTTAGATAAAACTGGAGGTCGCCACCGTGGATTTTGGAACATTTCACTTCAACAGAATCAACAATTAAGGATTAAATTGAGCACCTGAAAAAAAGAACATGATTTTTTTTTATTATCAAGACGGTACGACCACTTTGTTGTAGTTTATTAAAAAGATGGCTTTTTGGTCAAGTGTTGCTTTACTAAATATTTATTTTGCGTCAAAGCCAGACGTTTCGAAGGAATATCCCTTCATCTTCAACGACAACAAATATTTTTTCGTCAAGTGGATTGGAACATTGAAAATGCCGTTCCCGTTTTTGACCACTTTTATTGTTCCAATCCACTTGATGAAGAAATATTTGTTGTCCTTTTGCCCTGAAGATGAAGGGATATTCCTTCGAAACGTCGGCCTTCAATGCTAAATAAATATTTTGTAAAGTAACACTTCACCAAAAAGCCTTTAATCTTTTTAATGATTTTTTTTATTTACTTTAAGAGTGAACACTCATCGAACAACGAATCTTTTGGAATTCCTGTTCGAATTCAAGTACACAAGTCTTTTCTCATGTGGAGAAATATGCCCGAAAAAAAAGGGCGAAATTATTTTGTATTTTTTTTGCATTAGAATTTTTTTTATATACAAATTCTCTATGTCCAGAGACATAAAAATTTATTTAATTGAAATAGCACTAGACCTCGACGTTTCGTGCACTTCTACGACAATACAAGGAAACCCCATAACTTCGGAAATTCGCATTGAAAATCCGCATCTTTATGGAAATTCGTATAAAAAGTGGCAGAAAAATTCGCATTAGAAAACACCATAAAAAGACTTAAAGACAGTCAGTGAAAGCCATTGCAGACGATCCGGAAAGAGCTGAAATAATTCTCATATAACTCATGTTTAGGTAAATATTACTAAAGGATTCTTTAGAAAAACTTTTATTGGAACCTTGAATAAGAACAAAAAAGTTTGTTGAAGCATACCCTAGCTTAACCTTTCCAAATTAAATAAAGTTCTGAGTCAATTCTTCGTTTTCTTTTGCATTTTTGCTTCACATAGCCTTATAAATATTAAACACACTTCACCCTGTTGTTCCGGAACCGGAAGTCGCATCCGAACAAAAGTCTTCAGCAGTCTATGAGACCATAAAACTTTTTCATTTTCTAGAGCCGGGAACTTGGAACCGGCATAGCCGAAATCGGTTCGTTTAACCTAACAACCTACAAATTGGAGCAATTTTGAACCAAATTTAGATTTCTTTCCTTTGTATTATCGCTCTAAATGACGGGTTGCAATTTCATACTCACTTAACCCCATAAATCCGGAACCGGAGGTTAGATCTACACATATTCATAGGAAAACAATATCTTTCATTCGAATCTAAGTTTGTGAAAATCGATCCAGCCGTTTCTTAGCAATTGGAAGGATTTCTCGCTTGGAGTACATGATCACTTTTTTGATACTTCCTCTATTATTATTTTTTGCCTTTCTCATATAGAAAGGTTATGCAATCACTGTGAAAACCGACTTTTGAACCAAGGCCCGGAGGGCCCAGTGTCATATACCATTCGACTCAGTTCGTCGAGTACGCAAAATGTCAGTGTATGTATGTGCGTATGTGTGTATGTAACTTGTGGTTCCATACAAAATTCCTGAATATTATTTCGATCCGACTTCCGGTTCTGGAATTATGGGGGAAAACGTGCAAAAAATTGTGAAAATAAGTGCACCAACTTTTTTTCGGAGATGACAACCGATTTTCACAAACGTAGATTCAAATGCAAGGTTCTGTGGTTCCATACAAAATTCCTGAATATTATTTGGATCCCACTTCCGGTTCCGGAGTTATGAGATAAAATGTGCCAAAAAAAAAAGAAAATTTGTTTTCCCACTTGTCCCATAGATGGCGCGACCGATTTTTACAAACTTAGATTCAAATGAAAGGTCCTGTGGTTCTATACGTAATTCCTGAATTTCATTCGGATCCGACTTCCGGTTCCGGAAATATACGGTAAAGTGTGTTCAACATTTTATACCATCATTGAAAAGGGCGAAAAATCGTATTATTATTATTATATCGTTTATTTATACCCGGTTTTAACCTAGTTACGGTCGTTCACCGGGTCGAAAAATCGTAAATAAATATCTGAATCGACTTCAAATCTTCTCCAATTGAAATTTTTTTTTAGTAGACGGTCAAACAAATCGATTTCGGTTATTCTTTTGAGAATCGAAGAAAATTATTTCAAAGAATAGTATAATTGATATGAGAAAGGCATCATTACACCACTAGATGGATTAAAACAGGTTTTTATTATGGAGCAGAAAAATGCCCACTGGAGCTAGTTAGATACAAACTTTTTCTCCAACAGGTAGAAAAACCTTCTCATCTTTTGCATCGACAAATTACCATTATTCAATTTGTAACAAAGATCCGGTATACAAAAAGAGAATTGTTTTTTTCCATTTCACTCCGTTGCTCCTGAACCGAAAGTTCAATTCGTATATGACCTGTCATTTGAATCTAAATTTGTGAAAATCGGTTCAGCCATCTCCGAGACAATCAAGACACACACAGACATTTTGCATACTCAACTGCATACTCGACTTTTGAACCGAAGCCCTGAGAGCCGTGTGTCATATACCATTCGACTCGAGTACGCAAAATGTTTGTGTGTATGTGTATGTGTGTGTGTATCTGTGTGCGTATGTGCATATGTGTGTATGTAACGTTTTTTTCACTACCTTTTCTCGAAGATAGCTGAACCGATTTTCACAAACTTAGATTCAAATGAAAGGACTTGTGGTCCCATACAAAATTCCTAAATATTATTTGGATCCAACTTTCGGTTTCGGAATTATTAATAATTTTCTAAATCGATTTCGGTTATTCATTTAAGAATGGAATAAAATTATTTTGAAGAATACCTTAGTAATACATATGATAGTATGATTGATATGAGAAAGGCATCATTACACCACTAGGTGGATTAAAACAGGTTGTTGTATTGATCAATCAATTGATGAAAATTAGTCCCAAGGTTGAGTTTTTCCCACCGTTCATTACATTGCAATTAGTTTACGACTTGATTTACTGAATATTTGAATATGCAACTCTCTTCAATTGCAGAATCTGTTTCCCTCAAATGAAATGTCTGCCAGGCGATAGTTGCAGCCAAAAATGATGGCAATCAAAATTCTCATAAAAGATAATAAAGATCGTATTGAATTGAAGCAACGCTCGATTTCGTACACTTTTAGCAGGATGCAATGCAAATCCTCTTGAATTTATTGCTTCGCACACAACTACGTCGATCAGCTTTCGAATGATTTTTTAAGCTCAGTGATTGAGCCTCCTTAAAGGAACGGATGAATCACTTCACCGAACGCAAAATCAGGAAAAGGTTTTACTGCCGCTGTTGGAGCAATAAAAGACTTGAATCAATTTTCACTGTCTTCGGTGGATTTTTTCTCCAACTCCAAGTCAATGGAAAAAAAAAATACGAACGAAGGATCCGGCTTGCATCCCGTAATCGACGGAAGGGGTCCAGGGTTGAAATTGGAAATTGAAACCGGCTGATGGAAATGAAATGAAGAAAAAAAGACGGCGGCTATCGCTTTACGCTGTTGATGGGAAACAGGAACGGTTTAGGAGTTTTATTTTTCGTTCTCCGAATAACCGGCCCCGTCGCCAGGAGAAAGTATGTTTTTCTGCTGATTTCACGCTAATGGTTGATGGGATCGGTCGGTCGACAGGTCCTACGGTTTCGTGCCGGATTTTTTGTCTGTTCCCCCCACCCGATGGGTTCGATGTGACATCGATTGGAAGCAGGTAATTTGTTTGCAATTCATTATTATTTAATGATCCTACCAAGCGGGTGTGGCAGGAAAACATCAAAAGATTTCTGCCAGTTCAGGATTTGTTTCCAGTTTGATGAGATGGGGAGCAATTTGATTTGTTTGATTTTTGTTTTGACGAAATGAGACGAGTTTTTAACGATTTCATTAGATGGCTGTTGCCATCAAAAAACAACTTTAAAAAAAAAGCTGGCGCAAAAACCAAAAAAAAAACAATAATCCTTATTTCCGACCCCATTTTATCAAAGCTCCTATCATTGTCGGAATGGTGGAAAATCTATTTTTTTTCGGTAAAGTCTTGCTTGCATAACTGGCCATTTTGCGAAAGCAGTTTTCCCCGGTCGCTCTGATTCCGTATCATCACAGCGGGTTGAAGCTGATGACTGAAAAAGCACAAACATAATCCTTGTCTGGAATCCCAACATCGACCCACAATAACGGGGCGCGGGGGTGGCTCTACAGGACCGTAGACCCAAGCGCTTGAAATGATGATGAATGACGTGTCATACGTTCATGTATCACAACTGAGTCTTCCTTTCCTTCGGCCTTTTCTTGATGCTCCGGGACGCCATCGTCAGTCGTCTTTTGCCATCGTCAGCCGTTGGCCGTGGCCATTACTGTCGTTTCCGCATGCGATGCATGGTTACCCCAGGTGGAACAACTGGTTATACAATGAGTGCTTTCGACCTGACAGCTATATGTACTAGGTATGAAGATGATGATGATGATGATGATGATGGTGATAATGGCAACGACGGCAAGAGCCCCTAGTGAAGAAATTGTGGAGTAAACTCAAATGACGGATCAGTTCGGCGTTGGGTGAAGCGATAGGAGGTAATTCGGTGGTGGATCCGGTGATCCGCAATGCTTATTACCGAAAATGGTCGGTCATTCGGCAGAATTTTCTCATCAATTTGGACTAATGCAGTTGGAAGTTGTTGAAGTTGTGTAGGATGGCGGCGCTCACATACAGGTAATACACTTTAAATGTTCGGTTTCTCCATGTATTTGGATTTGGCAGTGGTGCAAAATATCCGGCAATTTTGATTTATTTCATTGCTAGATTTTTTTTCTCTGATCGTGTCACGTATTTGTAATTAGTCCCATACATCATTACTTCAAGAAAATTGTTTTGTATTGAAGCACTTTTTGCCATAATATTACAAAACATTCTAAAAGGAACTCTGGGTTGATGGTTCAGAATATAAAGCGCTAGTTTCACAAGCTAGTTGTCGTATGTTCGATCCTCGAACTGTAAGGATTCTTAGTGTCAACTGAATCCTATTCAATAACCATAAAATTGTTGTTGAAACAGCAAGTCAAGTTCCACTGCGGAATGAGAAGTAGTGCTTGCGCTGACTTTGCTCTGATTGACGCAGAGTCTCTGCGTTTTCAGCAAAGTACTACGAAGAAATTTTGAGCTTCACGATTGCAGGATCCGGCAGGCGCCACCATACCATCGTTCGGAAGTCATTACGGTGAGTGCTTGTGACATTGCCGAAATTGCCAAATCATCTACACAATTTACGAAAGCTGAACTTCGGTGGCTTTGGTGGTTGATATTTTGGTTGCTTTTTTACCACACGAAAAGTTATCGTATCACGATTAGAGTGGAAACCGTCGGTACGGATTACTCTCAGAAAAGGAAACACAGGATTTACAGGGTTACACGAAAGCTGTGGAATTTTACGTTTATCATTCGGTGTTGCGAATGAACAGTAAACGGCCTTAACATCACAAATAGTTTTTATCAAATTAGGATGTTTTATGTTACGGAGTTTGAAAATCTGCTAAAAACTGATCTGTTATGTTGTATTTTAAATAACAGCGTAACAGATTAGACGCTTTGTGGGATTTACTTGGGTGTCTACTAGGGTGGGACAAAATATTGATATCAGCTCCACCAAACTTTTCGTGTTTCTTTTGGGTCCCATAAGCATCATGCAAAATTTTAGCTCGATCGGAAAAACTATATTCTCGCGCCCGAGGTTTAAAGTTTGTATGGGATTTAGTATGGAGAAATTCACTTTTAACAAACAAAACAATCCGACAATTGTAGAAAAGGTTATTAAAGGACTCAGGGTCCGAACAATGGCTCACTCCTCAATATGTATATCTAGCACCACTGCTGCTAGTGGTGGTAAAATGATTGTGCTTTCTTTTATTATGCTATAACGGTTGATTTGAGTTGTTTGATACCTTCACAAAAGTTTCTCAGCTGAGTATGAGGATTATTTTTAAGTGACAAGCGATGTTCCAACACTCACCGTAAAGACACAAAAAAGTCTAACTTTTTTAATTTGAAGAAATAGGTTTTTGGAATCTCCTACAATATTTTAGATAAATTCAAATCCAATACCTTTGCCGAGAAAATAAACTCTCTATCTTTTATAGTTTAGAAGATACAGATGGTACTATTTTATGCAAAGAGAAACACGATTTACATGACTTTTTGTGACTTTACAGTACGGTTTGGAGCATGGTTTGTCACTTAAAAATAATCTTTATACCCGACTGAATAACTTTCGTGAAGATATCAAACAACTCGGATCAACCGTTATAGCACATTAAAAGAAACGAATTACTTTTACTAGCAGCAGTGGTGCTAGATATATTAAGGGGCGGGTAGGGTCTAACACTTTTGAAAAAATATTAATTATTTTCTTTATATTTTCTTATAGTAAAACATTTCAAGAATATTCTGTGAAATTTTCATGCCTATAAAACATTCTTAAAATGTTTCATTATAATAAATTATAAAAGAAAAAATATGATTTTTTGAAAGTGTTAAGTCCTACGGGCTTACTTTTGGAAATTGTTTCCGTTGATTTTATTGACAAAAAACTTTAAACGCGTTTTTCTCGAAAGCAGGTTTTGAAAGTCCGTGTCCATCGTCATTCAAAAACTACTGCACCATTTTGTTTTCAAATTTTGCACACACTTTCTACATATAGAAAACCAGACCCCAACGTTTTCCTTTTTGTTGTTTGTTACTTTGGGGAGGTTTTACGACTACAAAATGGCGGATTTTTTCGTGAAAAATCGAAGTTCAATTAAAAAAAATTAAAAAAAATCAAACAGAAACGCTGGGGTCTAGAAAAACTTCAACTCTAACTTTGCAGCTTTGATTTGTTCACTTTTGATTAGTCTGCGCTGGGATACAGTGGACACCGCAAATCATGATTTTTAAGAAGCGTCCTCAAAATACCTCTTCACCGACTTATTTCTCAATATTTTTCTACGAGAAAACTACAAAATGTCGTTCGAATGATGCTTTTTATCATGCAAAACATTGGAATTTATTTGGTTGAACGATAGTTCTGAAAAAAAAAATCCTAAAAATTATGATTTTCGAGTTTATTTCCGTAAATGCAACATTCAAAGTCGCTATCGTATGTATAACTGCCAAAATAGAAAAGACAACTGTGACTGCAGAATTCTTTTCGGTGGTAGTGTGCCATCTAGTGGCTAGTAGTCATTACAGTGTTAACGTAATAATGCGCCATATGGCTGCAGATTGTAGAAGCCAATTCAACCATTCATGTTGGTTGAAAACAACATTTCATTTTTATAATTCAACTTAAAAAATAGTTGAATGGATATGAAGTGTTCCTTAGTTAAGCAAATGACAATACGTTTAATTGGTGAATTCAACTTAAAAAATAGCCAATTCAACTAAAAAAATACCCAATTCAACTAATATTTTATCATTATTACGGGAATGAGAATTAAAAAAACTAAATATACAAAAGATTTTTGGTTGTCTCAAAAACTAACTACCTAAAATAAAAAAATCAATAATTTGTTTTCACCAAAATACTGATTTCGGTCTTTTCGTGCACTAAAAACAATGACATTTCGCCGAAAGAATTATTCAACTGAAAATAACAAACAGAGTCTGTATGTTGCTTAATTGTTAAATATGATTGAACTATCCTAAATGCATTGTTGTATACGGTATATAGTAACGTCTCGATTGCTGATTTGCTTCTTCATGAAGGGTAATATTATAAAATTTCTTGCCTGAAGAAACTCCGACTTCAAAGACGATTTTCGAAAGTTTCAGTGCACAAGGTAAAAAGATGTATGAATGAACCAAATATTTTTATTCAAATAGTAGTGCCAGTTACATTTTTTTTCTTCAGCAAATAATCGATCGGGGGCTTATGATAATGAGCCACATAACCGACGAAGTTGGTCACCGACCCACCGTCGGAAGCGGCGGCCTATCGCATACGAATCTGTAGCCGCCTAGTTTGCCAGATCTACTTAAAGTTAGGTTACTTTGCCTTAGTCAGGTCCGAATGAGCGGCAGTGAGGTCGAACAGCACACGAACGAAAACGTCATCATTTTTGCCTTTCTCTGTAGAAAGTTAATAGAATTGCTGGAAAAACCGACTGTCGAACGGATCCTCGGAGTTCCACCTTTCAACGAATTCTTCTAATGCTCAGTTTTCTCGTGGATTACTGAACCGATTTCTACTTGAAGATTACTGAACTGGCTCGGAAAGCTACTATTATGTCATTGATAAACAATAAGAACAATTGGCTGTGGCTTCAGTTTCCGGAGATATAATGGTAAAAGTGACGTAACCCTCAAAACGCGTTGTATCGTGTGTGCAGTGTGTTTTTGGAAGCGATTTAGTTGGATTTATCCAAGATTGTCGGAAATTTTTTATAGTTGCTGCTTGTTGTTTATATCGAGAGAGATCAATACCACTTGGTAGGTCGCAACTCCGTGTAGTTTTCCAGGTGGATTTGCCTCTTTCGGTGCAACATGGACTCCATTCCCTTTATATCATACCAAAATATCTTTGGTGTAGTGCTAAATCAACCTAGAATAGCGAGGGAGCGTCATGGCTGCGTAGGAATGGTAACAATCGCTTCTTGAAGTATTCTTCAGGGTATGTTTCTTTCAGTTTGCAAGCCCTGAGCGGAAACATATATCTGACAAGCCAAATGAACGAAAAACTAACAGAAAAGATGATTTATTGGAAAAAGATACGCTCAAAGACAGGACTCGAACCTGCGTTCTCGTGCATTCCGTGCATACGCGCTACCATTTCGCCACTCTGAATCTTGTTTTAGTCACTCTTAAACGCCAGTCAGACACAGTAGAACGTACATCGAACATGGTCTACATCCTGGCCGTCACCCGACCGATACCATCCAGCGACTGGCACCATTAAAGAAAGTGACAAGCGATTATAAATACACACTCCTACTCAATGCTTGATCGGAGAAATTGGTATAAAGCGAGAAGACTAGTGTTTGATGGACAGAGAAGATGTTTGGATGTAAGGTATCGGTCGGGTGACGGCCAGGATGTAGACCATGTTCGATGTACGCTCTACTGTGTCTGACTGGCGTTTTAGAGTGACTAAAACAAGATTCAGAGTCGCGAAATGGTAGCGCGTATGCACGGAATGCACAAGAACGCAGCTTCGAGTCCTGTCTCTGAGCGTATCTTTTTCCAATAAATCATCTTTGCTGTTAGTTTTTCATTCATTTGGCTTCTCCAATATATGTTTTCGCTCAGTCATTGCAAAACTGAACTTAGTTATGGCGGCTTTACGTCAAACCAACTAAAAATTAATAAATCGTATGTTTCTTTGTTTTCCGTTCCGTTGGTGGTGAAGCGTTGGCTTATTTGACCACTACTGCATATTACCTGCCAAACCAAATATTGTTAGGGAAACTTGACCTTTTTTCGTCCTGAAATGTTCCTCTACGCCGTTCTTTTGCATGAAAGACATTTCAAGAAGACTTCCAGTACATCAGTTTCATAGTCCATTATCACGCAGGAAACTTCGAAAAATATTCGCAATACAAGAAGAATGCTATTAACCGAGCTTGCAGGAATGCCAAGTTCTCTTACTGGCAGATCCGGATTTTCATTGCAACCGCACACAATTGTATTCGAGAAATATGATTGCCTAGCCTAGTAGAAGAACCACCCAAAAGAAATGTTATGAGAGTGAGAAATGCTTGAACGAATGGATATTTGACTTTGTAAGAAGAAGAATGTTGTCAGTCTTCGTTGAGACGTAGAGCCGCCTTGTTTCAAATATGATCAGTTTAACGGGTAAGCAGATTGGAAAATTAGCATGTGAATGAAATAATTAAAATCACGAGAATGTTACCGCAGATACGGGACTGGAACCCGTACCTTTACGTCTTAACAAAGACTAAAAAACAAATTGTTGAAAGTCAATTGAAGGTTTAATCATCTTGTGTACGAGATCACAATCGTCATCGCTGCTCTACCTACACACTAGTGGAGACCATTATGTGTTGGCGGCAAAGTAGAAGAGCAGAAGAATAAATTTGTGATCAGTGTGATGTGTATGTGTATGTTGAATTTGTTTCCGTAGATATAAGACTGTAGAGTTGAATACCGTAGTGACCTGGTACAGCGAAGCATGCTTGGTTTCCGTCTAGTCAACTTTCTCTTCATGTGTTTTCATATGCAGGGTAGTTTAATTGATAAAACAATTTCCCCGGTAAGGAGTTAGCTACAGGTTCGAATCCCGTCTCTGCGGTAACATTTTCGCGGTTTGCATTACATAATTGCATGAAACTCGTTAGATACCGATCCTATTTATTAAATATAGTTTTTTCAATTGATTCCTTCAGCACATGGTTCTTCCGGTCTTGTACGACCGTGTTCTAAAGAAGCACAAGGAAGTCAAGCTCGATTTTCAGCAGCAGAACGTGGAGATGTGCTGGTAAACGTCAAATTCATGTTTGCCGACAAGCTCTCGAAGATGGTCGTGATTAGACAGGTGCTTTGCAGTGGTCTGAAAATGTAACCATCCGTCACATCATTCACGATGACATCCCTAGTTTACATCGAACAATGTCTGAGAAAGCGCTTAAGTGTTTTGGTACGATTTAGTGAGCTGCCACTACTTTAAGCTGATTTCACAGATTTAGCTAATACTGGAAAATTTCAATGCAGCGACTCTCATGAAGCGGCGGACAATCAAGGACATTATGTCAATACGGGTAAAACGGGAGAAATGTGATGATTTCGTGTTTGTTTCCACTGTACGGGCATTGATGGGATCCATCAAGAAGAAGTTTAAAGATTTCGTTCGAACTGGAGTAATGTAACCAACCACTGAACTGGAGTAATGAGAACGCCAACCACAAATGAACTTTTTGAACTTATTCAATCAGAATATAGGTCCTTTTGAACGTATAAATTTACTTTTTGTCAGCTTTCAGGTATTTTCTAACGATAGTTTCTTCTTGGTAGGGTGCTTTCCTGAAGATCAATCACTAATAGTTTCAACTGTTGTTTGGCTTGCAAAATGATTTATTAGAATTAAATTTTATTAAATTTCACTTCATACATCTGATGATACCAGTTTTTTTTTCTCACTTACCGTTGAGCAATTTAACTTATACTTCCTTGAATTCCAGTTACAGCGCTTTGTGACGGATGTGGTTGCATGAAATGGTAAACGTGTTCTGAGGTATAACGGGTCAATGTTTCGGATGTTTAAAGTACGTTCTAAACTGTGATATGATTAATAATAAAATAGATTTAACAAGGGTGAGACAGTTGTTTCCAGTTTTTATCGTACCTAATTGGAAGTGTTCGTTTGTTGACAAAATATCTTTCATGTCAACAAGACAGAATTGGTTCATTATATATTAATTTGACGCTGTTAGCTCTACACGGAGAACCCTTCGATCATAAAATTGCGATATCCCAGTTTTTGATTTTTGCGATAGTTGATTTAACTAATTTATTTTTGATTTAACCAATATGGTTTTTGATTTGCATATATTCAACTAGTTGAAAAATATGTTGTTTTGAATGCTGTCAAATGCCGGAGACAGTTGAAAGCAAAACAATAATTGCAATGCAAAATCAACAAGTTTTTTAGTTGAAATCTGTTCGCGTCGCTTCAAAATGTCAATGAACAACATCGATGGTTAAAGCGTTTGGTGAAATTGTGTTCATTTGATTTGAAAAATTTATGATTCCATAACAAGTGTTTATCTAACAGAGGTGTTGTGATAAAGTTAACCTTGTTTAAGATGAAAAAGATTTGGTGACAAATTAGAAAATGTTAATGAATGACCATCTCGTAATCTTTCAGGTATGCGCAAAAATTTTATGCTTCAAATTCGATCATTGATTTACTTCCAGCAGACTGTTTTACTTCCAGCTGTTTGATACCGATGATGATGTTCATGCATTAGCAATAAAACGCTTTTTGACATGAATTTAATTTATGAAAGTAACAGGAGCGAAGGGTTTCAAACACGCAGAACGCGCTGCGATTGAATGGCGCGTTTGAATTGCCGTCACAAAATTCCAATTCCCAGCGGTAGATGCACCCAAGCTCATATAAATTGACTAAAATTTTCGAAAATCAATATTGTTCGAATTGATTCAACTATTTGCAATGTCTAAAACAAATAAAACCGATTTATTTTTCAACTAACAGAATTTTGTTTCAATAACAACACCAGCTATTTCAACTAAAATAATTGTTGAAATTGAAAGGTATGTGTCCTCACTAATTGACAGCACTTTTTTTTCAAACAGTTAAATTAGTTGTTTCAACCATCGTTTCTGCTAATCGAAAAACAAAAATGACAGTTTAGTTAAAACAACAATCGATTAGTTGTACCAAATTTTAACCAATCGAATTCAGAAAATCAACTAATATTCTGGTTGAAATGGGATCGCGAGTGGTTCCGTGTAGGTGTGATAACTATGAGCCATAACGTCGTTTGGTTTTCACATTTTGAATAGGATTGTTATTTTGGATGAGTGGTTTATTGAACACGTATCGAATCGTCTGTTTGAAAAATGATTTAGAAGGTTTCAAATAAAGTGGGGAGAAAGGTCCTCACCGGTAGCTCCTCCGATGCGTTTGAACAGAACTAACGCTTTTGTATCAATAGTCGTCTCATTATTAGAGTTGCCATGTTACATTGCCGATTACTCGACTTTCAATCAACGAATTGTAATAAAATCGGATACAATATCTTTGCTACGGCTCTGAGAAGCAATATCGCAGAAAAAATAGTTCGAAAATTGTGCAATGCTGCTGTTATAGCGACGCAAAAGTTCGATGCGAATATATTTTCATTTTACGCTTAAAGTCAATCTATCAAACGGAGATAACAGATTTCAGGAATCAGGACTAATTGGCTAAAGTGACACGTTTGAAGATTTGTGCCATGCCGGGGCTTCTCATAAAAGGAACATAAAAGGGAAACGTGAAGTGGTGAAAAAACAGCACAAAACAAAAAGAAACAAATCGTTCTGCATCCCCGATAGGATGCTGAACTATCTGCGGGTGCCAAGATGCACATATAATAAAACGTCCATTCCCAAACAGGATGTAGAGATTTTACAAAAGCGAAACCATCCTGCTTTCCCGGAAGAATGCAGAACGATTCGCAATATGTATGAACAGAAGAAAATTCGCCACCCCGTGAGGGATGCCAAACAATAATCTGCTAAAATCTTTTAGGGTAGAAACAGAAGGGATTCATTCACTCCAGGAAGAACGATAAACTCCTCTGACTATTGCTCCTCACTATATTGGGTGAGAAACGATAGAATATCCTTCAATATTAGCTCACCATACACAGATTCAACCGTGTATGGAGAACCAAAAACCAGGATACGTATTTGCATCACTGCGGGACAGTTTCATATCAGATGATATAAAGTACCGCAATCGTATTCACACAAATCACAAAAATAACACTCAGCACGCTGAATAGTAGCCATGTGATGGTTGAGTTTGCAATGTTCAGTTAGAGTTCTGATCAGAATCCTGCGAAGATGCTTGTAAAAATGCAATAGACATTTTAACATTTTCAGATTTACATCGGGTAACAATGCTGTAGTCTGAGCACAAGTTTACATTCATTCACACAGCAAAAAATTATGAAATTTACAGGTGACGCAAATCCACATATGACACAATTCATAAGAACGAAATCCTTGAAACGACTGAATTTTACAAGAATGATATAAATATACGTCAAACATACCTTGCTTTTCAAGCAAACGTGTAAATTTACATGTTTTAGCACTTAAAAATATGTAAGAATGCATTAAATATAAGTTAGAATTATAGGTCTCAGAAGACGTAAATTTACACGATTTTTTCTAGGTGTGCAGCGAAGGATAATTATACGGTAAATATGCCGAAAAATAAACATATTTCCTGTCTATGCCTTAAATTAGTCGGTCTAACTGTGATACGGAGTTTTATGCTTCGCAAGGGCAAATCCCACAAATGTTCCGTTTACGACTGCCGTTTTTAGACTCCTGCAGTCATTCAGTCATCGGCACGAAAATACACCTTGACTTACGAGCTCCCGTTTTAGTGGCCTTTTACGACATAGAACAGGAAACCAGTGGATCAATTCTTGGTTGATAAATAATACACGGCTTACCTGTTTGGTGGACTTATACCATCGACACAGGTGAGCCGTAGTGTTTTTCTTAGCCAGTTGAGAACCGCTACTGACACTACACAGCTATCTAGGTTGCTCAGAAAGAGAAGTTGATATTGAAGATCAATTTCTTTTGGTGACCGAACAGCTGAATAGTTCGAAAATTGTTCAATGCTGCTGTTATAGCGATGCAAAAATTTGAAATGAATACATCTTCATCTTACACTTTAAGGTAATCTATCAAGCGGAGACAACAGATTTCACTCTAACTAATGGTTTTCGTATATGTCAAAAACTTACAGGAAGTAATTTTGACCGGCCGCAAAGTGAATGTGCCTCCTGAGCTGGTACCTGGGTACCTGATTTCGGCCACAGCGATTAGTACTGAATGCACTCGTCATATTGTTGATCAGATTTTGTATATGAAGAAATTATCCTATCGCTGGGTACCTGACTTCGGACCAAAAACATCAACGCAAGCGCATTTCGGAAACATGTTTGGTTGTGTTGATGCGCAGTTGGGTGATTTTAGGCCTCGAACGGTTAATGAGGATGATGACTGGATCCGCTCTAATACGGCAGATTGTTCGGCAAGGGACTGAAGTCAGCACGCATACTCTGAAATGACATCGGGTAGCTCAATGGAAATGTCATGGCATTTTTTTTGTGTGGCTAAATTACACAAACTAAGTTTCTCAACAAAATTACCTAATTTATGTCACTAAGCTATTTTATTACTTCAAATATGCAACTATTTATTAGAATACAACAGTAATCTTCTCATAAAAGGAACATGAAATGCATCCATTTTAAGATTCAAGTGATTAAAGTCCTCAACAGTGTGAAATATGACCATGAGGCATTTAAGATCTGTGAACAAAAGAAGTAGTTACACAACGAGAAAAGGTACTGTGTTTGGTAAAATCTTACCATTCCAAATGTATTGATGGTTATTGGCCAAAACTTCCACGCCATCAGTATTATTGGGTGTTGGGCACGTAGAATCAAAAGAATCAATTTCTTACCAAACTGGGTATTTCCGTATATCTGTTGATACCATTTGCAGTTGTAGGCCGCTGTAGCCAATTGTAAACTCTGATCAAGGTTAGAATATGCAAGTTTATTTGATTATGCTGCATAAAATGTTTTAAAACTTACGTGTTCCATGACTTCGTTTCCATAGTAGCAAACAAAAAATATTTCCACAAGGCAAACACCAATGAAAAGGGTCATTTTAATAACAACATAGTAATTAGCAGTCTGCGATGGAAATAAAAAAACTTGAATTTGAAAGCATTAACTAAAACCAAACATTTCTACTTACGATAATTAGAAATCCTTGGGCGCACATGATAACGGAATCTGCCACTAGGTTTAGAAAAAATGTAAGACCAAATACTGCATTGATTGAATTCTGGTAACTGGAATAAGGATATCTGATTATTTATTATGCATGTTACTGAAAAGTTCCATTTGCTGATCGTCTTAATAGAATATAAAGCAAAAATCCGAATAAAAATTTATCCCCCGTAAAATGGAATCAGAAAACTGAAGACAAAATACGTATTCTGTGATATGATATCTCAAAATTAGAGTACATAGAACTATTATTTTGCCGATTACTAGACTTTCAATTAACGAATTGGGATAAAATCAGATACAACATTTTTGCTTCAGCTTTAAGAAGCGATACCGTAGAAACAATAGTTCGAAAATTGTACTATACGCGAAAACTCGAATCAAATGCAGAAACAGTAGATTTCATTTCACTTGCATCAACTTTCTTAGTCCTTTTGCAGAGCCGTAGTCGCCCCCGTCAATTTTTTAGCAAACACAATGAAGACGAACACACATTATTTCATTTTTCTGTAAGGTTATCTCAAGCAACATTTTCAATTTAGGTAAATACTTGTAGCTCTCTTGAGTGTTCATCATAATTTTTGCATTGAAAAACTTTCTGAAAACTATTTTAAGATCATATTGAAGCCAAGTGAACGATTTTCATAAGGTTTATAAATCAAAATTAAGAACCAGCATACCCCTGTGTTAAACTTATTTCGAAATGATTCAAAATTCAAAAAAAGTTTTGAGACCTGCTTTACGATCAACTTTGAAAAAAAAATTTGATGCCAAATGTCTTAGAAATACCTGGAATTTCGAGCTCCAGCGGCCACAACGGAACAGGAAAACAAAACAAACATAAAAAACACAAAACTCTGTAAACCAAAACGGTTAAATTTTATAACTTCTAACCGGTGAACGACCACAATGGTCAAAGCCGGGGTAAAATAAATGATATAAAAAAAAAATGAAATTTCGAGATCTAAAATTTTAGAAATATTTTTTTTTAACTCAACTCTAGAATGCTAAATGTAAAAGAACTGCTTGAAACATCGAGATCTAGTGTCATCTTGAAAATAATTTTAAAAAAAAACAAGAAACTTTAGATTTCCGAAATATTTTTTTATGGGAAATGTTAAATGATATCAAAAATCAATTCACGATCCCGGGAATATCAAAATCCCCAGAGTCTTTTTTTCAAAAATTAATTTTTCAAGATAATACTAGATCTCGACGTTTCAGACAATTCTAAAACATTTGGCATCGAAAGATTATCTCCCACCCCTTATGGTGATTTTTCAAGATCGAACATTTTAAAACATTAACCGCCGGGCATATCGGATTTATCTCAAATCTGGATAGGCATATTTTTAAGTGCTTTAACTTTTGAGCACTACCGCTTTACGAAATTAGAGATGACCATATTTGGCAGCATAAAACTCTACAATAAATAGTCAAAATCACTGTTAGTTTCTGTTTTGGACATCCAGGAAGCAGTTATCTTTTGTGTTCCTCATATCCTTATTAGTATTACGGTGCAATGTACTTTCGATATTTTTTTCAGAATTTTGAATTTCCTGAAAGTACGGTTAGTTTGTTTATGTTGGTGATGAAAGATGTTGTGTCAACATAATTTAATTCAAAACGAAACACTGTTTGTACGAGTCCTTACCACCGACCTGAAAGGATTTTCAGTGTCAATAATATCGTAGTGTTAGTCATGCAATGATTCTGAACGCTAAGAATGGGCTGCAAAGTCTGTTGAAACAGAAAAAACGAATGTAATGCCAAGACTTTGCTTTGCTTTGTACGTCTCATGCAAGGCGAACGGCGTATAAAAATCCACAGAAAGCTGATGAGCATAGAATCCTTTACCATGGTTCAAACACGTTTTTCCGTACAGAATGCAAGTCGATTCAATACTAATTTCGATTGTGTGAAGATGCTCAGTTTAAGTAATCGCGTCCATTCTATGCTAAATGCAAAAAGATTTAACGTAAACGAAATTGTCGTCTCTGTTAGGGGAAGCTAGGAAACATAGAAAATTATGCATCGTTCGTTATTTATTAAAATTTCGACTCTTGAATATATAGTTTTATCTATCCGAATCGATGCGACCTGACCACTGTTTCCACTTGCACGTTTGTTTAAATTTGGATTTCCCAGTAGTCAGGGAGGAAGGGGAACCTTCTCGATGGCTTTTAGAAAATCTAATTTTAGCTCTTTAAGAGGTTCGCAGGTTTGCTCTCTGAGAACTAGATTTTCGGTATGTCCGGCACGTCTTTTTGCATCGAAAGTTAAATACTATTCGCAAGAATGAATAGCAGATGTGAAGCATTATCTGTTTATAACAGTATAAGAAGAGCACCTACATAACAACACTCCATATTGCTTTAGATTGAAGAGTAGAAAAATAGACTAAATAAGCATATACATAAGTATATACTGCTCATATTCCAATGGAGAAGGTTGCAGTAAACTTCAGCAAGTAGGACTGGATTTATTTTGTGCGCCGTTCGCCTCGCTCGGAAGCTGTTCATGCTTGTCGTAGCTCTTTGCATTTGAGAAAAATACGAGGACTTCGATCATCGAGTACTGAATGATCTTGATCAGCACCTCACATAAATAAATGCTCTTGTTCAGGATATCCCAAAATTCTCAATAATCATTTTCGAAAGCAAATGTCGCATAGATACAATGATTTGGGCACAGTTTTGTGTAGTTCTGCGTCATCAGTTTCACCATCACTTCACACAAATGATTACAGCTAGACCTTGGAGGTTTTTATCACTAACCTTAGCAAATTCTGATGACGACGAATCAGCGTCTGAAGTTTCTCGTCGATATTTTTCTGACAGATCAACATGCCGTCGTGGTTTTGGGGCTCAACCAATTCTTCCAGCGCCGTCTTTAGCAGTTTTAGTTGCAGGCTCAGATGGGCACAGAGCAAACAGAATATGCATTCGACTCCCTGGAATGACAAGTAGTTTTTCACTCTTATTTTTATTTTTAAATCGAAAGGAGCTTTCCTACTTCTTACCACATTACTGCCAGCCACCACGTAGCCTCCATAAATCTCGAACACGTAAACCGGATAATACCACCATCCGCCGAATTTATCAAACGGGTACCATATCACGTACGGTAGCTGACGGTGCCATTCACCGGTTTGCCAGCGATTGAAGATCATTTCTGCCACCGGTAAGAAATTGAAAGCTGACGCCGTAACAATACCATTGACGGCTGCAAACTTCATAATGGCTACAGTAGGACGAAAAAAATTATCGCTTATCGGTCGATCGGTTGAGCTGTTGTTAAACTTGATAGATAAATAATAAAATCTGACAGATGAAATTGCTACTCTCCGGAATGAGATTGAACAAATTTACCGCATCCTTCCACAAGTCGCCACAATCATTGATTATCGAAGCCAGTTGATTTCGATGGTACGCCAGTCCGTACATTTGGATAAGTCCGATGATGCAGTATCCGGTGCAGGCAGCCTGAGTGGCTATTTCTTCAATTACACCGTTCGTTTTGCGATGACCGATTAGCAGCAGCGTCACGTTAACCAATTGGCCAATTACGCAGTAGGACAGTATCAAATAGCTCGTTATAAAACCGGCATTGGTCCATAGTTTTTTTCGGAGTGTAGCCGGATAAGGATCAAAACAGCACGGAATGCCTATGAGAATGCGACAGTGGAATTAACGGTTTTGGTTGGTTTACGTGTTTACTTACCAATGAGTTTCAGGACTCTTGTTGTGAAGTCAAATGTTTTTCTGAATTCCAGCTCCGGTACCATTTTGACCAACGTAGTTACAGAAAGGACCAATCCTGTTTGAAGCATATCCAACCCGTGCCATGGGATTTTTAACTGAACCTGTAAACTGTATTGTTATAAATAATAAAACAAGTCACTATGAAGGATGAAACAGATGTTTTCAGTTTTTAACACGGCTAATTCGACGCTTTCGCTTGTTGTTAGAAAATCTTTCAGGTTCTGTTGGCGCGACAAAATTACTTCATAATAAATATATTAACGCGACTGCGTACGGTCTGACATCATTCAATTTGACCTCAAAATGTTGAATTGGGTGTTGGATATAATTTATTTCTTTTTGCCTTTCTCATATCGGAAGGCTATGCAATCACTGTGAAAATCGACTTTTTAACCGAGGTCGAACCTGAGCCAATGTCTGTGTGTGTGCGTCCATGCGTCTATGAGTGTATGTATGTAACAAAAATATGCTCACTTTGCACGGAGATGGCTGAACCGATTTTCACAAGCTTAAATTCAAATGAAAGGTCTCATGGTCCCATCAATCGTCACACTTTTGAATCCGTAATTACACGAGTGTCTGCTTAGATTGATCTTTATTATGAACCAACACCGAACACGCGAACCCAGAATATAGACTCTGTTTGTTTGGATTTGTATTTGTTTGTATTTGTATTTGTTCATCTTATATGAATTAGAAATTAATCTTAAGCACAGAGAACAGACATCCAAGTAGAGATTTCAATGTGTGTAAGGAATTTAGCGGTTGTTTTATAAAGGAATCACCAAGTTTCTCCTGTAGAGGCGCATCGAGCAGCTCTGCAGTCGCCTATGAGCCCTTGCATTCGAGCTTCCATACAACGCTACTTAATGCGTGCAAAGTCGTACGCAACGGTGATTTTTAACGGATTTTCACTTGTATGCTTTACACAGCTTTATTGAAAAAGTTTGTACTAGCTTGGATGTCAGTTCTCTGTGCTATTAATCAACATTTCAATGACATATAATTGAAAATACATGGCTATGAACATTCAAAAAACAATACGTAGAAATATTTCCAATCAATTGGTCAAATAATATTACTGATTAAAACTAAACTGACTGAGCTGTAAGTGTTCAAAAGCTGACCACATTTCTACTATTGAATTTCTAATTTGCACCCCTATACAGAAAACAAAGATGTGTTTCACATAAAAAAAGACGGGTGGGTAATGTCAGAGACATAACCGGATGACGTGAATACGAGTAAAATGAATGGTTCAGTTTCTTTGATATTGAAGGATTGGAATTTAGATCTGGATTTCTGAAATTAAATTTTGAGCCGACTGCTAGAACTGAATTTTGAATCTGAATTCTCAATTTTGAATTTTTCAGTTCGGATCCCGAACTCAGCTCCGCAATTCAAATAAATTTAGTTCAAAATCTTTAGATTCTATTTCCTGATTTCATTTATCCTTCTAGATTGTAAAACTGAATTCTTGAACCAAATTCTAATACTGCACTGAACTGAATTCGGAACATGGATTCTGCAGTGTATTTTTGGACTGAATTCTGGAAATACAATTGAATTTTGAATCTGAATTATAATCCTAGATTTCGGTCTGAAGTTCCAGAACTTCAGGTACAGAACTCAGTTTCAGGATTCTGAAACTACTGATACTGAATTCTGAACTCCGGACAAAAACTTTGAAACTGAATTCTAGTCTGAAATGCATCTTCAGTTCCAGAAGTCAGTTTCAAAATTCAGATCTAAGTCCAGAATTCATTCCTGAAATTTAGATCGAGATCCCCCCCCCCGCCCCCCCCCCCCCAAAATCGAGACTATGATCTCAGTTCCAGAATGAAGGCGCAGAATTAGGTTCTAAAATTCGGTTTCAGCTACAGTTTCAGAATTCTGGAACTCGATTCTGGCCATGGATTCTCAACGAGGAACTGAAGTTAAGATCTAGATTGTGAAAATGAACAAGAAAATCTGGTCTTGGGGTCATAATCTGAAATCCAGCACTGAGTTCTAGAACTGTCAACTACGCAGGCTAGAATGAATGAAATGTCAATTTGTTAGCTTATTCACTTATAAAATATTTAGGAAAAATGCAATTCGAATTAGAATTAGTTGTGGTTACCTCATGCTACTGAAAATTTTATCACACATTGCGGATGACTTGGAGAGAAAATTATGTTAAATGGAACAAAAAATATTCACGATCAAAAATTTACCAGTCACCCATATGAAAAAAAGGCACTCCAATAGCTCTTAAAAGGCACTCCATAGTGAAGTGAGACGTATTTACGTAAAAAAACCGAGAAAAGTATGCGAAAATTTTTTAATTCGAAACTACCAGACTGTCAACACTCACTAAACCAATTATTTTCACTTCCAATTTGCATATTTCAACAGATAAGTAATTCTAAAAGTTTTTTAGATAACATTTAGAGCCCTTTGAAGGGCTGGTTTTGTAGTTCCCCATCTTTGTTCTCTTTTTGTTGTGTTTTTCTCAAATGCAAACGACCAGCAGCTGGATGACGCAATCGCTCTTGTTTAAAGTGAAACTCACGCAGCGAACGATGCACAAAAAAACGCGGCAGAACTGAATGCTTGATTCTGTATCTGAAACTAAATTCTGAAATTTTATTCAGAAACTGAATTCTCGATACTCGAACTAAAACTGAGCTGTGGACCTCAACCAACCGAAATGATACACTTGCTTCACTTCCGGTTCAGTCAACTGCAGAGATAAGAATGAACGAAATATATCAAGTGTTAACCTTTTATACCTCTCCAGTAGAAAACGCAGAAACGAAATGTTACTTACTACATCAAAACCGTCGGCTCGGGTACGAGAAAGGCAAACACGCTTTAAGTTTTATTCTTAGTTAGTTAGTTGATACCAAACATTTCAGAACACATTAGTTTTGAATAATTTGTGATTATGTCATACAACTGAAAACGTTATCATAAATTGATGATCATATTTCAGATGGCATGTAGCAAAAATGATGTTGATACGTCAGATACAACATGAGATATTCACGATCAAAAACTTATCATTCTCTCAGAGGGTAAATTTTGAAAAGGCGCCCCATAGTAAAGTAAGTAGTATTCACGACAAAAGGAAAAAATATGCACTCACTTTTTTCAGAGATGGCTAGACCGATTTTCACAAACTTAGATTCAAATGAAAGGTCTTATGGTATGCTATAAGTTGGTTTTTATGGTATGCTATTGAATTTTATTTGGATTCGACCTCCGGTTCCAGAGTTACAGTTAATATATGAAAATTAGAGAAAAAATGTGCTTTACCGATTTTCACAAACTAAGAAAACATGAAAGGTTTTATAGTTTCCTAATTACTAAAACATTTTATCCGGATCTGAATTCCAGAACTAAAGCGTGATAAGTGTAAAATTTTGAATTTCATGAGTATTTTTTTACGAACGATGGCCAAAATCAGGTACAAATCCAGTAAAACTGTCTGATAAATTCTTCTAGTTTTAGTTTGTGGGCATACAAACTTAATTCAGCACTACTTTAGGCCGTCAAATGGTGAGATAACTAAGTCCTCTCAAGTTCCTATCTCATGCCTCCCCGAGCGTCTATGATGACATTTGGTCAATAGAACGGCGTCGACTGGGTGCTATCGCCTTCTGCGTTAGTAGCAATGAGAGGGTGCGAAATGGCTTATAGTTTGTAGTCCATCCTAAAGGCAATATTGGGGAACGGGTATAGTGTGATGGGTAAGTCGATGCCTTTCACGCAGCCCGCCTTGGATCGATTCCCAACCCCGCACATAGGGTCAGAAGGTTTTTCTGGCCCGAAGAGGCGAATGACCTTAAGGTTAAAACCTCTATAATCGAAACAAAAAAAAGGCAATATTTATCATAGTATATTGCAACATGTGGTTCTGTTGTTTGTTGAACTATTTGTTTTATATTGAATTATATTGCATTGTATTATATATTGTTTTTATTATTATTATAATCATTTTTATTATTATTATTATTATTATTATTATTATTATTATTATTATTATTATTAATTAAAAAGAAATATTATATTTCCTGCAGTACTGCGACGAAAGAAGAGCATAACTTAAACTGCGACTTCAACTGTTATGCAATGTATCATAGCATATTATTTCATATATTATCTTCTGTTATGTTATATTATGTTGTATTGTATTATACTGCATTGCATTATCTCATATATATTGTATTATATTATATTATATTGTGCTATATCACATATTATGTTATATCACAGAGAATAAATATCCAACAGACATTAATACGTGCAAAAACGTGTGCAACGGTGATTTTCAACGGATTTTCACTTGTACGCTTTACACAGCTTTTTAAAAAAATTGTACTAGCTTGGATGTCTGTTCTCTGTAGTTATATTATATTGTATTATACTTAAGTATATCGACAACGGGGAGGGGCAGGGAGTACATCAGGGTATCTTACAAGTGAATGACTGGATGATGGAGTGGATTGCCAACCTGAGACACGTGGGGGAAGCTTTGTGTTTTTCCCTGAAGGTCTGAAATGAGTAAGACACACCCTTCTAATAAGCAAACCATCAGGCGGGCTTAAGCTGGTACAGCGAAATTCTTTATTATATGGCCGGATGTTCTTGCTGGAAAGCGCCGGGTCCTCAAAACCCATTTTGGCATTCTTAACAGCAATTATATGAAAGCTATCTGATAATTAAATTCGGATCTATTGTAAGTCTACCCGCATTCACTGGTAATGCCTTGAACTGATGGTGGCTTCATATATACATACATACATATAAACTGAATTCGACACTACTGGTTCCCCCTTTTCCTGTTCCGGAAGCACCGAAAGTAGTGAGGAAATATTTCAAAAATAGAACTCACTTCGATTTCAATAGTAGAAATAATAATAATAATAATAATAATAATAATAATAATAATAATAATAATAATAATAATAATAATAATAATAATAATAATAATAATAATAATAATAATAATAATAATAATAATAATAATAATAATAATAATAATAATAATAATAATAATAATAATAATAATAACTTCGTTTGTTAGATTTCGTTCAATTGCTTTAATCAAAATAGAGCATGAGATAGTAAGTCTAGGATTAACTAATTTCAAAACTGTTTCAATTTGTAGGTTATATTTGTTGCTATCAAACGAACCAACCTCGGCTATTCCGGTCATCTGAATCCGGTTTCGGAAGTATTGAACCGAATGAGTTCTATTTTAGAGTGTTTTATCACTCATTCCGGAATCCGGGAACTGAGGCGGGTTCCTTTGATTAACAACCAACATGAAAAAGGAACAGTTTTGAGCTCAATTTAGAAACATTTTCTTTGCTGGCATGTAAAATTTCCTGCAATCCCTACACAGTTCGAAAAAATCTTGTGATTTTACATCTTATAAGATGTACGTATATGGAGCGTCGTATCGCACACAAATTTATATTAGAGAGTATGTGAAATTGTATAATTTGAATATTACACGCCTTGAAATCGAATGAAATAAGAAACAAAAGATCGATAGCAACAACGCAACTTGAACCGAGAAACATTAAATCACAAAGCAAGCCATTGAATCGACTGAGCCACAGAAGCACATATCTGCTAGATAAATAATTGATACATATAAATCCATACAGCGTCACTTGGTAAAATTCTGTACGAGTGGAATATTGCGTCATTTGATAAGTTAACTTAGTTAACTGTAGTTATGAATTTTATCGTTTGTAGAAACGTCGGAAATTTACTTTTAGTGTTGAATTTCGTTTAAGGGACCAACAAATACTATAAATGTTAGCTAGGAGTGAGATTTCGCTATAAAATTACTTAATTTGCGTATTACTAGGGAATTTTATTATTTGAAATTTACATGATACAATTATTAACTAAATTGAAAGAGTAGTCATTCCATAAAAGAAATAGGGAAAGGATTGTATGTATTTTCAGATTCAAACGATTATTGTTCTCAACAGTGTGAAGTAGGACCAAGAAGCATTTAAGACCTGTGAAAAGAAGAAGCAGTTACACTACAAAGAAATTTACTGTGTTAGGTAAAGTCTTACCATTCCAAATGTATTTATGGTTATTGGCCAAAACTTCCATGCCATCAGTATTATTGGGTGTTGGGCCCGTAGAATGACAAGAATTAATTTCTTACCAAACTTGGTATTTCCGTATATCTGTTGATACCATTTGCAATTGTAGGCCGCTGTAGCCAATTGTAAACTCTGATCAAGATAAGAATATGTAAGTACATTTTGTTATGCTTCATATACGCAGAAATGTTCTAAAACTTACGTGTTCCATGACTTCGTTTCCATAGTAGCAAACAAAAAATATCTCCACAAGGCAGACACCCATGAAAAGGGTCATTTTAATAACAACGTAGTAGTTAGCTGTCTGCAAGGGAAAGAAATTCGAAAGCTTCACTAATGGCGTTTTCGTTTTTAATTTGCACTACACCGATGCAGTGCTACACGGAGGTATGAATAAACGAACAAAAATGACGAAAACATAAACCGTAACCGTTGACTACAATAAACAATTCCATTGCACAGAGCTACACCATACTTTTGATGTTTGCTACACCAGTGGTATCGGTACAGAAAAAGTGTAGCACTGATGTAGTGCAATTGACAAAAGCGAACGGTTTCAGTGCAACCTTACCTACACAGGTGTAGTGCAATTTAAAAACGAAAACGACATAAGAGAAACGAACAATTTTACTTACTATAATTAGAAATCCAACGGCGCACATGATAACGGAATCTGCCACTAGATTAAGAAAGAAGGTAAGGCCAAACACAGCATTTATTGTGTTCTGGTAGCTGGAATAAGGATATCCAATTATTAGTATGAATGTTACTGAATAGTTTCTTTGATCGAGCGTCATAGTAAAGCCCATACTTATAAGGTAAAAATCCGACCAAAAATCTCTGGAAAGGGTGTTATGATTAAGAATTGACTCAGTTTTTGTCGTGAATTCGGGGAACGTTTGATCTATTTTTCTTCGTGTTAAACGATAAGTTTAGGACGCGCGCGTTAAGTTTATAACCGTGCAGACATTTTTTGGCGACCGTGCTCAACAAGGACGTACATAAATATAGTTACAACTACGAGGAGGATGCAATTACTATTTAATTTTTTTGTTAGGGAGTAGATATCGACATTATTTCAAATCGCGTAAGGAAAAAAATACACAATGAATTAAATGTATGAATTGATATCGAACCTCCCGACAGCCGGCTGTCCGGAGTTTTACAAATTTCCGAAGAAATTTTGTATTTTAGTAGGAAGCACATATTAATACAAAATGCGATAAAATTGAAACGTATTCTGGGTAGCCGGCTACCCAGAGCAATGCACACATGATAATATTATTCGGAAATTTACCTACTAACCTTAGCACATTTTGATGACGACGAATTAACTTTTGAAGTTTCTCGTCGATATTTTTCGAACTCATCACCAGGGCGTCTTTTTGGGGTTCAACCAATTCTTCCAGTGCGGTCTCCAGCAGTTTCAGTTGCATGCTCAGGTGGGCACAAAGCAGACAAAATATGCAATCAATTCCCTAGAATCGCAAGGAGTTTTTTTACTCTAATTGTTTTAAAATCGGAAGGATTTTTCCTACTCTTACCACATTACTGCCAGCCACCACGTAGCCTCCATAAATCTCGAACACGTAAACCAGATAATACCACCATCCGCCGAATTTATCAAACGGGTACCATATCACGTACGGTAGCTGACGGTGCCATTCACCGGTTTGCCAGCGATTGAAGATCATTTCCGCCACCGGTATGAAATTGAAGGCTGACACCATAACAATACAATTGATGGCCGCCAACGTCATAATGGTTACAGTCGGACGAAAGAATTTCCCGCCGTTCAGTCGATCGGTTAAACTGTTGAACTTCACAAGCAAATCAGGAAAATGTTAAATAAAAAAAAGGGATTTGACAATTTTACCTGATCCCTCCACATATCACCACAATCATTGATAGTCGAGGCCAGTTGATTTCGATGGTACGCCAGTCCGTACATTTTGATAAGTCCGATGATGCAGTATCCGGTGCAGGCAGCCTGAGTAGCTATTTCTTCGATTGCACCGTTCGTTTTGCGATGGCCGATTAGCAGCAGGACCACGTTGACCAGTTGACCGAATACGCAGTAGGACAGTATCAAATAGCTCGTTATAAAACCGGCATTGGTCCATAGCTTTTTTCGGAGTGAAGCCGGGTAAGGATCAAAACAGCACGGAATGCCTATGAGAATGCGACAGTGGAATTTTGGTTGGTGAAACCGTGCTTACTTACCAATGAGTTTTTGGACTCTTATTGTGAAGTCAAATGTTTTTCTGAATTCCAGTTCCGGTACCATTTTGACCAACGTAGTTACAGAAAGGGACAAACCTGTTTGAAGGACGCCAAGCCCATACCTTGGGTTTTTAAAAAAAATCCCTAACTCTGGTAGCATTAATAATAAATAAAGAATCGTGAAGAATGAGACAGATGTTGTCAGTTTTTAACACGGCTAATTTGACGCTCTCGTTTGTTGACAGAAAATCTGTCATGTTCTGTTAGCTCGACAAAATTGCTTCATAATATATTAATACGACTGCGTAAGGTGTGATAGAACTGAACATCATTATTGGACTTTAAAATATTGAATCGGAAGATTGACATAATGATGATAAATCGACTATTAAAATAAGTATCCCGTTTTGGGTCGACAAATTGATATGGTCAATATTGGTGCTTCGAAATACAACATGATAGGAATTTATTGGAGGAAGAAAAGTATGTCGGCTATTTTCGTAATAGAGTATAAATATAGGGGCTGGGGTCCACTAGGAGATTGATAGTACCTATTAGCTCTCTCCGGACAGTACCAGCCTAGATGCCGTGTGGAATCCGGCGGAAAAAAATGAACCAAGAATAGATTCACTGGGTTCCTGCTTCCATGTCGTAAAAGGCGACAATTGCAGGAGTTTCTTTTTCCTTTCAGTTATCAGATATTTTCAATGTTTTACTTCTGATTACTCTATTTTACTAAATCATCTCTTTATTCAACCTATCAATTTCCGTCTAGCTTCGGAGAAAAGTTTTATTAGGAATGATTTCTTCTCCCATGTTATTGATTGTCTTTCAGTATTATAAAATGAATGATAAAAATCAACCATTGCGCAAATCCGTTGATATTACAAAGTTAATAACAGAGATAACATATATCGGTATATTGAATACATAGTAAAAAGTACTTGATATTAATATTTCAAACAGTAAATTAATATTTTTCTCGGTAGCCGGCTGCCCAGATCAACTAATATAACCAATTAATAATTTTAATAAACAATTAAAATAATAAAGCGGAAATAATAAAGAATCAAGACGCGTGTGAAATCTGTTGACCTTTGTTTGGTGATTTAAAATGATTTTATAATAACTGTTTAGAATATTTCAATGCAATGAATCAACTTTTTTGTCTAAATCCTATTCGCTCGTTTATTTTGTATCACGTAGTTTCATTTATAAAAACATGCTTAATCCATCTAGCAGTGAGATGATACCTTTTTTTATCAATCCGCATGTGTTTTTTTTGCATGACTTAAAAAACGCGAAAGGTAGATGCATAAACGAGAGTTGCATACTCGACAGCCGGCTGTGCGGAGTTTTGTCAATTTCGGAGATTGACTGTTTCGTGCATTATATTGCCAGCACAAAGTAACACATAAAACGACAATACTTTTAAACATTCTTGGTAGCCGGCTACCCAGAGCAATAAACACATGATAACATTATTAAAACATTTACTAACAAAGTATCCTCTCCTGTGATGCATGTGGGAATGCAGAGGATTCCTCGGTTCCTAGTAGCAACATGCATCGAACTAACAATCCTTTCCCTCCCAAGTAGATCTGCATTCGGACGTGGCCGGCGTCGGTATTGATCAGCATGCATTCATCAATATAGTTTGCACAGTGTGAAACAATGTGTTATTCCCAAACATGTTGCTTCAAGAAATCATTTTGCAATCTCTATTGGTCCAGATCAATAACGGAGTAGCAACACACTGGCGGTCTCTAATGCTAATGCTAATGCTAATGCTATTTTCGTAATAGAGTATAAATATGTTTTCAGCGTACAAAACTAATTTTAAATAAGAATTTATGGGAACATTTTATAGTTCCAAAGGTTCACGTAAAGAGTTAGGGAACTAAATACTTACATTGAATATTATCTCGATAAAAAATACTAAAGAAAATCAAAACAAATTGCGCAACCAAAAAACTCGTTCACGACTGAGCCATCATGCCTGCTCAACGCTTCAAATTGAACTACTAGGTGGCAATGGCAGCTCAATTTGAACTGCTGAAGGACTGATGAATCGAAGGCGAAACGTAATCGAGCTGTAAGAAATCAATTGGCTACTCAAATAAGACTATGCACGGAAAGAAAAGCTAACACTTTGGTGGAGTTAAAGGTGTTGGGAAGTGTTTTAAGGTGTAACTGATTTAGTGCCTGAATGATGTTATGAAATCAAGTACCATGAGTTATATTCATTTGACCGAGTTTTTCGTTTTACAAAGCGTTTCACGCGATCCTGTCATGAAATCCGTAGCGTTACCTACATTTCTGAGCTGAAGGTACTAGGAGGTGTTACTTTATCTGGGTTAAAGTAGGTATGATGCGTTATACTTTTGTCATATATAGGTGTAACAAAGCGTTCCATTTTAGAACTCATAGGTGTTACGAAGCGTTGTTTTGTTTAGCAAGCTGAAGGTGTAACATACGTTGATCTGTAGATGTTACATGCGTTACATTTTGTAAGCTATAAGAGTTGTGAAGCGTAACTCGTGTAACTTTTAAGTATGTTATAAGTGTTACATGCGTTACTTTTAAATGAGTTGTAGATACTACGAAGCGTTACTTGCGTTACATTTTTGTAAGTTATAAGTGTTATATTGGAATATGAGGTTAAACTATTGAGGTTATATTGGAATATGAGGTTGATGAGATTTAAATTGGGTGTTCAGCCACAAGTGGTGACTTTTCAGCCTTATTATATACATGATTTGGTTATTACCATTAAGACATTATTTGCTTCCGCAATTCTGTGATTTTTGTGTAGGGAAAATTGCATTGCAATTCTGTTAGTAATCCGAGTTATGGAGCGTTACACGCGATTTATTTTGTGAGTTAAAGGCGTTACATTTTTGTAAGTTATAGGCGTTACGAAGCGTTACATTCGTTACATTTTTGTGAGTTATAGGTGTTACGAAGCGTTACATGTGTTACACTTTTACTAGTAATAGGCATTACGAAGTGCTACATGCGTTACTTTTTTGTGAGTTATAGGTGCGTTACATGCGTAACAGTTTTGTGAATTATAGGCGTTACTAAGCGTTACACGCGTTACTGTTTTGTGAGTTGGAGGCGTTATGAAGCGTTACATGCGTTATATTTTTTGTATGTTATAGGTGTTACGAAGCGTTACATGTGTTACTTTTTTATGAGTTATCGGTGTTATTTGCGTTACTGTGTTATATATTAAAGGTATTACGAAGCGTTACATGTGTTACTTTTATGTAAATTGAAGATGTCACGAACTGTTACATGCGTTACTTTTTGTAAATTGTAAGCGTTACCAAGCGTTATATGTATTCTATTTTATGAGTTGAAGGCGTTACGAAGCGTTACTCGCGTTACTTTTTGTGTGATTCAAAGGCACTCCGAAGTGTTACATGCAACTTTTTTGTGAGTTATAGGTGTTACGAAGCGCTAAATTTTTATACGTAATATGCGTTACATATTTGTGAGTTATAGGTGTTACGAGGCGTTGCATGTGTTACTCTTTTACTAGTAATAGGCCTTACGAAGCGCTACATGCGTCACTTTTTTGTGAGTTATGGATGTTTTGTAAATTGTAAGCGTTACTAAGCGTTACATATGTTACGTTTTGTGAGTTATAGGTGTTGTTTTGCCAGTTATAGGCGTTACGAAGCGTTACACGCGTTACTTGATATGTGATTCAAAGGCGCTCCGAAGCGTTACATGCATTACTTTTTTTGTGAGTTATAGGTGTTACGAAGCGTTATATGTATTAAATTTTTGTACAACATAGACGTTACATTTTTGTGAATTGTAGGTGTTACGAAGCGTTACATGCGTCATTTTTTGTATGTTGTAGTTGTTTCGAAACGTTACATGCGTTACTTTTTTGAAGATTTACGTATTACGAAGCGTTACATGCGTTTCTTTTTGGAAGTTGTAGGCGCTACGAAGCCTTACATGCGTTACTTTTATGTGAGTTTAAGATGTTATGAATCTTTTCATACTTTTTGTGAGTTATAGGCGTAACGGTCGTTAAATGTATTTTTCGTAAGTTATAGGCGTTGTATGCGTTGTAAATTCAAGGCGTTACCAAGCGTTTCATTTGCTTTTTTATGTGAATTGAAGGCATTACGAAACGTTGCAAGGGTGACTTTTTTGTTAGTTATAGGCGCTACGAAGCGCTGCATGTGTTACATTTTTATGAATTATAATTGTTACGAAGGCGTTACGAAGTGTACTTTTTTGCGAGTTTTAGGTGTAACGATGCGTTACATGCGTTACTTTTTTGTGAGATATAGGTGTTACGAAGCATTACGTGCGTTCCTTTCTGGAAGTTGTGGGCGTTACGAAGTGTAACATGCGTTACATTTTTGTAAGTCATAGGCGTTACATGCGTTACATTTTTGTGAGTTGTAGGCCTTACGAAGCGTTATATGTGTTATAATTTTATTAGTGATAGGCGTTACGATGCGTTACCTTTAAATGAGTTAAAAACGTTACGAAGCGTTACATGCGTTACGTTTTTGTAAATCATTGACGTTACTTGCGTTACAATTTTGTGAGTTATAGGTGTTACGAAGCGTTACATATGTACCACTTTTATTAGTAATAGACGTTACGAAGCGTTACATGCGTTACTTTTTTGTGAGTTATAGGTGTTACGAAGCGTTATATGCGTTATTATATTTTGAAGTTATATTTGTAACACAATTAAATTTTGGGAGCGACCTAATGCCAAAACCAATTTACATTTCATCACCTTTCAAAAAAGAGATGATGCCCTACAAAGTATCTGTATGAAAGTGTTACAATTTTGAAATATTTTACGACAATTGATGCCAAAGACCAAGTCTTTCAGCAACAATTGTCGTAATAAGATCAATAAGATTCAATTTACTGAATAGAAGAAACAAAATGTTCAAGAAGTAATGATTTTCAAAAACCTGGAAAATTGACATATGAATACAAGTACGTAATGAAAAGCGCGAAAATGTTACCGCAGGCAGAGACGGAACCCGGTAGCTAACTCCTAACCGGGGAAATTGTTTTACTAATTAAACTACCCTGCATATGAAAACGCATGAAGAAAAAGTCCAATTAACCACACGAAACCAAGCATGCTTCGCTGTACTTGGTCGCCTCGGGACTCACTTTACAGTCCTATATCTACGGGAACAAATTCAACAAAAACATATACATCGATCACGAGTCTATTTTTTCCTTCTACTTTGTCGCCGGCACTGATTCGAGATTTGGTTTTTGTTTATTTTAGCTATCTATCTACTAATGTCAACCCACAAGAACACCAACTGCAGGGTTTTCCCAGGATCGCAATCGACAACAGTTAACGAATTCCGTTGAAGCCGTCAGGGTCAAGCTCAGTGTGATTGTTAATTTATAGAACAACCTCGATTCACTTCATGCATCACGCCCAAAGTCGTGCTAAATTAGTAAACAAAGGAAAAACAATTTCCAAGCAGACCATTATCAACTCCACGATTCTCCAAACATAATCCACGTTAAATTGGCCCCGCGCAATGACAGTCTCGGGAGCATCGGAGAGAAGACTCATCAACAGCCAGCAGTCGCCGGGCCGCAACTCACCGCACAAAAGACACCGGATCTGCGAAATGACGCAGGACCCGAAAAAGTACACAAAATACGACCGGTACTCCATTTCAATTTCAAGGGATAACAAGTGGAAAAGCAATTTCGAATTTCACTCTATAGCTTTCTGGGGGGCAAAACCCCAGCACCTTTCGCACAACGCCACCGGGCGACGGGTATTTGCGGTTCCTCGCTTCTCTCGTTGGGAGTTTTCATTTTCTGGGGTTTCATTCGCAGTACCACCCGAGTTCGACAGGACCGCGCAGTTTTTGTTTTATTAATAGAACTGCCTTGCCTTACCGAAAGGAACCCAGGGAAAACAATCAAATTCTTTCTTGTTCTCCGAGATGCCTGGAAGGGATTCGCAATAACTGCCTATCAGCTCGGATGACCTTCGGTGGGCAGCGAAAAGCGAAAAATCCCGAACAGTTTTCAACAATAATGTTTCTTTCGCCCGTGACCCACGATTGTACCGGTGACAGTTGGGAGAGTGTGCGGGTGAGATTATATTGTTTGTAAACTGTTGGCCACCGAACCGGCTTTAGAAGCCGTCCCGGCACTCAAAGGCCTATTGTTTAGAACAGACTTCCTTCGCAATATGACTAATTCCTTTTTAGTTTTTTTTTCGGTAGGGAAAATTTTGCTTTCCTTATCTCGGGCGGATGCCAAAATGGCAACGGTTGTCGTCGAGATCCTGAGTCGAAGGGAGGGGTAGGTGCTAGAGCTAGAAGTGATGAAAGCAGGGAACAAAAGATTTTCCCGCCAGACAAGTGGGAAAAGCTCGAGCTTTTTTTTGTTCGTTTGATGCGGGTTTACAGGAAATGGAAATTTAACGCACCAGTTGAGCAAAGTTGCAGTTTGTGAGCTGATTTCGTGGTCGACTCTTGTGAAGTTCACTGGGATTGTATTTCAACTAATTAACAACGTCTTGTGCAGTGGTTTGTGAATGGTTTGTGTGGCAGTTTAGGGGAAAAAACTTTTTTTCTGATCTTCCCAAACGAACCATGACCCGAAAGGGATAATGCATAATAGTTATCTTCGGTATAAACTTTTCTATTCAATAGTTAAATTTTAGTGTTTGCCCTAGATGAGCAAGATATTTCTGTGTGCTAGTGATTACCATTTTCCACACTGTTGAACTATAGTGAAAAAGTTTTAAAGCATATTTAAAACTTGTTCATTACCGTGCGAATTTGTCAATTTTGATAGCTTCATATGATCATAATCGAAAATAGCGTAATATCTGCCAGTCAAAGTGAAATCGTTCGGTCAGATCAGGTCAGCTGGTGTGCTAACAAACAGCTCAAAAATTGCTCCATTTCGTTTTGCTATTTGTATTGATATTGATGTAAACAATCTATATATAATGGCCATTTTCGTTTGCTCTCCATTTCAGATTTCGCTCTCTCGGACGGTGGTGACAGCACTAGTGACAGTAGTAGGTAGGTGTCAGTTGCTGCAAACAACTTTCGGATCGTTTTTTTTCATGGTTTCGAATAAAAGCGTACACTCGATGTTGAACCTCAGAGTGGAAGTCAATATTTCGGGCGGTCGAATGAATAGATGCTCTCGTATTTCGAGAGCTGGGTGGTCACGGTGCACATTTTATTGGTGCGGTTTCTGTTATTTACTTATTTAGCTGACTGTTAGTCGATGCATTCCGACGTTCAATTGGCGAGTTAGCAGTTAAAATTTCGAACTGACATTGCTTCCCACGCTCAAAATCGTGATCACCCACTTCGCACTGTATGGAGCGAAAGCGTTTCCACTATTTGACGTTTCGACATTCTATTTTCCGCTACCAGACATTTATGTCACTGGGTCGACGTAGCATCGTTTAATTAGATTGCAGAAGCTGCACAGCGCTGGAAATTGTGCTTGTTATTACGTGTTTTATTTGGTTAAACTTATTTGAATAAATCAACTTATTTTTTTCTGTCGTCTCGAACATTGAAAACAAAATCATTTTTTTTTGTGCTACGACAAAAAGGTCTAACTGCAGGTGGCAGTTTATCTTGGTTACGTTCTCTTTTTGACGTGAATAAATCTTACTTTACTATGAGGCGCCTTTTCAAAACTTTACACTCTGGGAGAGCGATTAGTTTTTGAACGTGAATATTTCGTGTTGTTTCTAACGTATCATCTTGATTCTCATACATGGCATCGGAAATATGAATAACAATTTATGGTGAAATTTTCGATTGTATGACATAACCATAAATAATAAAAAATAATGATTTTAGAATCAAAAGTATTAAAGAGGAAAACTTATGACGCTTGTTTACCTTTCTCGTACCCGCGACGACGGTTTTGAAGTATATAATCCACACAGTTCGAAAAAATATTGTGAATTTTCATCCCATAAGATGCACATAAATGGAGCGTCATATATCACATAAACTTATATTCAAGAACATGTAAAATTGTGTGATTTGAAAATTACCTGACTTGAAATCGAGTGAAATAAATAACAAAAGATCGATGCAACAGCACGACTTGAACCGAGAAACATTAGATCACAAAGCACGCCGTTAGTTAATCGACTGAATTCATACTCGGAATCAGTAAAATTCTGTGCGAATGAAATATTACGTCACTTGAGAAGTTAAGTAGTTATAACACATGGATCAATAAGTCCCGAGACTAAAGCAGAGATGGCGTAGACCTGTGGAAGCCGTTACACCGGAAAATGTGAGTGAAGTGACAAAAATTATAATGAAAGATATTGAAGTGAAGCTCCGTGAGGTTGCTGAGATGACACAGATATCATATGGAAGTGCATTTACTATCCTTCATGAAAAATTGAGCAAGTAAAAGGTTTTTTCCAAGTGGGTGCCGCGATTGCTTTCGTTGGAACAAAAACAGCAACGAGTCGATGATTCAGAAAGCAGTTTATCGCTATTTACTCGCAACAAAAAAGATTTCTTGCGTCGTTACGTGACCATGGACGAAACATGGATACATCACTACACTTCAGAGTCGAAGCGACAGTCATCTGAGTGGCGCACAGCTGGCGAAAGCCGTCCGAAGCGTCCGAAAACGCAGCAGTCAGCTGGCAAAGTCATGGCGTCAGTTTTTTGGGATACGCATGGCGTGATTTTCATTGACTACCTCGAAAAAGGTAAATCGATCAACAGTGATTATTATATTGACTTACTGGTGCGTTTGAAGGAGGAAATCGCAAATAAACGACCGCACATGCAGAGAAAAAAAATCCTTTTTCATCAAGACAATGCACCCTGCCACAAGTCGATGAAAACAATGGCGAAATTGAACGAATTATGCTTTCATCTGCTTCCCCACCCCCCATACTCGCCATATTTAGCCCCCAATGACTACTCACTCTTTGCTGATCTTAAAAAATGCTCCAGGGAAAAAGATTTGGCTCAAATGAGGAGATCATCACTGAAACTGAAGCTTATTTTGAAGCGAAAGATAAATTTTTTTATAAACATGGTATTGAAAAATTGGAAAAACGTTGGAACCATTGTATCACCCTAAAAGTTGATTATGTTGACGAATAAAAAAAAATTTTGCAAAAAAAATGTTGTTTCCATTGTTAGTCTCGGGACTTATTGATCCATGTGTTAAATTGTATCGTTTGTAGAATTATATTACCTGTAAAATTACCAATATTTTTCTGTGCAGTTTCGGAATCGAGCATTCAATTGGGATGGGAAGCGTTACGCTAAGTTAAAGAAGCTAGAAAGCGTTGCATAAGATAATTTTCTAAAACTGAGGGATACAAATCATATGAGATATTTTGTGGATATTTTGAATGTAAAAAAACCGTTATAAGTTAGAATGTTAAAAACCGTTATAACCGTTAGATTCTTGCGGTAAACGATTTACGACGCGTTACTTTGAAGACACTTCGTAGTTATAGGAGCTACGAAGGATTACATGCTTTACTTTTTTGTTAGTTATAAACGTTGCGAAGCTTTATTTGTGTTACTTTTTTGTAAGTTACAGGCGTTACAAAGCGTTACATGCGTTACTTTTTGTAGGTTGTAGACGCGAAGAGTTACATGCGTTATTTTTTGGAAGTTATAAGCGTTACAAAGCGTTACATGAGTTACTTTTCAGTAACTTATAGGCGCTACGATGCGTTACATGCGTTACTTTTTTATAGGTTGTAGACCTTACGAAGCGTTACATGTGTTATTTTTTTAAAATTATAGGCGTTATGAGGCGTTACATAAGTTACTTTTCAGTAAGTTATAGGCGTTACGACGCGTTATATGCATTACTTTTCTGTAAGTTATATACGTTACCAAACGTTACATGCGTTGCTTTTTTGTGAGTTTAGCCGTTACGAAGCGTTACATGCGTTACTTTTTAGTAATTTATAGGCGTTACATGCGTTACTTTTTCGTGATTTATAAGCGTTACGAAGCGTTACATGCGTTACTTTTTTGTAAGTTATAGGCGTTACGAAACGTTACATGCATTGCTTTTTATTAGTTGTGAAGTTACGAAGCGTTTCATACGTTACTTTTTAGTGAGTTATAGGCGTTACGGAGGGTTACGAAACGTTGCTTTTTCGTATGTTTTAGGTGTAAAGATTCGTTACATACTTTACTTTTATGTGAATCATATGGGTTACGAAGCCTTACAAGCGTTACTTTTCAGTAAGTTATAGGTGTTACGGAGCATTACGAAGCGTTAATTTTGTGTAAGCTATAGGTACTACGAAGTGTTACATGCATTACTTTTTTGTAAGCAACAGGCGTTACGAAGCGTTACTTTTTATGAGTTACAGACGCTACGTAGCGTTACAAGCGTTACTCGTTTGTAACTTACATGCGTTACGATCTTTTGTATTGGGTGTACACCTTTGCTTCCGCCGTTTTTTTTCAAACTTACAAGCTTTGTTGCGAAAAAGTGCTTCCAGATGTATTATTCAAAGTATTGTCCGTCGCTAGCGACAACTTTCTTCCATCTTTCCTGCAATTTTCGGATCTCGGCTCGAAAAAAGGAGTCCTTTTTTGACGCTATCCATGAAGCAATTCATTTTTCCAACTCTTCGAAGGATTGAAAATGTTGATCTGCCAGGCCGTGTGCCATCGAACGGAATAGGTGGAAGTCAGAAGGGGCGACATCTGGGGAATACGGCGGATGTGGCAAGACTTCCCATTTCAGCGTTTCCAGGTACTTTTTGACCACTTTTGCGACGTGAGGCCGAGCATTGTCGTGTTGGAGGATGAATTTGTCATGTCGCTCTTGATATTGTGGTCGCTTTTCTTTTAACGCGCGACTAAGGCGCATCAGTTGCGTTCGGTAGCGATCTCCTGTGATTGTTTCACCTGGTTTTAAGAGCTCGTAGTTCATCTTTGATGGTTTTTTCTCTTCTACCACCATGTTCGTCTTCAACATCGAAATCACCATTTTTATAACGTTGAAACCACTCCCAACACGTTCTTTTACTCAGAGCAGCATCACCGTAGGTTTCTGAGAGCATTCGATGCGCTTCAGTTGCATTTTTTTCGAATTGTAACAGAAAAGTAAAACTTCCCGCAAATGGCGAGAATTGGGCACATAAACAGACATTTTCGAACGTGAACAAAACGAAAACAAGAGCAACTGTCGCTGAAACGGCGATGACAATTCGTTAGGCACTGTACTCACTCACTTTAAAGGCATTATCATCTATGTATTTTGACCACCCTCAGCCGGTACAGCCACCTATCGAAAAACGGCGGAAGCAAAGTTGTACACCTGATAAGTTTTGTGTGCTTGAAAACGTTATATGTGTTACTTTTTGGAAATCATAGTTTTCAAAAAGCGTTACAAGAGTTTCGGCATCTCAATATTGAAGAGTCACAGAGTTGCAAAATCTACTGGAGTTTTTGTTCTTGATATGAGAGTATTCAGAAAAGTGAAATGGTAATTCACATGATTCAACGGTTTGAATATTTTAAGTGTTACCGACAGCCACGTACCCAGAGAGGGCGAGGGGCTCCTCCCGAAATCAGTAACAGAAACAAAAAAAAAAGAGTTGTGGAACTGTTGATCCTGTTAATTTATCACTGAGAAATTTATGTGAGCTTCGTTTTGGAATTTCAGACAACTACTTCGAATCTGAATCCAAAACCAGTATAGGGAAAGTGAATTCTTATGATCAATTATTTTTTTGTGAGCAGTAGATATTTGAAATGGGCGTTCGAACAAAAAAGTTTAGGAACCACTGTTCTAAATTATACATTTTAGTACTGACAGATCGTTGCATCTGGTACCGATTTTGGAAAAACAAAAGCCTGACAACTTTGGCGACGTGGCCAAAAAACTATTTATTTTTATTCTCCACACAGAAACATAACAACATAATTCACTTGTGGAACCTTACACGACTTTTCCCTTGTAATATTAGTATCATAAAACTGTTTAAAAAAAACTACACACTTCGAAGAAACCCTGTGATTTTACATTTTCTTAGATGCACATAAATGGAGCATCGCATTTCACGCAAATTTATGTGGAAAAATATTTAATATTGTGTCTAGGATTCCCTGACATGAAATTCATTGAAATAAAAAAAATGAATACTGATAGCAACCGCCGCGACTTGAACCGAGAATCAGTGGATCGCAAAGTACACCTGTAAATCGAATGATCCACAGAAGCACACATCAGCTTGGTTGGTAAAAGGTGCATTTAAATTCATACAGCCACACCTGCTAGCAAGTTATAGTCGAAATCAGTATAATTCAAGCTAATCTAACATTAAGTCATTGGAAGTGAAACTTTCCGTCCGTTTGACAAATTAGGTCTTGTATAAGGGATTAAGTCATATGTAATATGACAATTTTTTTGGTGTGCAATATTTACTTAACCCAAACGTTCCAATCATCATTCTGAGGTAAAAAAGCTATTCTCAACTGATCCCATATTTATTTTGTGTAGAGTCAGGGTTAATGGCGTGAAATGTATCATTTGATTTAATTTGTTCAAGAGAAAAGGCAAACGATTCTCCGACACATAACGAAGGACCTGCATAACAATGCTGTATGTATGCACATATCTCCACTGCTGGGTTAAGTAAATACTTAATACGATAAATGTCAATCCTTTTATGTGGTTCACGAAGAGATTAGTACTCATCACGATGGTAGCAAAAAACTATGGTGATCACATTTTTCCATGTGTAATTGTCATCCATTTTCGGAAGAACTATAAGATATGATAAGGAAAAACGTCCAGTTACATTTACTGAGTACAAATTTTTATTGAATTTTTCTTATGTCGGAAGTACTTGAATGAAAACTTCACACCAGAAAACAACACGTAGTAGTTCTGCAATACAATCCCGAGTCTGAGTGGCGTACTAAATTTTGTGAGGTAATTACAAACACAACAACAACAACAAAAAAGACTTAGATGCTCACCAGTACATTCTACATCGTGATTCCTCGTCATAGGATATGATACAGCCAGACTATGCAACTTTCGTATCTGATAATGATCCCAATGATGATGGTCAAGTCACAACCTGAATTGTTGAACCACAGTCAAACAGAAGGGACAAGTTTCATCCTCTGGTGTCGTCCGTTCGAAGTACCGACTAGAGCAAAATTGTAACCGAGAAGCCCTTTCCCGACTGCTGAAGCTACACTGGTTCCCTCAACCCTGCAGGGCGTATCGGATGAACAGTGTTTCAGCTCTAGTTTTCAACTTGCTAACATTTCTCATGAGCTGATGGAAACAGTTGCTTATTTTTTTGTTGCCTTCTTTATTCCAGCCACTCTGCACATGGCTCAAACTTCTATCCTCTCTCACCCGGTGTACATTTATCACAGTTTTACGTTTGGATTGTATTTCCGCTGCATTTCCCACTTCTGAATCGGCCATGCGAGGACTACTGAGCCGGCCGGGATGCAGTGCAACTTTTAGACCCTGGCACGAATAGATTTGCGGAGAGCAAAACCACAAATCTAACAACCAATGGATGATCTAAACGAAACACACCAGCAACTAATAGACTTCGGATAAATTGAATAAAATACTATTTTTTTTAAATCCTACTGAGCCCATGCATCAATGCACAAACCAATTCTCATCCGGTTTTTACTAGTTGAATTATAAGATTTAGTTCCGCCAGTCTTTCAAAACTGAAACTCTACACCGCAAACATATTTTCAACCTCTGAAACTCTGCGGTGCAGTCGAATGTTTATTACGGTATTTTTCTCGGACATCCGCTAGATGGTTTTCTCCTCCGTATTAATGCAAACGCAGCATTGCATAGGTGCGGATTGTGGAAATGGTTTCGCCTTCGCTCGGTGCCACTGTGCCGAAATGCTTGTGAAAGGACTTTTTTCTCGCTGTTTGTTTTGACTGTTTTTTTTTCATTATTGGTTTAGTATGTCGGATTTCCACATGGAGTTGATACTCTTTTTTTTCTCAACCGTAAATACTCGCACCATCTGGAGGCTATTCACCAAAGCTTCACACGTTGTGATTACGTATCAGACTAATTCTAGCGTATAACAGGTTTCAACAGAGCGGAAAACGGAGATTTTATTATAAGTTTCAGTCTGAATCATTTATGTTCCGCGTTGGAAACATATTTCATACTGCCAAAAGGCATGCATTTAACACGGTGATGCACTCGACAGAGTTTGAAATTTATTTTCAATTTAGGAGCGAAGCAGAAAACAGAGGAAATGTTAAGGTTGATGAAAAAAATACAATAACCGTTTGTTTATCTGTGTTTTTAAACGTACACAGTAAAAAAAATATGAATTTTACTTTTAATTCGGTATTTGGGCGAATTTCGTCTCCCATATCGATTTTGCCGAGATGTTCTGTTCGATTTTTCTAAATATAGATTGAAATGGAAAATCCAATTTACTTTTGTGTCTTTTTCGAATCAGTCTGATAGTTGGAGCGACACAAATAAGAAACAAGATAGTTTACTAACTGAACCGCAAATGGTAGAAATCCATTTTTCATGCCAAAAACACAAATTATTCGCATTAAGGATCAAGAGTACATGATTCACCAGTTCGGTTTCACATCTCATCCAAGTTAGTCGATAAACCAAAACCGCTTACGTTCGGGACGGAAGAAACCAAGTACAGTATTGTGTAGTGAACAATAGAACGATCTCGAAATGAGTGAACCAAACGAACAAAAGCTACCGCCGATACGAAAGAATACAATTATTGTTGATTTCAGACAATGTTGCAAATATTCTTCGTGTAACTAATTCATTCACGCATCCACGCTGTGATTATACTGCCTTCGAATATACCAGTCTCGAACAACGTTGAACTATTCACTGCTCGAAAGAGAGAAGGGTGCAAAAGGAATAAGCAATAATCGTAGAGAACCCGAATATACTAATACATTCTTCGCTGCTGGCATACATCGTGCATGTTCGTTTTATACATTCGTTTGTTATTCGTTCATTTATTTTATTCTTCGAGTTGGATCGAATAGCGTCACGGCGAAGATCGTTGGTTTCTATTCTTCGCGAAGCATTCTCCATCTAATAAATTCATCATATCTCGTTGGGTAGCAGCAATGGGAGAATGCTGGAATATGGTTCATCACATACACATAAGACTATGGTTACAAGTGCGGGGGAAACATCTTAATTTGTATGTTTCAAAGACAGCACGAACGATCATCATGAATTAGGTTTGGCGATGATCGCTGTATGAATATTCGTTCGATATTCGCGTTAAGTCATTCGGGGGTATGTCCAATGCGAATAACAACTGCAAGGAATAGATACTCGTGCGAGTAACGAAGCAGCGTCGGCTTCGTTCGCGCCCGAATATATGGACAAGTCCGAATACCAGAACGATTATCGAACAAAGGCGAAGGGAAGCGAGCGATGATCATTGACATTCGTTGATTGACATTTTTGATATTCGAGCAACATTGATTTCAGACAGTGCAAAATTCGACCTTCGATACGAGAACTTGAAGGTTTGCTTAAGGAGCAAATGCATCTTGACATTAAACGTGTGCATTTACTTCAATGCAATAAGACCATTAATGTTGTTTACATCCAGTTTTATAAAGAGTTGGATGCAATTCAATTCGCTAAAGACAATAATAATGTGCACTATGTGGAGCATGAAAATATCAAGTACAACATTCCAGTATATATGGAAGATAGTGCTATAGAAGTGCGTGTGCATGATCTTCCCTCAAGCGTCATCGATCCTTATATTCGCGCAACTATGTCCCAATACGGAGAGATTCTCTCTATTGAGAAAGAAAAGTGAAAGTATTCTAAATGGCGTACGTATGTTACGCATGCACTTGAGGAGGCCTATACCTTCTTATGTGACGTTCGGTCAGGATACAAGAATCCCGTGCAAATCACTTGTTACCTATGACAATCAGATGGCCACATGTCAATATTGCCAAAAAGCTGTTCACTACGGTAAGCCATGTGATAAACCGGACAAGGAGACAACTATACTAAAGGACAGCTGCAGTTAACAGCTTACCATCCAACCAACCAGCAACTGCAAACAATGTACAACAAGGCACATCTACTGCAACTAGCAACGAAATCACAGCAATACTACGGCAATGGATGACGAGACGAACCACGAACAAACTGCCCCTCAATCCTCGCAGGAGGAAAATGGATGCTCCTCTCCCCCTAGAAAAAGAATGACAACGAGATCCAATACAAAAAAAAAAATTATATAAAAACTCAGCTAAATCGGCTTGTACGCAAATAGGCCTGAATAAAATATTTTTAAAATAATAAAAAAATGAGTACATGAAATTTCCGAAATCGAAAACAAATTCGACGTTTCATGCAATCTTAAGATTTATTTCATCAAAAAAAATTTTTCGATTTCGGAAATCTGTACTCCCCCACCACGTTTTGTCGGTTACCATCATATCTCTGGATCCAAAGGTCACAGTCATTTGATAATCGAACTTGATCAATGGTCTGATAATAGCTTTCAAACGAGCCTAAGTTTTTTAAAATCGGTTCAGCCATCTCTGAGAAAATTGAGCGGTGAAAAAACAACACGTTTTGTCGGTTACGTTATTTATACCATCATATCTCTGGAACTAAAAATCACAGCCATCTGATCTTCGAACTTGATCAATGGTCCGACAGTAGCTTTCAAACGAGCCCAAGTTTGTTAAAATCGGTTCAGTCAGCTCTGAGAAAATTGAGCGGTAAAACTATCTTCGAAAACTGCATACACACACAGACATTTTCCGATCTCATCGAACTGAGTCGAATAGTATATAACACTATGGGTCTCCGAGGCTCCGTTCAAAAGTCGGTTTCTTCAGCAATTCTAATACCTTTCTATAGAGAAAGGCAAAAATTACCGAACAATCAGTTAGATTCAATTGGTGTACAGTTTACGGTAGTTGTTTGACAGTTCAGCAATTACCGAACGATCGGTAATCAATTCAATTACCGTAATGATTACCGAACGTTCAGCTGTTGAAAATTCGGTAAAAAGTTACCGAATTCTGCGAAATTTTCTAAGTGTGTATGTCATAGATCTATGTATTCATACATGCAGTGCAACCAGTTTATCAAATTGGCTTGCACGATTGAGCTTCAAACATTTTTTTTAACAATAATTTATTCTCAAATGAATGTTAAGCCTGACTTTGTGGATGAAATATCAGTTTTGATCAATTTTTCACCATCGTTTGATAGAAAATTGCATACATTTTATAAATGTAGATTTTAATTCCCTAATAAAAAGTTAACAACAATGCTTCAATGCATTCGTATTAAATTGCGCTACACAAAATAAACAAAACTAAACATTCTTGTTACAAAAGCAGTTTTCCGGAAAATTAGTTAGTTTTACGACAACATTTCATATCCATTGCCTTTCGCGTGTTGAATTGAAGGTTCCTATTTTGCGGGATTACTTATAGAAAGTACGTAAATCTTTATATCGCAAAAATTTTTGCAAGAGGAAATCCATATAAGAATGTGTTTGTTGCTAATCAAATGTGTTAGAGAAAATAAGCTGAAACTGAAATAATTTTACTCGAGCAGTTTTAAGGACAACGAATAGTTTTAGACTAAGATTTTCGCTTTTCTTGAATTGCAATTTTAAGCTGAATGAACTGATTGGTTTATTTTTCAACCATATGAAAGATTTATTGATTAAACTCAGGAAAAGAATCGCCGGAGTTTGTTTTTACGCACACATTGTTGACATTACTCATACGCTTGCAAAGGGTCTTGCTCCTTAATGCGATGCTTAAATTTGACTTCTTTGACAGAAGACAAAAGTTACATGGTAGGAAGTTAAAATCGATTCTCGCGAGTTCAATATAATGAAATTCCGAACTAGATCGACAACACGAGATTATACTGATTGGTCAGGCATCCAAATCTTTTTCTTCAAAGCTCTTTTTGCCGGTTGAATAGGTCTAATGACTCGGCAATTCATAATAAATTTCCGAGTAAACAGTAAAATTTTTGCCGGCAATTTCGATACAGGGATTGTTCGACAATTTTGGACAATAAAGGTAAATGCCAGTTACAAAAAACTTGGAATAAATAATGTCAGAGACATACCCGCGAGATTGACGTAGGACTGCATTCGAGATGTGTGTTGATATTAATTGATTTGATACCGTTTGACCGTCTAATATTTTGTAGTCCGTTTGAATTTCAGGAAAAAGCGGCAGTTAAAGACAGTTTTCTAAATAAGTTCTTTGCGTTACTTTAGGGGTCCTGAAAATGGACCGTTAGTGGCTTTGGAGTCATGGAAAGGACTCTTTTGTTACGGATGATTAAGTTTGTATTCCACGAAGAAGGGCGTCAGTCAAAGTCATTTGAAAGATTGAACCTTGACCTAGAAGAAATCATTACATAAATATAATCGTAAACCAAGTCGTATAATCGCTTATATATACCAATATTTCATACATCTCAATATTTGAATAAAAAAAAAATCAAAATGCTGTAAGGGCATTTCTGGCATTCAGAAGGGCCAAACTGTGAAATTCTCTACTATATTAAACACCGTTTGGAACATTTCTCCCGAGCGCGATACTGTCGAATGCTAGCTTCATTTGCGCTCGTTTGGTGCGAATTTCGCATAGCGAAAAGTGCACATAGCTAATCAAAATATACTAAATTTGCATTAAGGAAATCGTTAGATAACATTTATAGCCATTAGAACGGCTTGTATAATGTTCCCCATCGTTGTCCACTTTTCGTTTTCTTTTTCTCCAATGCAAACGTCTAGGAGTTGGATGATGCAATCGCTCCTCCAATAGCAGATATGCTCACAGAAGAATTAGTTGTTGTTTTTCTGCGTTTAGGCTTGAGAAACGAAACCTGATATTTGACATGGACTGAAGCACCTGTTGAATAATGTAGGGTGTAGGTCCCGGGTTGGCGGTTCAATGCATAGCGCGCTGGTCTTACAAACCAGTTTTCGTATGTTAGAGCCCCGACCTATAAGGATTCGTAGTGTCAGTAGAATCGTAGCACCAGCCATGCAATGGTTCTGTACAGTCCGAATCGGCTGCGAAGTTTGCTTTAGTTCCATTATCTTGGGGTAGACAGAGGATTATTATAGACTGAAGCTAGCAAACGTGCAACAGGGTCTATTCATTGATTCGGTTGATTTTGATGTTTATTGTTTAGCGCTATTTTTTCACTATTTAAATAATGTTTACGTAATAAACGTGGTATTAACAACAATCTTACACCATTCGTTTCGTGAAAAAAAATAGAGAAAATACTCAAACAGGGAAAAAGATATTAGGAAATCAAATCTGTACTAATTTCATTACACTTTCATTTAGTGAAATTTTAAAAATGCAACAAGGACGTAGCATAGTAAACGAAAGATATGAACGCGAGCACACTTCGGAAGCATGTTTGGTTATGTTGATGCAGATTCGGTTAGACCGTTGGCGTCGGTTGTTAACTGTTGACGAAACCGAAACTTGGATCCATTGTTATACACCAGAGAACAGAAAGATTATCCGGCAATAGACTAAAGTCAGAATGAGTGCTTTGAATCGGCTTCGGCTTCAAAGTTCTCTGGAATTGTCATGGTAAATTTTTCACGGATTACATCGAAAAAGGAGAAATAGCATCGAAAAACAATATAACAATATAACAATAATAATAATAATAATAATAATAATAATAATAATAATAATAATAATAATAATAATAATAATAATAATAATAATAATAATAATAATAATAATAATAATAATAATAATAATAATAATAATAATAATAATAATAATAATAATAATAATAATAATAATAATAATAATAATAATAATAATAATAATAATAATAATAATAATAATAATTTTTTTTCGGTTTTTTAACGATATCAAACTAACTGGAGATTATAAGAGGAGAAAGAATATGAAATCATAGAGCCATAGTACTCAAGGAAGAGCAAGGATGTGAATAATAATAATAATAATAATAGTTCGTATGGCCATCAACTTCTTAAGCTATTTATGAATGATTTTGCAGTGAATTATGGTTGGATTCCGATCAAATTCAAAGTATTATATTAACCTGATTTCAATACAAGTTTAACTAAATGTGAGCTCTGTTTTTATAAATTTTTGGCCGTTCCCGGAACCGCTATATTTGAATTAAATTTATTCGATGAATAATCAACAAAATTTGTAATCATCGGAAATAGACTAATAGAAAGCGCAATTTTTCCTTCGCACTGATAACTTCAACGAGAGCTTTTCTTTTTTACATATATACATCACTGTTGTATAAAGTGCTAGAGCAGAGCTATCCAATCCTCTGAGGTGTACACGCCGGTTAGCACTCTGATGTATGGTTTGCGTAGAAGAAGCGTGGGGCACGTAAAATCAGCAAAAATAACAATTTATCGTTGAATTTTCATTTTTACTTGCAAGATATTCATAGCAAGGCCATATCAACTCTCTATAAATTGAAGTTCACAGAAGTGTTCGCTCACCATCACGCGCCAGTGATCACTTGGGTGTATTTAGGCGAGAGCACATGAGAGCGATTCAGGCGAAGATAATGTGGTTTTCTCTCGCATCAGCTTCTTTCAACACAAGCACAAGTTTGTCTAATGGACACTGAGCAGAAGAGCGCTTTTCCTTGTTGTGTGCTGCTCACCGAATGCATCCGCAGTGTAGGAATGAAACTTACGCACTGGTGTATTACTCTAGTGAAATGTCATCACTGGTTATAAGCATCAACTACTCATAAATTATCATACCGATCTCAAAACTCTTGCTGAAAGTGTCATCTCTACATGAGCAGTGCCTCTGCCTTTCATTTCAACGTAAACGAGTCAATTGAAGAATCCAAACAGCGTGTTCACCACAAGATAGCGTGATGTTGATTCTTTTGACACATCCCGTATTCAGTAGTATCTATCACCCGTAACAAGCACCACGATTAGAGTCTTCCAACATTTGTCTCGAGAAAGTATAATCAACAGAATTCTGATGAAAATCATTGCTTTTCGTATGAGACGAACGGCGCATAAAATAAATCCGCAGAAGGTGATGCGCACAGCAACCTTCTCTAGGGCATTAATTAATCTCACAGAGTGCGAATTGGTTCAGTACTAAAATATGGCCATTGCGCAAGAAAAAGTCTAGCAATTCTGGAAGCTTATAACAAATAGAGTTATGATTGTTTCTCTCCGTTTTGGCCTTCATTAGTGCAGGAGTATTTGCATAGCAGTCGAACATGAAGTTCCACTCAGACGTAAAGTTCAACTCTAAACGAGTAACACTTTATAATTGCATTGTTGCGCAATGGATTTTTGACATTTCAGGCGAGAAAATTGTTGAACCATCTAGCGTCATTATTTTTTGTTGACTTATCTAGAAAACAAAGATGTACTCCTTCGTCAAAAAACTGATTTTTTGTTCTAAGGCCCGGGCTTTTCGATACAGTCGCCATTTTATTACTTACATCAACATTGTTTTTACTTGTTTTCAAGAACGTTTTATATTTTTACGAATGGAAAACGATGAATGATATGGATGAGAAAATGAATTCACATGATTTAATTTTGCTGATACTTTTTAGCTGTTTCATAACGCATTCATGGATTTCATTCTCTCGCAGCAAATTTCTTTCTAATCCATGAAGTGGTGTGATTGGAGCTTTTCCCTTGCGATTCAAAGAATCTTTAGAGCGTTTTTTTAATTTTTAACGCAAATTTAAATATACTGATATGATGACGTTTCTCCTAAAAGTTATCATTTTTGAGATACTACAGTGAATGAAAAGTCCCGGGCCTCTTAAAGAAAAGACGTTAATAGTTTCGAGCCTTGTATATTTTTGTTGTGAATATGCCCCCAGATGGCTCAATGCCAAATTTCATGACAATCTATCCCCTAGTGTTTGAATAACAGCTGATCGTGTCAGACGAGTTCTAGTTTTCATCATGCTCTGAAAAAAGATGCACCAGCGCATTCATGCATAAAAGCAACGGTTGGCGGTATAGTCCACCATACCCCGTATTCTCCAGATCTGGCCCCCATCGACTATCATCTATTCCTAAACCTGAAAAGGTTTCTTCAGGAAAAGAAATTTTTGTCGAATGCTGAGGTCATGGCAGAAACGGAAGCCTATTTTGAAGGCCTTGGCAATTTTTTTCTAAGAGATGGTATTTCAAGATGGGTCAAGTTGATCACTCTAGATGGAGAATCTACTGAAGAATAAAAAACGTTTCACGGTAAAAAATCGTCTTTTTCTTTGTTAGGCCCGGGACTTCTCATTCCATGTCGTATTGGAAGTACTAAACGGAGCTGCCTTCATCATGATGAATTTATTTTTTTCAGAAATGGAATAGCATCTACCAAATTGATCATGCATTAACGCCTCAAGAATGAACAAAGTTTTACCTTTATCCTGCCACATCCTTTCGGATCGTTTCCAAAGTGTTCACTTCTTCTAAATACAATCTATTTCGATTGCTTTCACTGGAGCATAACACGATGTCACATCTTATTTGTAAGCCAAAAGGGCTTTGGCAAAAACCTCTTGTCAAAGAAGCCACCTGGGCACCCGAAACATTTGCACTTCCATAAAACTATAACATAACTTAAAAAGAAATCGGGTTTTGTGGATATACATGATATCTTCATGACAAAGTTCTCGGTAGTTTGGACGAAACGTTTTGCTTCTATTCAGCTAGTTTTAAGAGTTATAGTGAATATTTTTATTTGAGTGTCATAACTAAAGTAGTTCTGGGTTCAATTCTAAATTCCAACAATCGTTTCAATTAAATTAGTTACATAATTGATCACAAAAAGAGCATAATTTTCTCCATCATTAACGTAATTAACTGAAAAGATAATCAGTGAAAAATATGCCAAAAATCCACGAGATAAAATCAGATTAGACCACGGTATTTTTCCCCCTCCCGTACAATCACTGGCACGATCTGCTCCCATTAACAATCGATCCATCCATCCTGCTTCATCAACACAATTTATAGCCAATGGACCGATTGCCGATGCTCAGAAGTAGCTTCAATCGCATCATTGCTTCTATCGTCGAAATCATTTTTTATCTGTCCCCCGCTGCCGCCGCCGTCGTCACCAGACGGTCTCCTCCTTTAATCTCCTGGAAAAGAATCCAAATTTACGCTTCACTTCACTGATTCGATGAACTTATCTCTTGGCGGTAATCTTAATTTGATATAGATTTCAGTGTATTTGCCATAATTCGGTTAGCTCCCGAGAAGATGCCGAAAGAAGATAAGTCACGGAATTTTGGGAAAATAAGCATATTTTAGGAAGTTCATGGAAACGGTGCAGCATGTTAAAAATATATTAAATTTATCGCATACATTATGCGTTTAGAAATAGCATATATAAAACATTTTTCAATTGTAAAATTGATAATTGAAATATTCGTTTATTTATCGAGACAAATGATTTCCATTTCAATTCCATTGGATCGAGTGTATTAAAACCGTAGAATGAAAAAAAAATAAAGGAATCAAATTGAAATGATTCCTTTCGAGCTTTACTCCTCGCTAGACGAAAATCAGATGTTTTTCCACACTCCCACACATGGATGCCGCCGAAACTCGAAAGTTGATCCCAGTAAATTTCAACCAGACGACGTTCCAGTTCAGTTGAGATGAATAATAAAAATTGGAAATTCAATTGATTTCGTTTGAAAATGGATGACGGAGACGGCAAAACTCGAAACCGAAACGTGTATGGGTATCGTCAATCCAAAAGACGCCTGAAAGAATCGCCTGAGCGAAGGAATTCGATTGTCCTCGAACAAAAGGAATACACACATGGTCGGTCGTACAGTGATGGTATATTTATTTTCGCTCGGAAATTTAATTCAATGTGCAGACCTTTGATCTTGCTGCATATGTTGGTCACAGATTATGTTGAAGCCAATTCGATTAGGTTGGATTATTTAGGAATTCAGTTTTTTTGCATTTTCAATTGCTGATATTGACAATAGTAACGTAGTAATGTTTTGGATCCTTCATTCAAACAAAGAAGATTGAAATTAGTCAAAAAATTCAATAAACTATCAAAAGTTTACATGGTATTCTACATTCGATGAAACGTGAGATCGAATTTCGAACTGCTTATGCAATTGAAATCGGTGCCGCTTTATGGTATGTGACGAAAAATTATGGACTCATATTGCGACCATGTTCCCTTCAATGCACACTTTACGTTTTTTTTGCATCGCCATTTCGAACGAAGCTTCCAAAGAAAATTGAACCGGGATACAACTATCTATAAGGGGAATAAAAGATTTTTCTTTTTGAATGTTAAAGTTTGAAAATCGGCTAAGCCATTTCTGAAAAATCTAGTTTTGTTTCTTTTATAAAATTTTTTTTATTCAGGCTCATTGGCGTACAAGCTTTACTTGGCCTAGTGAGCCATAATTTTGGTAGGTAATCAGATCTTTTAATTGAATGTGATTATCAACCTGCAACAACGGAGCTTCCATTTCTATCCAGAGAGGATTGAGGGGCACTTTGTTCGCAGCTCGTTTTATCATCCATTACTTCAAAGTCGGTGTTATTGTTGTCAACCCGATCAGATGGTAATAACTGAATTATAACAACTGGAGTAATTTATTTAAAAAAAATTGTAACAAATTTCGAAATATTTTTGTCTGGTAAGCTGTTAAAATACCAAAACTCATAACAAAAAAGACTCTAGTAGTATCAAAATCGTAACAGATCTTGAAAAGTTTGTATCATAATTATTTTTAAATTTGATATAAATACAGAAGTTCGAAAGTAGAAATTTATAGCAATAGTTTTTATAAATTAGATAGAATAACGAATAGTCCTGAATAATGTCATTTTTATGATTGATATTGTTAATTTATATATAAATTAGAAATAGGTTTTAGAAAACTATATCACAGCCAATTTTTAGCATTGTTCCATTCCAACCATAAATTGTACAATGATTTTTTTTATTAAATGAATAGTTTGTTTATTGATCCGGTCTCTTCTTTTAGGTTTTTGATAGTTATTTATATCTCGATATAAAGCAACGGAAGAACTCATTTTGTCAATTATTGAATATTACTATGACTCTTGAAAATGAAAATAAAACATTATAACTGATTTTGTAATTATATTGTTATCATAATTTTTAACTTTCAACTGTTTTCATTTGTTAATTATCTCAAAATAACACAAATTGTTATACATACTGTTGATATACTTGTGTGATGATTTTGTTATGTGCATCTGATCGGGAATAGTATTGTCGTGGGTGATTTTCGTTTATTGATTTTTTTGAATCAACAGACATAATTTAGTCCAAATGCGTAATGCTAAGTATATTTAATCTATGAATCAAATTTATGCTGAATAGCGTTTCATTGGGATTAATCTAAATAGTGCAGTGCAACCAATTTACTGGAATTAAAACAACCCTTGGTCTCTACATTCACTAGCACCCTACTTGCATCGAAAATATTGCAGTTATTATTTCTCAGTTGCGAACTTATTCCGTAGAGATATTTTTTATTGATGAAAATATAATAATTAAATCTTGCACGAATCACTTCGATGTCGAACTGAAGTGTAGCGGAAATTTAACATCGAAGTATCATCGGAGACTTTTCTCACTTTAGATTATCTCTTTTGCGGTGTTTCTTTGGGTGAAAATTCGTCATCGCGGACACAAAAATCACTTGTGAACTGTTTTGTGGATGCTTGTTTCATGCATCAACATATCGGAAGTGATTTTTTCAGTCACTGAGTTTTTTAAGAAAATCTCTTGAATTTCCGAATACTGTTCAGAGACATTAAAGAATGTCCCAGAAAATATGGACGCAACCAGAAACTTCTGCCATTTCGCAATGGTTCAGAATCTGTCAATTTTTATGGCTGCGGCCTGTTGTTTACACTCTTCTCTAACCACTTGTGCAGTTGTTTATTCGTTTTCATTAGTTTGTTTCGAAATGCGAGGACTTTCAGCAGAACAACTTCGAAAAATTACTCGATTACAAATCCTTGCCGGGACCACAATATTATACAGTGCGAGAAGGGCAAGTGTTAAACCAGTCCGAGACATCGATTGAAGTCGAAAAATTATGGTCTGGCAAGCAATTTGTAGCTGCGGCAAGATTTCGAAACCCTTCATCACCACTGTTTCAATGGACATTCAGGAACTGGAACTGAATGAAAAAACTAAATTTGGACTGACTCTGAATTCAGTAGCCAAATCCAGGCTCGGAATCCAGATCATGAATTCAGTTCTAGAACTCCAGGTTTCTGACAGGATCCAGGTTTCGATTTTAATTTTAGAACTGAATTCTGAACTTTAACTCCAACCATGGATTACAGAATTGAATTCAGTTCCAAAATCTAGTTCCAAAACACACGTACCGAATTCAATTCCAGCATGCAGGTTCTGAATTCCGAACTTGAGTTTTGGAAATGAGTTCTGAAATCGAATTTAGGAATTAAATTCTGAAATTCTGAAACTGAGTTCTGGAATCAAATTCTGGTTCGTAGTTCAGATCTAAAATTTTGTTCCAGAATACAGAACTATAATTCATATCTTAGATTTCGTTCATTTTGTTCATTCTGAAGTTGGAGTCCTGAATAAGAATTTTGGAGAACTTCGAAATTAAACTAAGACACTAAATTCAAATCCAAATTCTAGTCAAGGAACCAGTTTCTCGATAATAAGTTTCCGAATCTAGAATTAGGATTCCAGAGGCTTAGTTTTAACTGTTGATTCTGTATTCTGGAATTAAATTCTGAAACTAAATTCGGAAATTTCCAACATGAACAAACTGAGTTCTAAATGAGATTCTAAATTCAGTCCCAAAATTTAGCTCCGAAATCCAATTCAAATTAGGCTTTAGAACACGTAGAAGGTATGTTTCATCAGCTGTTATTGGTTGGAGACGACTGCTCACCATGCCTTCCGAAAATCAAATAAGAGCGTGACCGAAAATTTTCTAATTAGATTCTATCAGACTGCAAACCTTCACCGAAATGATTGTTTTCGCTTCCGATTTGCATATTTCAACGGTTAAGTAATACTATTAGTTCTTTAGATAACATTTCGAGTCTTTGGAAGGGGTAGTTTTGTAAAATATTTCCCATCGTTGTTCACTTTTCGTTGTGTTTTGCACCATTGCAAACGATCAGCAACTGAAATACGCAATCGCTCTTATTTGAAGCGAAAATCGTACTGCGAACGTCCCGCAGTAGAACTGCTTCCTGTGCGGATTGATTCAAAACTGAAGCAATGTTTGTAAAAGGATTTACTTTTACGTGCCTTCGTTTGTAGCTTGTTCACAAATGGAAGGTCCGAACAGTTCGCAAAATACCAACATGCTGAGTTTTTATGATGTCGTTTGATGTTTCGTAATTGCATATAAAGGTGAAAGAAATTTAAAAAAAAAAATGCTGCACGAAACTCATTTCTGGCTATTAAAAGGGCCGAATTGTGAAATTCTTTACGATATTAAACAATTTGCGTAGCATTTTTCTCGAATGTGAAACAGTCAAAAGCTCGCTTTGTTTGCACTTATTTGGTGCGAAGTTTGTGCTGCGAAAAGTGCACAACTTGACTAGTTATCCATAATTTGGACTAAACTGATAATTTCTACCTCCAATTAGCAGAGTCGTCTTTATAGTTCATTAGATAACATTTAGAGCCCTAAAAAGAGCTGATTTTGTAGAATGTTTTATATTCCAATGCAAACGACCAGCAGAGGGATGACGCAATCGCTCTTGCTTTCACTTTAAAACTCGTGCAGCGAACGTCCCACAGTAGAACTGCTTCCTGCTCGGATTGATTCAATACTGAACTGAATTCTTGATATTGGAACTGAGCTCTGGGCTGGGATCAACCGGAGTGATGAACTTTGTTTACTTCCGGCTCAGTCAACTGCGCATGCTAGTCCTGTACCAACAAACTATCCCTTCCTATGTTGCATATGGGAATGCAGATACATCGGTTTTTTAGAAGTAACACGCATCGAACTAACAGTCCTTCCCTTCCCAAGAAGAGCCGTATGCGGACGTGACCGGCGACGGTATTCATAATCATTCAGAGATCAATGCAGTTTGCACAAATGTGAAACAACATATTATTCCGAGGGAAGTGGCTTCAAAATAACATTTTGCAACCGTAATTGATCCTGATCAATAACGGATTCAACACACGGGCGGTCTCTAAATGTGTGATTCAAAGTAACATTTCTAAAGCTTGTATAAGTCAGATAACGTATTGTGCATGATTATGAATTGGATAGCAAAATTATTCCATTTATAATAAAACCATTACCGAGCAAACCGTCGGCCGAACGGACAGAGGCACAGTGACCGGATCAGTCGGTAATCGCACATGACGCTGCTGATGATTTGCATCACTGCCTATGGAGTGATTCGTGAGCCTGGATTTTCAATACAATTTATTTATAATCTCTTCTAATGAAAGTATGTCAGCTTATTTGCATACCCCGGAGTCCTACCACCGTCGGGATAAACTGTGTGTTCACTGGATGGTTGGTGTGGGCACTGATGAAACAAGCTGAAAACTGACAAATGGTTATGTGTGTGTGTGTGTGTTGGTAAGTTTACTAGAGCAGCCGTTGGGAATGAATGATGATCGGCCGGTGGTTGTTTGTCAGTTAATATGACGCGAAAACTGGCCGTCCGCTTCCGAAAATGAGCTAATGAATGATCGATGAAAATCGTGAAAGAGGAAAATTTTCCAACTTGATTAATTAGAGTCGCTGTCTCTGGGAATAGCGAAGGCCAACTGTGCTGGTGGCGATAAATAAATAGTCAAACGAAAGTATATTTAGAACAGCAAACAACGTTTTGTTCAAATCAATATTTCTAAAGTAACTTTCCAGCGATGATATTTTGGAGAAAATGTTGTCATCCCAAAAAAATTGAATAAGCATACTAATACAATTGGCTTTCAAACAACTCAGCGCGAAAATAATTACAAACAATGCAATATTTTCTTAAACAATTTTCGTAATCGAAATTAAAGGTGCAAACAACTACTATGTGAAATAAACGACTAGACCTGTTATTTCAGTACAGAGGCAACAAGAAAAATAAACATTATCAATCTGTTGGCCATTCCGAATGCAAAAAAAAAAATTTCTCAAGCGAAACATTTAAATAAGCTAATTGGAATTCTAATTAGAAGAAATCAATGTTTTTTCCTCTTTTCTTAAAGAATATTCTTCGATCATTCGAATTTCAACAGCAAATAAATGAAAATTCACTGAAGAATAAACATTCTTATGTATTTTGACAGCTTCATTCGAAAACATCATCGTTTGTACAACAGCGCTATCTGCTTGTCGAACTGTCGTTAGAAGGCCAATAGAGTCTAGTATTGTTGGAATGAATTTTCGCTTAATTGCACATACGTTGTTTCGATGTAATAAAGTGAGATTTGTCTGCAATATTTCTCGAAAACAGAAAATTATTGCACATGATGTTCAGTACGCCTACATTTTTTTCACATCAATTGATAATCACATAGAGATCGTTACAATTCTGTTTTTGCTATGTATTTCAATCAAAACTCGAAAATCAATTTTTAACCTGGATTATGTAATATATCTGAGAACATGAGTAGTTTGAGATACAGCGCTCGGGTTAAAATCAGGATTTTCAATTATTATTCATTTCATCTTGTTTGAAGGTTGCGAATTTCGTCAATAAAACCTATCAAAGTGCTTACAAATGCGTAGTTAGCTTGGATGTAATAAAACAACCGTATTTGCTATACAATTTTCAGCAAACGAATGAAAATATATAATAATAATCATAATAGATCAAACAAGTTCTCATTCGTTGAACGCTCTAGAGCAGTACCTCGTGCGCAAACTCGATGTTTAAGCATATGTTCAAACTTCAGTTAACGCACTTGTGTACAACACCATGTTCTGGTTAGTGGCAAACCTGGATACAAACTCGTGTTTTCTTGAAGACTGCTTATTTCATGTTATTTCTTTTCCTCAACTGGCAACTAAAATTTTGGAATTTCTTTCTCAAACTGTCAAAAAAAGACATACATACTTGGAGAAAATCTGATTTATTGAAATTAAAGATACATTGTCCATTGTTGAAAAAAAATTAGTGAACATTTGAAAACAGTCCGTAATCGGATGTTCGGCGAGGCTTCCGTTTGATGTCGGAACAGGAGCGTTGTACGGCCTTCATGTCAACTTTGCGAATGCATTTTTTGATTCTACCAATCAACTGTTAGCAATTCGTGGCTCTCCAGTCATTTTTGTACACCAAGGAGCTCAAAACCCCGAAGAAATTTTCGATTGGGCGACACTGAGGTAGATTTATCGGGTTGTGGTTTTTGGGTACAAATGGGATCGAATGGGTATTCAGGAATGATTGTGTTTTTTGGCGCAATGCGAGGACGCTTTATCCGGTCAAAACACGTATGGTCCATCAGCATGATGTTTTTGAAAAAACGGGATTAAAACTTTCTACAAACATTCGTTCTGGTACACATCTTGATTGATTGCTAACCCAGATGGATTGAACCATGGCTTAGAAATGCCTTTCTCGGAAATGACAATGTACAGCATCACTTTCTGTTCAAACTAATATTTTATGTTCAGATGTACAGTAGAACTATCCGTTGAATAGTATCGATCGTTTGCGGGAGTCTGCGTCTTCGAAAGAGGAAAGTAACTTCCGTCGTCCAAAACAAAAATTTTTTCGGAAAATTTTTTAATCAACCAGCGGCATTGGAATTCAGCGTTGAAATCTGTGCGTCAGTATATTCCGAGTCTGTTGAACTGGGACAGTTGAACTTTTTTGCGGCATCCCTTTGACTCTCCTTGTTGTTGAAGGCACGAGAAAAAGAACGAAGTCCTTTTGCGTACAAAATTTTGGCTGGTCTTCCACTACCTTCCTTACGAGCAATTGTTGGGCATCTTAGGATATTGTAAACTGTCGAAGCCGCCAAATTTTTGCTTTTAAAATGTTGTACCGTATACTATTTGCCGAGATTTCTGTGCAGCTCGTAGAACTGTACAATGCGCTCGCGAAATACTTCTTGTTTCGACAGCATTTTGAGCAATACTGAGCAAGCATGAACAGAGAGAAAATACTAGCAGAAAGAGGAGAAAGAGAGTTAACACATAAAAACTCTTAGTTCTTTCTGAGCTCGTTTGTTGTTGAGTATACAGGCCTCGAAAAAATTCCAAAATTTAAGTTGCCACCCGTTAATGCGGGCAAAAATTAGTAAGACTTTTAAATTATATATCTTCTCCATTTGGAATTGAAATCTGGAACTAAATTCTTGATTCTTTATCTGGAACTGAATTCTGAACTTGTAACTAAATTCAAGAACTGACCATCAACATACAAAAAACCTTCCTAATCCACATGGTGATGTGATAATGCCTTTCGCTTTCTCCGGAACAGTGTCATTAATAATGTCTGACAAAAATTTGTGGTCATTTTTGACACCATTTATCCAGATTGATGCGAATAGTTCGCAAAAGCATGCTTCAGTATTTATGCCACATATTTGGCATAATTTCTGAAACCAAGAGCGTGACATTTGCGTTGCAGAATGATGCTAATCTAAAAAACTCTTCTTTATCCACTGCATGGAATTTTCATAGATCTTGAAAAATTACCGCTATATGAAATTTCCGAGATCGAAAAAAATTAATGCCAAAAGTCTTAGAAATGCATGAAATTTAGAGATTTAGAGAATTAGTGCATTTTTTTAAATCGACTTTCTGGGACTTTGAAAAAAAAAAAATCTTTCCGATTTTTTCGAAATTTTTTTGAGGTTTCATGCAATTTTAAGTCTTTTGGCATAAAAAAATTTTCGATTTCAGAAACTTCTAGAGAATGGGCTTCGTAACATCTATAACATACAAAAACGTAGCGCACGTCACGCTTCGTAACACTTATAACAAACAAAAAAATTACGCATGTAACGCTTTGTAATATCTACAACTTATAGAAAAATTACAAAAAATAGGTATGTGACACTTCGTAACATCTATAACATACACAAAAGTAACACATGTAACGCTTTTTTACACTTTTAACTTACAAAAAAGTAACGCATGTAACGCTTTGTTTCGCCTTTAACTTACAAAAAAGTAACGCATGTAATGCTGCGTAACACTTATAACTTATGATAAAGTAACACATGTAATGCTTCATGACTCCTGTAAATGGATTATTCTGGAACCGAGCCTTGACCTGAACCAACCAAAATGAAGTGCTTAAGATCCACTTGATTTACTTTCTGCTCAGTCAATTGCATGAGACGTACAGATCTGGTGAAATCTCAGATTATTTTTTTGTAAATATAGACTTTGGGACTATATATCCAGAGTTTTAAAGATACCCAGTAGGTAAGGTAACGCACACTCAAAAAAATCCACACGCTAATCTTATGTGAAAAACGTGCTTAATCCACCTAGCAGTGAGATGATACCTTTTTTTTATCAATCCGCATGTGTTTTTTGCATGAATATTCTTTGTTGTTACAGTTTTCATGACATTATTCTAATGTCCGTCTTTCTAAGTGGCAATTTGAGATTTTAATCACTCATTACTCTGTAATGTCGAAACTGCAAATCGCATCGAATTTGAATCTAAAAGTATAACAATCGACTAAACATTCCATGATATGTCGAAGTAATTTCCACTTTAGAGTTTAGGGTAATTTAAGGTACTTTCAGAGCCGGTATTCAGGAACCAGCATAACTCAAACCGATTCGTATGGCCATATGACGAAAAAATTGCAATATTTTTGAGTCCAACTTTAAAGCTTTTCGGGATTGTCATCTTCTATATCGCTTTGAATTTTAAAAATTCATCATCCTACAATTCCAGAATCGGAAGTCAAAATTGGATAAAATTAGATTTATTTTAATTGAACTTTTGTTTCTGAAATTTGATTTGGCTTTTTTTTGAGAAAACATCAATCCCCGAAAAAAATTGTGTGAAATTATTTGTCACACGCGTTTTTGCTGATCTCGACGAACTGAATCGAATGGTATATGGTTGTTATGTTTTTCCAGCATTTAATGCTGTAAGTAGTTTAAATTAATATAATTATAGAATTGCTTTCAACTCGAAAATTCTTTACATATGGCATATTCGAACGATTATGTTGCCAAAAACGAACCGTGCTAAAATCGGTCCGAGGCAAAATATCATGCTGTACACAGTCTATTGCGTACTTAGAAACAAATGTATGTAATGGTATAAAAAGTCGTGTTTAATGTTACTCCCAAGCATTTCTTTACCAGACAGCGCTCAAAACTTCTACTGCTGGAATAGGGGAAAAAGTCGCTTACAGAAAAATGTCGATATCTCCGTTAAAAAAGGACGGATTTTAACAATCTATGGCTTGTTGGATAGGTATTACCGTGCGGAATCTAAGTCTGAAACATATTTTGTTTTCAAGGTCAATTGTGACAGATACTGTCAAAAAACAGAAAATTTCGACATAAAACTTCGTATAACTCAAAAAGTAAACATCCGATCTCAAAACCATTCAATAGCGTTCTGGGTGACGGGGAGACGTTTCATTTGCGACTAGTTTGATCAAAATCGGTCCAGCTATCTCTGAGATCTCGACCTCTTAGTTGACAACACACATACAGACACACACACATAGACACACACACACACACACACACACACACACACACACACACACACACACACACACACACACACACACACACACACGGACATTTGCTCAGTTCGTCGAGCTGAATCGATTGGTATATGACATTCGGCCATTTTTCTAAAGTTTGAGCGAATTCTATACCTATTTTTTATATTTATAAAAAAAGGTAAAAAAACACATAGATTCCAAAAATGGCTTTGTCATCGGAGTTTACGTGATCTTCTTAACAACCATCGTATCATGATTGAATATGAAATGAATCATATGTCAGAATTTTTACTGTTGTCACATATTTTTTATGTGTCACGTACTTATTTGAATTCATTTTGTCAACCATACAACATAGGTCAAATCCTTTTTGACCATTCTACGGTATTTATCACAGTGATTTTAGGGTAAATAGGGTAAGGGCTTCCTATTCCATCTCATTTGTAAGGACATTTCCTAAAAAACCTTGATTTAGCTACTAAAATCACTATAATTTTTTTTCATATTTCTGCTTAATTCGCCTTGCTCCATGCATCATTGAGTTTACGAAATGGCTATACGAAACCAACCATCAACAACTTATTTGCACGACCAATTGGTATTACGTGAATTCTGTGCACCAAAAATACGAAACTGAATCACAATACAATTTTAATTTTAAGATTCAATATAGAAATATGAATATGAAAATAATGTGACTATTACGTAAAATTCTGGCAAAAAAGTAAGTTCAGTTGAAATTAATTTTACATTACACTTCAAATGAACTTCGTATAAATTTCACAAAATTATTTTATAAAATCTACACAAAAAGTCACGTAGATATTATGTGATACAAATGCGGACTAAGAGTACATGAGTTCATTCTGTGCTACCTACACAGCAAAAAATAATGAAATTTACAGGAAATGTAAATCAATAGTACTATGAAATACACATCGGTAGAATCGAGAATCGGATTTAAAACCATGATTGATGTAAAATTGAAATGGAATGCATTGACTGCTGTGTGTTACAAAAAATTATCGTATTATCTGCCAAAATAATTACGTTTACTCGCTCCACGTACACCACTTCTTTCCTGTAACACTTATGGTGATGCAGATAATTCCTCTGTCACTAGCAGGGATGCCAGATTCACGGATTATTCTGTGTTTTACAGATTTTCAACTTTCAGCACAGATTTTAAAAATGGCAAAGATTTACACAAATTTCTGAAAATGATCACAAATTTTCACAGATTCTAAAATCGACCATAGATTTGCATAAATTTTTGAAATCGATCACAGTCTAGCACTAAAAAGAACAGAGCAGTAGGAAATAATGAGACGTTTCGACGATCAGCTAACGTGCACAGATTTTGCAAAGACAGGATTTTGGCTTGATCACAGATTTTTGAAAAAAATGACCTGGCATCCCTGGTCACTAGTAGTAATGAGCGTTAAACTAACATTCCATTTCTTCCCACTGTAACCTGCATGGGTGTGGGTCATCTACTTTAATCATTATTTCATGTTCCAAGTTTAGATTGTACGTTGACTACTCCCATTTACTACTTCCAAATATCATGCATTTGGTCCAATATTTCAACTGCTTTCTGGTCAATCACGGGAAACTTACGGGCTGTCAACTTAGCTAAGCTAATATTATTTTGTTCAACACAACCGCTCGTTGGTGTTGTCGTTTACAACTGAGATCGGTTTATAACTCCGTCTACAAGTTTTTTTTGCAATGAAAGTTAGTAAGCTTAGCTACTGGACATTTTCTGAAGTATTTAAAAATAGTTTTTTTTGCAAAATGAAACTCACTGAACTATCATTAGCGTACTTTCAAATTACATGAAATTTCAATCAAACTTGTGCGAACACTAGTGTCGGCGGTGTGACATCGTTTGCCGAGGTGGCCCCTGTCACGGGAAACCATTTCTGTATGCAACCAGCGGAAAAGCGGATAACGGGAAACTCATTACTCGGTGACATTTACATTCCCTCTGGCTGCTGGTCCTGCCCGATACCAAGAGCTACCGTACAATTATGCCATCAAGTATATGTATGCACACAACGCCGCTCCGCCGTGAAAAGAAAAACAAAGCGCGCGAGCACGACAAGAAAAAAAAAATGGTGCGAGTTGAAAGTAGCGTAAAACTTTTACGTGACACTTGGTTGCGACATTATCCGAATAATCTTGCAGCTGTCGGATTAGTATACGAGGAATGTCTATGGGCAAAACTTTTGGTTTTGTTATTCAGGCAGCAGCGCCATTTATGTCATTAGTTTGTTTGTGGCAATTTTTTCGGATTTAGGTTAAACTGTTTTTCGGAGTGACTACTGTTTAGAGTGTAGTCCGCACATTGTATTTTCGGAAATTCGTTCATGTAGAGCCATGTGGAATTATATGGGCAAACTCACTCTCGTTAAGTCCGATGATTAAAGTAGGATCGGTTCTGCTTCTTCAAAAACCAAGTATTTCATGTAAAGATTCATTAAACCCCATCGTGATACTTTGACTAATAGGTCGCTGGGAGGTACAAATGCCCCAGGATGTGAAAAATCCGACCAGATCACGAAGTGAAACTGCATGCATATTTCTGTTATGCGCTTGGTTTGCATTGTAATTTATTCACAATGTCCAGCAAATTTGGTCCATGCCCGTTTGGTGGGTCTCTCTGTGCAAAACCATAGAATTACCGTGTCGGAATACTACATAAACCGGCTACAACAACACATTAGAAAGCTGTGTTCGAATAGTAAATGAGTACATTTGGTTCAACCACATAACGACAGAAATGGTTTTTTGGCATGACTTCCAAGCTATTTTTACAGGTGTCCAGTTTTCGGTTGTGGTCATTCTATAAATATTATAGTAGTCATTATTGCACCGGTCCACTCTGGTCATACACAAACTAGTTGATGTTCATGATGTTAATTTTTTGTACTCATATAAATAGGATACTTTCATCTTCCAAATCCAATTAAAACGGTGAAGGTTCCTGTCATTAAAATTTCTCGGTTTTGAATCAGGTGTATAAATAGTATCAATTGATCTTCTAGTTTGGCAGCAACAGGATTTGTTTTGCTCTAATTGAACTTCCTTGTGTTAAGATCACCACTTTGAGGCCAAGTCGGCAACGCGAAAAATGCATTAAGCTCAGATGTATTAACCTAACGAAGTCAATTAACATAAAGCAACAGAACAATTGTAAATCCTCGTCCAAACATCCGGCGTATTTCATTCATTGCAATCACATTCAGCTGGGTTGCTAATTGCTGGGCTCATGCAAATCAATCAAAATCTCATTTCAACTGCACTACTGCAGCTACACAGTGAACCCAACCACAAAGTCAACAGCTGTGCTCTAGGAGTCGAGGCGAGCAGCCTCAATTTTCGCAATCACTTGCATTCGATTCAAATGTCTGTCCGCGTTTTCTCGGCTTACTGAGAGGTATCGAACGATACGGCGGCGGCGACGGCGTTAATCAACCGACCAAATCTGATCGACGCGTCGCGGAAGGCTACACGCTTTGCAGCCGTGAAATCAATTAAAATCGAATTACGGCTCCTGAGGTCTGATGAGCCGACACTGCCTTTTCTCGGAAAAAGCCCACCAGCTATTCAGTAGACCTACACCTGACCACCCGCCCGACTGACTGGGGTGACTTCGTGGAAATCCGAATCATTGCGTTTTAATTGTGAGCAAAAATTTCAGCTTCTGGAACTGATAATGACATGATGAATACAAAATAATGGGGAGGTTGTTGTTTTTGGAATATTATCAGTATCGCGTTCTAATTCTGGAATGCTGTTCTTTTTTTGGTGTATGCTCATTTTAATAGTAACCATGACAATATCTGCTCAGAATAGATAAGGGGATTCGAAAACTATGACGGATAACGAAACAATAGAAGACAAACACGAGAAAAGGTCCTAAGTGCAAATGAGACTTTCTCTTTCGATTATTACGGCCCTATCGGTAATCCCTCTCTCTAACCTTTTACGTAGAATAACGACTGAATCCATCGATTTTCGATCAGTAGTACCGAAATTGTTGGAAAATACAGGAATAAGCCGAAATAGGTGAAAGAGAATCTGTCATTTGCACTTGGGACCTTTTCTAATGTTCATCAAGAATTTTGAACGGTTGATTTTTTTTTTTATTTAAAAGATATTTTATTCAAGCCTATTTGCGTACAAGCTTTACTAGGCCGATTGAGCTGAGTTTTTAGATAATTTTTTTTTGTATTGGATCTCGTTGTCACCTTTTTTCTAGGGGGAGAGGAGCTTCCATTTTCCTCCTGCGAGGATTGAGGGGCAGTTTGTTCGCGGTTCGTCTCGTCATTCATTGCCGCATTGGTGGTATTGTTGTTGATTTCGTTGCTAGTTTCTGTAGGTGCGTCTTGTTGTACATTGTTTGTAGTTGCTGGTTGGTTGGATGGTAAGTTGTCAACTACAGCTGGTGTACTTTGTTCTATAGGGGTTACGTTGGATGGTTTCGTTGAAGGGGACACTTCACTGTTGTTGGTGACTGTCACAGGTGTACTGGGTTTGCTTGGGGTTGGTGTGAAGGAAGCACCGTTGTCCTTTTGTGTGGTTGTCTCCTTGTCCAGTTTATCACATGGCTTACCGTAATGAACAGCTTTTTGGCAATATTGACACGTGGCCATCTGATTGTCATAGGTAACAAGTGAATTCTTGTATCTTGACCAAAAATCACATAAGAAGGTATAGGCCTCTTCAAGCGCATGCGTAACAAACGTACGCCATTTACAATATCGGGGGAAAAATTCTTCCACTTTTCTTTTTCGATAGAGAGAATCTCTCCGTATTGGGACATAGTTTTGCGAATATAAGAATCGATGACGCTTGAGGGAAGATCATGCACACGCACTTCTATAGCACTATCTTCCATATATACTGGAATGTTGTACTTGATATTTTCATGCTCCACATAGTGCACATTATTAGTGTCTTTAGCGAATCGAATTGCATCCAACTCTTTATGGAACTGGTTATAAACAACATTATTGGTCTTATTGCATTGAAGTGAATGCACACCTTTAATGTCAAGATGCATTTGCTCCTTAAGCAAACCTTCAAGTTCTCGTATCGAAGGTCGAATTTTGCACTGTCTGAAGTCAACAACAATTGTATTCTTTCGTGTCGGCGGTAGCTTTTGTCCGCTTGGTTTACTCATTTCGAGGTCGTTCTATTGTTCACTACACAATACTGTACTTGGTTTCTTCTGTCCCCAACGTAAGCGGTTTTGTTATACCGACTGACTTGGATGAGATGAGAAAGCGAACTGAACGGCTGAGGGATTTTTGAAAATAGATTTTCATCTCCTATTTTTTGTAAATCAAGAGAGTGCAAGAGTTTCACGGTCGTAGTAGATAGTATTGCGGTTGTTAATGTGAGCAAGTGCACCGAACACGGAAGTGTAACGGAAAATTTATCGGGTTTTACGAAAAATTGGTACTTCTTTACGAGTCGAGCATATTTCTTGCAACTAAGTGAAGTTCACAAAAATATTCACAAGAGGGAGGCGGAATAAGTATTCTCAACATTGATCTGAATTGACGAAATCATACAATCAATGTGCATTTTTTTCTAAATTGAAAAAACTGTCGACTCAATGTGATGGAAATAAGATTACAAAAATATTTGTATTAACTGAATCGTTATTCCATAGGTTTTCCTTCCCGGAGAACGACCAAAATGGTTAAAGCCGGGGTGAAATCAATGATACAATATAGTTATATACAAAATAATCATAATCAGATGGAAAACTTTGAGGAATTACGTGGAAATAATGGTATCATAAAATTTTTATTTAGTAGGGAGCCAAAGGTATTGGAGATCGAATGTGACGAGGAAGTACGTTACAAGCACATATACATGTGAAACTCGGAGTTTACTAAGAAGGTATTTATAGAGAGAAGGGTGTTTTAAATGTTTCCAACAAAAGGGTTCGAATATAAAACTGACGCTATTTGTCGAGAATACCATGAAAATTCTGATTATTGTGAGATCTGAGATGGGACGCTGATCATTCGCAATTCGTCTAAGTTGTATTTCATTCCAATCAGAGTATCAATGGGGAGGACAATTTCTTGAATTTTGTTCGGTCTTGCCACGAAACATCTCCGAACAACGCCGGGTAAATCAGCTAGTAGCAAATATTGGTGCTTGAAACTACTTAACATGCTAATCAAAATTTCTCAGCGAATTTATTTATTTCAATCAATATTTTGATAACAATTTCACAAAAAATTCATTTTGAAAAACCTGTTTTAATCCACCTAGTTGTGTAATGATGTTTTTCTCATGTATGTATATATGTATATATATATATATATATATATATATATATATATATATATATATATATATATATATATATATATATATATATATATATATATATATATATATATATATATATATATATATATATATATATATATATATATATATATATATATATATATATATATATATATGTATATATATATACACACAACAGGACGTAGAGGCATAGCCATAGACCGATTAAAACAACACGATCTTTACTCCGACCGATTAAAGATCCTGTTGATCCATTGAAACAATCCAACGTCATCTATAGCATTCCCTGTAATGACTGTGAAAATTCATACATTGTAATGACAACCAATCAACTGAAAACCAGACTCAGTGGTCATCGATCCAACATTAATCAATTTTTAAAATTAACTGAAAATCCACCCCCCAACACGCAGATAAAGAAATATCGAGGCTGAAAGAAAAACAGCACTCATTCATCACACCATCAACGAAGGACACAATTTTGCATTGGAGAAAACAAAGATCATAGATCGATCTTTGCGATCTACAGCTTTGCCTCTGTTGGAAATGTGTCATATTTCCAATACTACCAAAACAGTTGGTCATCGCACCGATGTACAAGGCCTCAACACCACTTACGCTGGTATTCTACATTCTATCAAATCCATCAAATACGATAAGAAATGACAACTCTCCGACTAACACCAATACTACCGTACTCTACACAGCACTTTGCTGAGCTTTTCAACGATAACGTTACTTAATAACGTTGATAAGCTCATTGTTTTTGATCACCATGATGAAAGCTTCAAAATAGTCGTTAAACTAAGTAGTTGTGAAACTGTACGTGATTTATGCAAACAAAAAAATTGTTATGCAGTCAATAGCAAGAATTGTTTGAAATAATATTTGACCATTTTTTCGTAGTATCTTAAAGCATGTTCTAAAATCGACCAGACAACGTAGCGTCAGACATCGACATATTTTGACTATAAACGGTAGACTTTGGTAAGTTTTTACGTTGTATTATTTGTTCTACGCTCTATGTTTTAGTCAATGTAACACAATAAATTTTCCAGTTTTCCTTGAAAAAGGCCTACATCAAAGGCCGAAACGTCGGACAGTAAACAACATTCGTTTGTATTATAAGACTGAGACAGCCGTTTTACAGTTTTCCAAGATTATCACCCCAGTCGAAATCAATATATATATATATATATATATATATATATATATATATATATATATATATATATATATATATATATATATATATATATATATATATATATATATATATATATATATGGTGGCATTCTAGTATAACCTACAGAATGAAACAGTGTTTTTTTCGGGTAGGTAATCCTTAAGAAAACGAAGTAGATTCACTATTATATGTAATTCCAGCATCGGAACCCGAGAACCAGTACAATCGAAGTCGGTTCGTACGGCCACCGAACAAACATGACGTACAAACTCTACCAGTTTTTATTCAAATTTTGAAGTTATTATAGGATTTAATCATCGTACTCTAAATGACTGTTTAAATTTTTGTTGAATCCGAAAATATGCAGTAATTTTTGGTACGACCATAAGACCTAACCTTTCAATGGACCCTAAGATTGGAAATATCGGTTCTGCAAACTCTGAGAAAAGTGAGTGAGCATATGACTTTTTAGGTCATCGATAACTGGGAACCAGGATAGTTAAAATCGGTTATTTTTGCTGCCTATTGATAATGGCTATCGATTTGTGTAGTTTTGAGACCAGTTTTGAATTTTTTTGCGTATTTTATTCCATCGGTTAAAGTGACGGTGTACAATATTGAAAACACTTTACCCTATAACTCCGGAACCGAAAGTAGGATCCGGATGAAATTCAGGAATTCCATATGGCACCGTGAGACCTTTCATTTGAATCTAAGTTTGTGGAAACCGGTCAAACCATCGCTGAGAAAAGTGAGTGACATCCATTTTGGAATATATGACCACTATTATCGGTGCTTCCGGAACCGAAGACCGGGAACCAGGATAGCCGGAATTTGTTTGTTTAGTTGTCTACTGATAATGGCTATCGATTTGTGGAGGTCTGAGTCCTATTTAGACAAATTTTTGCGATTTTTGTTCCATCGGTTTAAGTGACGGTGTACACCCAAACCTCCATTAACGTAATAATCGGGACATCGTAAATCGAATTATGACGTTACGTTATTTGGAATTTTCAACGTAAAAAAAGTTTTCCCTATGTATGTATATTATTGGCTATGTATAATATAGTGGATAACTATGGAACAAAAATAATTAGTATTTGCAGGAAAAGGATGTTCTAAGTTGCATAAATTTCCAAGATGACGACTTCCGATTTTTCGATATTCGTGATAAACCATCAGAATATGGGTATTTTTGGAACGTGTTTGATGAGTACATGTCAGAAAACGATGTTCGAGGTGGTTCTGAATTCCAAGATGGCAACTTCCGTTTTGTTTTTATTTAAAAGATATTTTTATTCAGGCCTATTTTCGTACAAGCTTTAGGTGGCCGATTGAACCGATTTTTTAAATAATTTTTTTTTGTCGTGAATACGACTTACTTTACTATGGGGTGCCTTTTCAAAATGTACCCTCTGAGGGAGTGATAAGTTTTTGATCGTGAATATCTCTTGTTATATCTAACGAATCAATATAATTTTTGCTACACGCCATTGGTATGATCACAATTTTATGATAAAATATTCAGTTGTGTGACATAATCTCAAATAAATCAAAATTAAACTTTTCTGAAATGTTTGGTATAAACGAGTACCAAAGAGGATAATTCATAAGGCGCGTTTGCCTTTGTTAGAACTATTAGGATTTGTTGTTCGCAAATCGAAGGTAAATATCCTGAGTTTAGTGCAAATCTAGAACAGTTTGGTTGGATTTGTGCACTTTCCGCTGTGTGAAATTCACAGTAATCGAGATCAAGTGATGCCTTCTTTGTTTTTGCGAAAATGTGGAAAAGGGGAATGCTTGCATAATTCATACAATTGATCAACTAATTGCTATTCGGAAGTGTTAAGGAACATGTCAGTTGTTTTCGTATTCACGACATCCAGTTGTGTCTCTGACATTACCCACCCGCATTTTTTAGTTGGATCTCGTTGTCACCCTTTTTTGAGGGGGAAAGGAGCTTCCATTTCCCTCCTGCGTGGATAAAGGGGCACTTCTTTCGTGGTTCGTCTCGTTATCCATTGCCGCATCGGTGGTATTGTTTTTGATTTCGTTGCTAGTTGCTGGAGATGCACTTTGTTGTACATTGTTTGCAGTTGCTGGTTGGTTGGGTGGTAAGTTGTTAACTGCAGCTGGTGTACTTTGTTCTACAGGGGAAACGTTGGATGGTTTTGTTGAAGGGGATGGTTGACTGTTGTTGGTAACTGTCATAGGTGTACTGGGGTTGCTTAGGGTTGGTGTGAAGGAAGCACCGTTGTCCTTTGGTGTGGTTGTCTCCTTGTCCAGTTTATCACATGGCTTACCGTAGTGAACAGCTTTTTGGCAATATTGACATGTGGCCATCTGATTGTCATAGGTAACAAGTGATTTGCGTTTTCTTGTATCTTGACCGAAAATCACATAAGAAGGTATAGGCCTCTTCAAGTGTATGCGTAATAAACGTACGCCATTCAGAATATCGGGGAAAAAATTCTATTGGGACATAATTTTGCGAATATAAGAATCGGTGACGTTTGAGGGAAGATCATGCACACGCACTTCTATAGCACTATCTTCCATATATACTGGAATGTTGTACTTAATGTTCTAGTGCTCCACATAATGCACATTGTTATTGTCTTTTGTGAATTGAATTGCATCAAACTCTTTATAAAACTGGATATAAACAACATTATTGGTCATATTGCATTGAAGTAAATGCACACGTTTAATGTCAAGATGCATTTGCTCCTTAAGCAAACCTTCAAGTTCTCGTATCGAAGGTCGAATTTTGCACTGTCTGAAGTCAACAACAATTGTATTCTTTCGTGTCGGCGGTAGCTTTTGTTCGTTTGGTTCACTTATTTTCGAGGTCGTTCTATTGTTCACTACACAATACTGTACTTGGTTTCTTCTATCCCGAACGTAAGCGGTTTTGTTTTATCGACTGACTTGGATGAGATATGAATACGAACTGACTTCCGGTATTTTCAAAACGGGTTTGATGAGTAGATGTAGGAAGACGATGTTTGAGGTCGTTCTGAAATCCAAAATGGCGGCTTCCGGTTATACCTTGAAAACCCTAAAAATTTGTGTCGATATTTCTCGAATTGCTTGAATACTTTCACAGTATGCATATTTTCGGAACGGCATTCATTAGTAAGAGCTTACATTTTTGAATCAGTAGCCTAATATCTGCGGGAGATCTAAATTATATCCGGATGAGTAGAAAAACCTACAAGGATCAGCCCCATGAGGTTGTTCGAGCCATTGAATCCGCAATTGCACGAGAGTCTGCCTAGATTGATCTTGATTAGGAACCAACGCCGAACATTGTTTGTTTTATAGCTGACGAAATTACACCAATATCCCAAATATATACAATTATATCTTTGTACATACTTGCGATACGATTTTGATATTTAAGCTTCTCTTCGCCAAGCTTGTGTTCCAGTTTTCGATTTCGGTTGCAGCGATAAACTTTTTCTCATTGTCAATCGAGTTCATCTTATATAAATTAGAAATGAATCTTATGCACTCAAAATTCACCATGACACAAGATCAGAGCTTACCAATTAAAGCTTCAAATCGTTTTATGGCACTTTTTGTCTTGCTGTCAAGCAACAACCTACTTCTAGCATGCTACGCGTAGGACTGAAACGTTAGCTATAATTTTGCTTCTACTTGTAGATTCGCGTGCTTTCAATAGCTTCGCTTTTGCATCGATTGACCAATCAGAGCGATGTTTTCCCTTTGATATATCGCTTACTCCTTCAAAACCGTCGTCTATGGCAGGGAAATCCGGTATGCTGGAGATTTTTAGCAGACAAAATAGGATACTGCGCGCTACTAATCAAAATTTCAATCATTTATAATTGAAAATACGTGACTTGATACATTCAAATCGAATCTTAGAAATATTTCCAATCAAATAATGAAATAATATTAATAATTGATACAAAATATACTGAGCTGTGAGTGTTTAAAACCTGACCACATTTCTACGTATATTTTTCCTTGAGTTTCTAATTTGCACCCCTATATAGAAAATAAAGATGTGTTCCACATAAAAAAGAACTATGGAAATTATTTGTTAAACCCACCTATCTGAGACATTCACTTTAAACAAACGAAACACACACGACAAATAATGTTTATGATGTTCGATTCAGGAGCAAATTTTAATATTATTATACAAATCACCTTCGCCAAGCCACAATATCATAATTAAATTTGTACGTAACCGACTCTAACTATGTCCCTCGTTTTCTCCTCTGTGTCTCTTCCTTTTTCAGGTGGAAACAATCAATCTAACACCGGCACTGCTAACCCGTTTCAGTGTTACCGTGACATTTTGAAATCCCTCCGTTGACCGACCGATTCAAGGGGAAAGGGCCGGCAGCACGAAAAAGGGAACACCAGCAGAAACCGCAAAACCCGAGCACGGAATTCGGTCCTGGAGGACGCCGGCTGCATTGGACGCCATCGAGAGGGCGGCTACACAAGAATGTGGTGCTGCTGACGCTGCTGCTGAATGTCCCTGTGAACCGAACAACGATTTTGCAGTAACATCCCAAGGGAGTTGCTGTGGTGGTGGTGCCGCCGTGGTTGTGTGTTTAGTTGGACCATCCGTCCCGGCACATGGGATCCCAGTGAAGCTTCGATCCGGAAGTGCCACCGGCTCCTGAGGTGGTAATCAATTATTATAAAACCGAATCATAGTACGGTAGCGGTAATCCGTGAAACTGGACTGTAATAAAAGTCATCTCCTGGTTTCAAGGAGTAGTTTAGTGAGAAGTTTGATCAATCAACTCTTGTGGCATCTATGGCAGCTCTCTTTTCGTTGTACCTTGTACCAGGGCCAGGTGGAAATAAGGCGTATCTTATTTGAAGTTGTGATTAAAACAAAATTGTTAGAACAAGAGCCATCTTAGTTTAAATTTTTAAATCCGATGTGGTATGAATAATTGATTGTAAACGGAAGGATTCTTTAGATAGAATGATGTCAGATTTTAGTAGAGTCTTTGTAATAAAGATAAGCGTAAGAAGTATAGTAAATTACTGTGTCATAAGTATGAAAGTAGATAACAATGCGTGCTTAAATCGAGACGCGATAGAAGAATAAGTAAAACAGAAAAAATCACACCAAACTACACACAAACACACACGCCATCCAAAATCCAGAGGCAACCTTTTTTTGCTGGTCCTTATATGGACGCTAGAGTAGAGATCGTGCGACTCGTCAATGAAATCACCGTCGAAAGCGAGCACCGTGTGTCTTCGCCGAGTTCCAGTACAGTTCCGGGTATTGACGCGGTACCGATTTTCGTTGAAGGCACCATCCAAACGGTAGCACCGTTCGCCCTGTTGAGTCTGAACCAAACGTTGAGCCACACCGTAGCCGGCGATGCTGGCGGTCCTGGTGGCTCCAATGCGCTCGGTGTTGCCGCTTTCGGCACCTCGACAACGGCGGAATCGGTCATCGCATCGACACTAGCCGGGAAAGCGCTCGATCACGAACCGGAGATCGACACGATCCGTAAGGTGGTGATATGTATTGTTCTACTAGCTGTGATATTCGGTACCATCGTGGGTAATATTTTGGTCTGTGTTGCCGTTTGTCTGGTACGGAAGCTCCGAAGACCATGCAATTATCTACTAGTTTCGCTGGCGGTGTCCGATTTGTGCGTCGCTTGTCTGGTGATGCCGCCTGCCCTAATGTACGAGGTCTTAGGTGAGTGGAACTTTGGCCGAGTCTTCTGTGATATCTGGGTGTCATTTGATGTGCTGTCGTGTACGGCGTCGATCCTGAACCTGTGCGCCATATCCGTCGATCGGTACTGGGCCATCACCAAACCGCTGGAGTATGGCGTCAAGCGAACTCCCCGTAGAATGATGCTTTGCGTTGCACTGGTTTGGCTGGCAGCTGCCTGCATTTCGCTGCCCCCACTATTAATACTAGGTAATAAGCACACGATCGGCGAGGGGAACGACCAGCGCCCGTTCTGCGCCGTTTGTGAAGATGTAGGTTATCAAATTTACGCCACCCTGGGGTCGTTCTACATTCCCCTGGCGGTGATGCTTTTTGTATACTATCAGATATTCCGAGCCGCCCGACGAATAGTGAAGGACGAAAAGCGGGCCCAAACAAGACTGGAAAATTCCCTCGCGGTGGACAAAAGCCAAGCCATGCTGAAACCACCGGAACCGTTGACGTCCGTCGGGTCGCCGCACCAGAAAAAACTACGCTTTCAGCTAGCCAAAGAACGCAAAGCTTCCACCACCCTGGGCATCATCATGTCCGCCTTCACCATCTGTTGGCTCCCGTTCTTCATCCTGGCACTGGTTCGACCCCTCATGGACGACGACTATCCTACCCTGTCGTCGTTCTTCCTGTGGCTCGGCTATGCCAATTCGTTGCTGAATCCGATCATCTACGCGACGCTCAATCGAGACTTCCGGAAACCGTTCCAGGAGATCCTGTACTTCCGCTGTTCAAATCTGAACATTCTGATGCGGGAGGACTTCTATCACAGTCAGTACGGGGAGCCCGGCTCGCAGCGGTTCGTGCTGGACAACGAGGGCCAGCAAACGGCGCGGGAGAGTTTCCTCTGAAATGATACAATCAGTGCACCGCTATGCACAACACACCCACGCCACATACCGAGCGACCGACGAGAGTGACCTGCACCTAATTACAGTTCCATATTAGTAGTAGTAGTATTATTGGTACTAGTAGTAGCAGTAGTAATTGTTGTTGTTGTAGTACTATAGATAGTAGTAGAACTCGTAGTTTCTGAGACGTGCGTGTTTCGTTTTTTTTACACGGTACTAATATTGAAAAAGGTTTCCTACTTTTGCAGGATTCAGATGTATTTAATCATACGAAGGTATTCCAACGGCCGTTGCTATTAGATCAGATAGTTGTCGAGGCTAGGGAATGGAACTGTAGGCGAGAACTTTTCTTTGATTCGATGGCGCAGTAGATCCCGGGTGGAGGAACAGTCTTAGATGATGATGATGATGGCATGGACTGAGAAAACCGCTCAATAGTGTAAGACTGTAAACAAGTATCCGAATAGATCGCATGGTGGAATTTATTAAATTAATAATGTTTCACTCGGCTCAATTAAGCACTGCACCACACGTCATTTAAGGTAAGGCTAGAATGAATAATCACATCGTTAACCAGAATCGTTAATCGAAGCAAAATCGATCCGGAAGCTAGCAAAATTTCAAACCATTGAATAATTTCGCTGTTCTAACTAATTGCCTTATTTACAAACAGTTCAAAGTGTTGAGCATCTTCGACGAAATTTATTATCTTCAAATTGGAACCCTTGTTTGGCCTTGCCTTAAAGACGTACTTTAGTTAATATTATCATGCTTTTGGTGGATGGTGAACTGGCAGGTTTTTCTTGAATTACTTATTGCATAAGGTTCATCAATGTCGAAAGCAGTAAAACAATGCGAATGCTCGTGAAAATGTATGAAAAATTTCTAGGACATGACCACTTATTCAAGATATCGCATCAGTCACTGGATCAAGTTGAACTGCTATGTACGTGAAAAATTAAATATAACAGTGAAGTTGTAAGTATTTCTTAAAAAAAAATTACAAAAATGAAGATGTTCGGAAGAGTTTCTTCGAAATCGCACCCTGGAATGGTCAACCACAGCTTCTATGTTTTCGCAGTTGCCTAGTATTTTTCTTTAGAGTAGAGTTGATGGTATTTTGGGTGAATTGATGATTGTTGTCAACGAAAAATAGCGTAGTGTTGCATATAGGGGAAAATATTGACGAATTTCGCACTAAATCGTATCCAGAGTTAGCAGAACCCTTTAAAATGAAACTTACTGTACATGAAGACAAACTGGCAAATTCTCCAAAAAAAGTTTTGTATGATTGATTTTACAAAATTATTCAAGTTTTCGAATAAAAACAAGGAAAAAATTCTGAACGACTCCTACACTGAAAAAAATCGATTTTATATATTTAAAGCCGATTTCCAAAAAAAAAAAACATATTTGATTTGGATGAAATTTTGTTACAAGATAGGTGATTATGTTCCCCATCTTCAGTCAAATGACCACTTTTAGGGAAAAAAAGTTATTTGATAAATAAAATTCTTTTTCTTCAAACTGATTTTTTGCAGTGTAATTTTATCGAAAACTAAACCAACGAAAGTCAGAATTATCTCAGAACCCTGCGGAATTCAATTTTTCATCAGATTTGACAGGTTGCTTCAATTTTATATTAGAATATTCCAGCTTCTGATAAGCTAATTTTGATAACTCCCTCCAGACATTAAGGAAAATGAAAGTACCTATTAGGTTCACAGATAGTGTTGCTACGTATGAGGGAAATCAAAGATGTGTTGAATGAAATATATAATTTCAATTCGTCATAAGATGCTTACGTTCTAAAGCAAAATGATGATTGAATTTCATTTATAGTAATTTTGTTATACACGAAACCACCCGCGATCCCATTTCAACCAAAATATTAGTTGATTTTCGGAATTCGATTGGTTAAAATTTGGTACAACTAATCGATTGTTGTTTTAACTAAACTGTCATTTTTGTTTTCCGATTAGCAGAAACGATGGTTGAAACAACTAATTTAACTGTTTGAAAAAAAAAACTGCTGTCAATTAGTGAGGACACATACCTTTCAATTTCAACAAATATTTTAGTTGAAATAACTGGTGTTGTTATTGAAACAAATTTCTGTTAGTTGAAAAATAAATCGGTTTTATTTGTTTTAGACATTGCAAATAGTTGAATCAACTCTGATTCGATCGGAAATGATTGATGTAGAAAAACTTTTTTAATCAGCAAAAGTGCCCGGAGGGCGAGTAAATTAGCGAAATTATTAAATTTACCTAAAATGAGTATTGAAAGATGATGCCTTCAAACGGTTGAACTAAAGTTATGCACTGATAATTTTAGTCAATTTATATGAGCTTGGGTGCATCAACCGCCGGGAATTGGAATTTTGCGACGGCAATTCAAACGCGCCATTCAATCGCAGCGCGTTCTGTGTGTTTGAAACCCTTCGCTCCTGTTACTTTTATAAATTAAATTCATGTCAAAAAGCGTTTTATTGCTAATGCATGAACATCATCATCGTTATCAAACAGCAGGAAGTAAAACAATCTTCTAGAAGTAAATCAATGATCGAATTTGAAGCATAAAATTTTTGCGCATACCTGAAAGATTACGAGATGATCATTCATTAACATTTTCTAATTTGTCACCGAATCTTTTTCATCTTAAACAAGGTTAACTTTATCACAACTCCGCTGTTAGATAAACACTTGTTATCATAAATTTCCCAAATCGAATGAATATAATTTCACCAAACGCTTTAACCATCGATGTTGTTTTCATTGTCATTTTGAAGCGAAGCGAACAGATTTCAACTAAAGAAGTTGTTGATTTTGCATTGCGATTATTGTTTTCCTTTCAACTGTCTGACAGCATTCAAAACAACATATTTTTCAACTACTTGAATGCAAATCAAAAAAACCATATTGGTTGAATCAAGAAGAAATGAGTTAAATCAACTATCGCAAAAATCAAAAACTGCGATATCGCAATTTTATGATCGAAAGGTTCTCCGTGTAGTTTCTATTACCATGTTATTAAGTATTGCCGTATCGTGCGGATTTACTTTTACTTACAGTTAAAACCAGAGTTATGTACGCTAAATTCAATTTATTTTGTGTGAGCAAACCCGATATAAAAACCAGATTTGCAACTGGCTCGGTTCTCAGTTCAGTGATGTTGAAACTAGTTTCGAAACTGGCTTCGAACAAACGGTTTGACAAAAGTTCGGGTGGAAACTGGGTTAGGTTTGGCATCAAGTGAAAACGACATTAGTATCGTCGGTAGTAGAGTGCCTTGAACCAGAGTGACGACAGCTTGGAATGACAACTTTGTTCCAAATCAGCAAACGACCTGTCAAATACAATGTGAAACTGACGAAACTGCCAACATTTCGGATTAAATGTTTTGAATAGTTGCCAACATTACGGATGAGATTTCGTCAATCTGGTTTCAGGCACTCTAGTCGATAGTAAACATAATCGTTTTATAAATATTAATTTCAATTCGATTTACGTTTAGTTTGTTTTCAATTGCTATCAATCAGAGTTTAAAATTGTCACGCATTCTCAATGAAAGAATCCAATCCAACAGCCTCATTTTCAATATTTTACTGTCTCATTCGAAAATGACCGACACAAGAACAAACGAAGAGAGACGAAGCCAACGTCGCTCTTTCCTGTATGACAAGACGAAACCAAACTAACGTCTGCAGAGAGCATCAACAGAATTTAAATTCTCCCAGAACCTCTTTGGAAATCAAAAATACTACAGATTAGATCACCAACAGATAAAAAGTCATTGTGAAACCTTTTTTCTGTCATTTTCGATTCTTAAAGCTTCGGTTGAATATCGTCACTGCGTACTATGGGATTTACACTGAAAACCGCAAATGACTGAGAGAGCAAATGAAAGAAAGAACACAATTTTGAAACTACTGTTCCGCTTATGTCATTGACTAGACATGGATTTCGTTCTCATAGCTTACAAACGAAGCTGAGAGTGACATAAATTTCTCATCATTTTCGTCTATTTTGTGTCAGTAAAAATGACTTTTATTTGCTTTGATCATGACATTTAACAATAATTAAATGTTAAGAAGAGAGAGACTGTGCTGTGGTGGGCTTCACACGAAGAGAGAGATCAAAAAGTGTGGTATAGATTATGAGGGTTGTATTTAAGGAGTGTATCGAAAATAAGCTATGAACATACATTTGTGTTGTACGCATGTATTTGTGATGCTTTTTTATGCTCAGATCGCAGCATGCTGTGCGTATGGCTGTCAGCTTTCGATTATTTACTTGTTTGTGCGGTTGAAATTCTACGTTTTCAAAATGTCGCGTATTGAAAAAAAAGTGGAAATTAAAGTTCTGGACACATGGCTAAGTGAGAAGGGTATTACTATGCGAAAATTTGCGAAGCGGTTTGGAATTCATTATGCCAGTGTTAAAAACATAATTAATAAGTTTAAGGAACATTATTCTTAGGATGAGCAGAAAACCCGGTTCATCCAACCCGAAACTGGACCAGAAAGTTATATCTCTAATTATGAAGCACAAATCAATGTCAATACGTGATTCGGTCAAAAAAGCAGGAACGAGTGTCGGAATGATCCAGCGTATCAAGAGGCGAAATCACCTGAAGACCTACAAGAAGCAGAAAATCTCGGAACAAACTGTAAAACAGAAGAAGCAAGCAGCAACAAGGGCCCGGAAATTGTATTCGCGTCTTTTGCAGGGTCCGGATGCATGCGTTTTGATGGACGATGAGACTTATGTAAAAGAGGACTCAAAAACCCTTCCAGGTCCACAATGCTTTACTGTCGGCCTTAAGGAGGATGTGAGTGATGCGGACAGGTCGATTCAAGTGGAGAAACTCGATCGAAAGGTACTGGTATGGCAAGCAATATGTTCCTGTGGTTTGAAGTCAACCATTTTTTACACTACCGAAACTATAAATGCAGAAATCTATCGATCTGAGTGTTTTCAGAAGAGATTGCTGCCCTTATACAAGAAGCATAGTACACCTCCACTGTTTTGGCTGGATTTGGCGTCGACTCACTATGCGAAAAGCACTCTCAATCGGCATAGTTTATTTTCGATACACTCCTTAAGACAGCACCAGTTCACCAGATAAATCTCTTTGATAATGTTTTTTTTGTCGTGAATACGACTTACTTTACTATGGGGTGCCTTTTCAAAATTTACCCTCTGAGAGAGTGATAAGTTTTTGATCGTGAATATCTCTTGTTGTATCTAACGAATCAACATCATTTTTGCTACATGCCATCGGAAATATGATCACAATTTTATGATAACATTTTCAGTTGTGTGACATAATCTCAAATAGCTCAAAATTAAACTTTTCTTAAATGTTTGGTATAAACGAGTATCAAAGAGGATAATTCATAAGGCGCGTTTGCCTTTCTCCTATTTTGAAAGCTCTAAGCTCAGTGATCTGTAAAAGGATTTATATAATCTAACTACCCATAGAATCGAAAATGTTCAACTTGAACGTGTATAGCAACAGCATTGAAGTATTTCAATAGTACACTATTGAAATACCTGTCTCATTTGACCCATGTCAACACCAGCCAACCAGAACGCGTTCTGAGGAAGAGGACAAAATATCTGCTGCTTCGTTCGAGACAATGTTCCGAACAGCGTTTAATATCGTAGTGAGTTCTACAATTTGGTCATTCTGAAAGGCAGGAATGAATCCCGTACAGCATCCGGAAAGTTTCTTTCAATGAAATGCAAATCCGAAATGAAATATCGAAATTAAAATTCTATATGCTGCTATTTTTATAGCCGTTAGGACCGCTCATTAGTGAAAAAGCTACAAACGAAATCAGGTAAAAACAAGCCTCTCAACAAAAATTGGATCAGTTTGGATTCTATCGCCACTGCGAGCAGATGTATTTTGTGTCGTTTGCAAAGCGAGTTTCGCCTCCGACAAGAACGATTACGTCACAGCTGCCAGTCATTTGTTTGTATTGGTGAAGAAGCAACGGTGGAGAGCATTACACAAAATCAGCAGTTCTAATGGCTCTAAAAGTTTTCTAAAGAACTGTTAGGATTTGTCTTTCGCAAATCGAAAGGAAATATCCTCAGTTTAGTGCAAATCTAGAACAGTTTGGTTGGATTTGTGCACTTTCCGCTGTGTGAAATTCACAGTAATCGAGATCATGTGAAGCCTTCTTCGTTTTTGCGAAAAATGTGGAAAAGGGGAATGTTTGCATAATTCATACAATTGATCAACTAATTGATATTCGGAAGTGTTAAGGAACATGTCAGTTGTTTTCGTATTCACGACATCCAGTTTTGTCTCTGACATTACCCACCCGCCTTTTTCAAATTGTAGTTTAGTTAATAAAACGGAAAAAAACTTATCACCAAAAATTAATTCTTTCTGAAAATTTTTGCCAATATTTTTACACTGAACGATAACGTCAAAACAAACTTCAGAGCATATTGAATTCAGAGCGAATTGAATTGGCTGAATGAACATTTGTCCAAAAGTTTTGAAGTACACCGAGGTCTCTTTTTAGGTAGGATATACTGCCCGTACTTGCATATCAGTCCCATATGGAAAATCGGCATGTCGAGGAAAAGACGATTTTATTTTATTTCCGAATTTTTTGATTTATTGTGCTACCTATTGCTAAATCCTATCATTACTTGAAATATCGGTAATACACCTTTGCTAGGGTAACGAGGTGTTTTGGCCCACTTTAGGAATATCCACCAAATGTTATAATATCATTAAAAACGCTTTCCACAATAGGTGATTTAATGTGATTAGCTTCAAATTGATGTAATATGAGTTACTTAACATCTATTAAATTCATAAAGTTTGTTAGGTGGGCCAAAATATATAAAGTGGCCAAAATACCTCTGTTACCCTATTCCAATATTGCAACAAGTGAAATTATCGAAATTTGCACTGAATGGTACTGATATGCGGGTCCTTTGCATATGGGACAGGGAAGAGTTGATATTTTTTTCACATTTTACTGAACAAACTCTCAACTTTTATTGCAATATCTGAGAGTATATTGAGGAAAATCGATATGGGACTTAAAATTGGCGAAAATCGATATTGGACAGATATGCGAGTATGGGCAGTATACGTACCGCGTAAAAAAATCGCACAAATAATGCGTAACTTCGGAAATTCGCGTAAAAACCGTGTAACTTCGGTAACAGGCGTAAAAAAAACGCAAAAATTTTCTTTTTAATTCGGCTTTGGGACTTTTGAGATTTCCGAAAAGGTAAAAAATTTTGTATGCCAAATGTCTTAGAAATACATGCAACGTTTAGATATGGTGTAATCTCGAGAAAATTTTTTTTTTGGAAAACAGAAACGACTATGGGATTTGAAGAATTTGAGACCGCGTTACTTCGGAAATCCGCGTAGAATGAAACCGCAAAATTGAAGAATTTTTTTGATGCCAAATGTTTAAGAAATGCATGAAACGTCAAGATCTGGCGTAATCAAATAATTTTTTAATCGAATGTTTTAGAAATGTCTTTTTTTTTGCTTTGAGAAAAATTTCGGGATACCTAACGCTCGAATATTTTTTTCTCAACATACACTACATTTTGCAGAAAAAGAGATAAAAAACCTGCACACCAGCTTTAAAAAAACAGTGCATACTTTATTTACAATTGGATAATAATTATTAGATGATTTATTTTCATCATCTCAATGGATTTTTCCATTTCTCAAGGAAAATGAAAAGTTTTATTTAAATAAAAAAACACGAAATAGGAAATAATCATCCATTTCGGCACATTATGACACATTTGTACCGTTTGAATCGTCCACTATTTTCATTTCTTTTTTAGGTGAAATTTGACGAAGCAGTTCATGTTTTGTTTTGAGAAGCGTCAAATGACAGTTTCTCTTTGTTTACTTGTCGTTTCGCGAAATATCAACACAGTAATAATCGAAAATGAAAGTAAACAAAGAATGGCTTTCATTCGCAGATAGACGCTTTTGCAGAGATGCCAGGTTTACAGACTAATCCCTTACTGTTGTATTTATATTCACTGTATGATGCAACTGTTTTCTTTGACGTTTATGCCATGTTCACATTAGCGCTGACATCTTGATATACCGTAATGATATACATATCAAGACAAAGTATTCACATATGAATTAAATAATATTGTTTGAAATCCGCGTAACATCGAAGATCTACGTAAAAAAACTGCATAAAACTTGTAATATGGGGTGATGCTTTTATCTTTTGCTGTAGTGAGATACAGTTAATCATGTTTGAAATGCAATCGTAAGTTTCGTGCACGATCCGTCTGATATTCGACTTTTCTGGATTACTTTTGTGTCTTAAGATCAAAAATTCCGGCCGCTGTCAAAATTTCTCAGACGAAATTGGTTATTTCGCTTTTCCTTCTTTTTTTGTTCGACTTCATTTGATATACGTCAATCCCGCATGTAAACACGAATCTTGAGACGAGATAAATGAGATTGAAATATGGATTATTGGTAATAACATTTTCCATATTAAGTACAGGGTGTCCCACGAAAAATTTCAAATTTAAAAATTCGATAATAAAAAAAAACGGTTTGATAGATTTCAATGAGTATACATTTATTCGAAAGATTGATTCATGAAAATTATTTATGAAAAATAATTTCCTTCAATTGACAGTAGTCAATCCGATCCACCCAATTTTTGAAAACATTTTCAATTGATTCTGGCCTTATGTCGTCAATAGCAACTTGAATTTCGTGCTTGAGCTCTTCAATTGTTTCTGGATAGTTGGCGTAACATTTATCCCCAAAAAAAAAAATCCAGCGGCGTCACATTGCGGCTTATCGGAGGAAAATTTACAATCACCATTTCTGGTGATTATTCGATTTTCAAAGATTGTTCGCAGATTGTTTCGTTTTCATTAATCAACCATTCAAATAACTGTATAATCGTTCAAACCGTTTTTTTATTATTGCATTTTTAAATTCGAAAATTTTCTTGGACATATGAAGGGCAATAACTAATTGTTCTTCATATGTACTTTTAATTGAAAAATCAAAACCAAGGCGCTTAAAATGTAGAATCGATTCAAAGCGGTTCTTCCAATCTTCCAATCTTCCGGAGTTCTGGCAAAATGCCGAAAAAAATGGCTGGCAGACATAGCCAGCCGTCTGGGGGGAAATCTGCCCACCATGTATAAGTGGGCTATTGTGGTTTAAGTTGAAGTTAAAGAGAGCGAAAATTCTATGACAATTACAATTCCGTTTTTCAGTCCGTCTGGGAGACAATCCGGGTATGCATGGGTGAAATTCGTCTTCGCAGACTTGATGTTCGATTACACATTCGAATGTTTCTTGGAAAAAACTGATTTTAGGAAACTGAGAACTTAAAGTTGAATGAAGGAAAAACAGGATATAAATCGTAAAAATAAAAGTAATTCAGGTTCATTTCGATTTTTTGATTTTTTTTGTGTTAAGCCGTTCAGTTCACCCGAATCCACGAGAACAATGAATATATACCAATAAAAGTAATATCAAATTGTGAAAGGTTCACGTGGTAAAGTGGTAGATGAACAGTAGGTGTATCCGTTATTAGAATCCATAAGCTAATATAAACTACATAAAAAAACGCAATCCAAACAATGCAACACAAACGCGTCGATAATTATAATTTAAATGCGAAATAGAATTGTCTGTTCCTATGACAGAAAGAACAAAAAAAAAGAAATAATGATGAAATAATATTAACTCAACAATGCATCAAACATTCGCAAAAATGTTCAATGCAGAAGTTGCAGCTAACAGATTCAATGTCAATATTATCCATGTACAAAATGAAACAATGTGAATGGTAGACAAATCAATGCCACCGTCAAACTAATTGGGGCATTGTTCCACCATGAATCGATATCATTGTAAGCCCTTAATGTAAACAGTAGCACACAAGCTAACCTAGAGAAAAAAAAGCTCTTTTATAAAATATCCTAAACATCAATATAAGCCTACATTAAAAAACGAATCGAAAAACGGTCGAATGGATTAGGTTCTAACAACGTGCAATTTTCGCTGTTATATACGAATGCAACTCTCACACACAAACACTAACACACATACTCTAAACACTGAAAACGTAAGATGGCGACTATTTATTGTTATTTATTTAGGTATCTGTAATGGGTTTAAGGGGGAAAGGGATCAGTGCAGCTAATCTGAGATAAACAAAAAATACAACTCTTATAGGAAAATTTTATTAATGTCTATTTACCGGTTTAGAGACAATTATTGAGAAAATTTATCTACACTATCAGCAAAAACAAAAGGAAGAAAAGACAAACAGAAAGCTGTAACGGAATGATAGAAGTGACGTCTACGGAACCGTGGAAAAATTTTATCATTTTAAAAACTTTTCGGCCAGGAAAATTGGATTAGTGAATAAATTGAAATCCAGATTCTAAAATATTTGTTTAATATGTTGAAACAAGAACTTCGGCGCTTTGATATGGTTTCGTAGAGATCACTTTTTCATTTCCTCCAATCATCTTAACCTACGATAGGACAGGACAGGAGAATAGTATTATATTTTGATATATTGTTTTTGATTATATTTCTAAATTTAACTCATGCCGAAAAAGCACTGACATGAACAAAAAAAAATCTACTTCCAAGTCCTGCCGTAGGTAATAAACGTTTGGGATCATTCGGCAAAATATCGACTTGAAACTCTCTCGAGCGAAATGCTGCACCCGGCATCGGCCAGAGGGCGCACTCTGTTATGTTTGTGAAATTCGGTTTTACTCTTAGGTAAATGTACGATGAAAGTATTTACTACAGGATGAATGAGTGAATGGTGATTATTATGATTTAATAATAATTGAAATCGAACGCAGAATCAACTGGAATAAATACACATGAGAATGTAGATCAAAGAAATATGAAACCGGTGTGAGGTTAATGCGGATTATTACTTTCGGATGATGACTTCCTTTTCGTTTTTCCTCTCCGCCCTTACGTGATGGTGGCTGATCCGAAAAAAGTGAACGGCTTTGAGTGTAAGTCGCCTGTAAATAAATGATGGAAGCGGGACGGTAGGTGTATTACGTTGGTGTTCCGACATGTTCCGGTTTAGCAGCAGCCGCTTGCCGATAATAACTGTTGTTGATTCTGTTTTATTTTTGGTAAGTAAGAACAAGCCGACATGATTGATTACTGCAATATGATACCTTTGGTTTTGGTTTTAAATGGCTACTCATTTGTTGATTGAAATACCTTCATTACTGTCTTGTATTTTTGTTCTATGTAAGAACCCGCAATACAATAATTACAAAGTATGATAAAACAATACCAATACTAATAAACATGACCAATTTGATTCCATTTTCCCGATTCAGTAAAAGTTTTACTAATTTTCAGTGAATCGATTGTTTCCCTTATGAAATTAGGGCATATTCAGTAGTGTTCTAGTTCTAGATGCATAATTTATGGCAGTTACAAAATTTAAATCTGAATTTAATAACAAGAAAAACTGGCAGCCCCAGCAGTGTTTTATTCGTGTTTCAAACATACACAAAAATAGAACGGCATTGTAGACCAGTTTTAAATTTGACAGAAGAACTGGTCGAATAAATAAAACTAGAACGGCTTGCTGGGGATCAGAGATGCCAGGTCTGCTGATTTGTCTGTAAATCTGCAGATTTGGGGTATAGTGCTGCAGACTTTTTTTGTTGTGCAGACTTTTGCAGACTTTTGAAATTCTCGCAGGCTTTCGTCTATATTTACAGACATTTTAAATTTCCCGCGACCTTTTTTTTTTTTGCTCGCCAAGTCAGTTTTGCGTGTCATACTTTATAGAGAAATTGCTGCCAGCAAGACATACTTGCTGACTGCAAAGTTCCAGTTTCTGCTCTATTATAGATCTTCCAATCTTCCATATAGAACATCTAGCTGCTGAATTTGCTCTTAGCTGTCAAATAGATAAGTTTTCGGTAGCGAAAATAAGAAAATTTTAGCATGCATCGGAAAAACGGATTGTTTCCTGCAAATTTTCATAAAACAAAATTCCCTGGAACCAAAACGCTAACAATGATCGCAGAAAGTATGTAAGTTGATGCTATTTGTAGTATTATTCATCACTGGACAATATATCTAAATCATCTTCTAGCACTCATTAAATTTTTTCAGTAGAACTGATCGGAAGAGCAATAATATTTTACTGGTTACAACGGTATTATGCATATGAATTATTTGCAAATTTTACGCAATGTCGGTATTGAATGATGAACAAGTCAGTATAATTATGTGCAACTCTACCGAACTTACAGCAAATGAAACTTTTACTGAACTGATTGCCGAAACTTCAACTGTTTGAAAGTCAGTAAAAATTTTACTGACACATGTAAAAAATATTCGGTGGGTAAGTTTTTACTTCTTCACTTTTGAAAATAAATCAATTTGATTGATATGCTTTTAACCGAAGGAGTCAGTAATGTTTACTGAAGTTTTTCATTATTATCAATTTATTCACTGAACTCTATCACTGAATTGGGAAAAAGTAATGACATTTCAAAGTTAACAGATCGTGTCGGTGAAATATGAAAGAATGTTCCGTAATATAATTTATATAATTTGCAGTTGATTGTCAGACGACAGTGAATTAGATCGATTTTACAGATACAGACGAGAAATGACGTTTGAGGTCGTTTCGAGATCCAAGATGGCGAGTTTTAATTCATTGATATTTAAGGACTATTCACACATATCCGGTCCGGTTCAGTGCCGGCACGACACCGTGCACGGATACTGATATTATTTCATTCGTGTTCTATGCACGTATTCACACCTATCCGGCACCGTGCCGTTTCAGTGCAGCTCGCCGTCAGTGTAGCGTCCGTCCGGTAAACTCAAATTCGTCGTCACCGATATTTTTTATTTTCACTGAAGTCGGTATGTCAATGCATTGGCTGTGCCTCAACAGAAACAGCACGGAAATGGAACGGAAGGGTTCCGATAAAAAAAGAACACTGACGGCGCACTGAAGGCACTTTCACTGAACCGCCACGGAACTGAAATGTGTGAATAGTCCTTTACTCAAAATCTTTACACAGTGGGTACACTCGGATCGAATTTAACGAGTAGATGCAGGAAACCGATGATTGGAACGACTTTGACCTTCATTTTCTGGCACTTACCCTTCACACCCGGTAATTCCGGGTGAGACGCCGCGTCGGGATAGATGCCGCACTTTCAAGATCGCGTATATCGATTCGACGTATTGACGCGAGTGTATGTGTAAGTATGCATTTCGTCACGAAAAAGAAAACGTAAATAATAGCTGCACTCTTAGAAAAAATGAAATTTGCGCTTGACGTAAATTCAAGTATGCCGTAATTTCTTCGGTGATGAAACAATATTACATTTACTAACATGTAAACATAAATTTTGCGTCTGTATCGATGTGAGTTTCAGCTAAAACAATTGTGAAGTTAATGATATGACTTATCTTTGAATGCTTTGTATTGTGAATGTAAGTGCATTGCGACGCTCCTTTTATGTGCATCTATAAAGATGTAACATTTTTTTGGTGTGTGCTCTTTTCTATAAGTCAAGAAAGTTTAATTGTTAACTATTTTATCTCGATCATGTTTCCGAAGCCGTTAAATTCTTAGCGATGGTTTTGAAAATGTGGATATGGAAGTTTATCCACGTTGAATAACCTAACAAAATTCAAATGGCCTCTATTCTCTAACTTTCCTACGTGCGGCGTCTCACCCTGAGGAGTTACATCTTGCCCGGATTTGCATTTTGTCTATACTCTATATACTGATAAGTTTTTGATAGTGAATATCTCTTGTTGTATCCAACGTATCAACATAATTTTTGATACCTGCCATCGGAAATATGATCATCAATTTATGATACCATTTTCAGTTGTATGACATAATCACTAATAATTCAAAATTAGTTTTCTGAAATGTTTGGTATTAACGAGTATTAAAGAAGAAAACTCTTGACGCCTTTCTCATACTTGGGTAGGTATAAAAGCTTAACACTTGATACATTTGCAGTTGCAGCTTGCGGTTGACTGAACAGGAAGTAAATCAAGTGCATCATTCCGGTTGGTTCAGGTCCAGAGCTCAGTTCCAGTTTCAGTATCAAAAATTCAGTTCAGTATGGAATCAATTGCGGGACGTTCGCAGAGTCAGTTTCCCTCAATAAAATATCGATTGCGTCATCCTGCTACTGTCATCTTGAAAAGTGTACAAGGATGGGGAACATTATGCAAAATCAACCCTTCTAATGGCGTTATTTAAAATAAACTATTAGGATTGCTTTTTTGCAAATCGAAGATAAAAATCATCAGTTTAGTGCAAATATAGAATAATTTGATTAGCTTTGTGCACTTTTCGCAGTGCAAAATTTGCAAAAAACGAGTGCGAATAAAGCCAGTATTTGACTGAAAAATATCAAGAACAGTGTTTAATATCGAAGAGAATTTCACAATTTGGCCCTTCTGAATGCCAGAAAGGAATCCCGTACAGCATTTAGATAGTTTCTTCAACTGAAATATGCAAATCCGATATAAAATAATCGACTTCAATATTCTGTGTGTATATTTATTTTTAATATAAAAGCATTCTACAATTCTGGAAGCTAAGCAATAAAAGTTGCGTATTTCACACAATCAACTTATAACGGGTGATTTTTTAAGAACTTGAGAACTTTTTTAAACAATAAAACGCATAAAATTTGCAAAATCTCATCGGTTCTTTATTTTAAACGTTAGATTGGTACATGACATTTACTTTTTGAAGATAATTTCATTTAAATGTTGACCGCGGCTGCGTCTTAGGTGGTCCATTCGGAAAGTCCAATTTTGGGCAACTTTTTCGAGCATTTCGGCCGGAATAGCCCGAATTTCTTCGGAAATGTTGTCTTCCAAAGCTGGAATAGTTACTGGCTTATTTCTGTAGACTTTAGACTTGACGTAGCCCCACAAAAAATAGTCTAAAGGCGTCAAATCGCATGATCTTGGTGGCCAACTTACCGGTCCATTTCTTGAGATGAATTGTTCTCCGAAGTTTTCCCTCAAAATGGCCATAGAATCGCGAGCTGTGTGGCATGTAGCGCCATCTTGTTGAAATCACATGTCAACCAAGTTCAGTTCTTCCATTTTTGGCAACAAAAAGTTTGTTAGCATCGAACGATAGCGATCGCCATTCACTGTAACGTTGCGTCCAACAGCATCTTTGAAAAAATACGGTCCAATGATTCCACCAGCGTACAAACCACACCAAACAGTGCATTTTTCGGGATGCATGGGCAGTTCTTGAACGGCTTCTGGTTGCTCTTCACTCCAAATGCGGCAATTTTGCTTATTTACGTAGCCATTCAACCAGAAATGAGCCTCATCGCTGAACAAAATTTGTCGATAAAAAAGCGGATTTTCTGCCAACTTTTCTAGGGCCCATTCACTGAAAATTCGACGTTGTGGCAGATCGTTCGGCTTCAGTTCTTGCAGGAGCTGTATTTTATACGGTTTTACACCAAGATCTTTGCGTAAAATCTTCCATGTGGTCGAATAACACAAACCCAATTGCTGCGAACGGCGACGAATAGACATTTCACGGTCTTCAGCAACACTCTCAGAAACAGACGCAATATTCTCTTCTGTACGCACTGTACGCATTCGTGTGGTTGGTTTAATGTCCAATAAAGTAAACTGAGTGCGAAACTTGGTCACAATCGCATTAATTGTTTGCTCACTTGGTCGATTATGTAGACCATAAATCGGGCGTAAAGCGCGAAACACATTTCGAACCGAACACTGATTTTGGTAATAAAATTCAATGATTTGCAAGCGTTGCTCGTTAGTAAGTCTATTCATGATGAAATGTCAGAGCATACTGAGCAAATAATAATGCATGAAAATCATAACCTCAAAAAATCTGAGCAAATACTAATGCATGAAAATCCTAACCTCAAAAAAATCACCTTTTACGAACGATTAACATTTTTATTCGTATTCACGTCCTCCAGTGATATCTGTAAAATTACTCATCGCCTTTTTTAATATGAAAATTATAGAATTTTTTTGTTTAAACGTCTTACCTTACTATGGGGCGCCGTTTTCAAAATACGTCCGGTGGAAGAATGGGTAGAATTTATCCGTGAATATCTCGAGTTGTACTAAGCGCTACAATATATTTTTTTCTTCATGGTCTCAGAAACAGAGATGTCTATCTCCTCTGTGTGACGAAGAGCAAGCAAAATTTCTCCCCTCGCACTGACAACTTCAACGAGAGCTCTTCTCTTTCACATTTATACACCACTGTTGTGTAAGTGTGCACGCATCATGAGTGCGTTTGTTTATTTCCTTTTACCTCTTCCACTGAATCGCACCAAAGTGCTAGAGCATTAGCTAATAAATTCTCTGAGGAGGATGCAGATACTTTCACAGAGGTGTACACGCCGGTGAGCACTCTGCTGTATGGTTTTCGTAGATGAAGCGTGGACACGCAAAATCAGCAAAATAAAACAATTTATCGTAAAATTTTCGGTTTTCCTTGCAAATTTTTCATAGCAAGGCCTGATCTACTCTCTATTAATTGAAGTTCACATAAGTGTTCGCTCACAATCACGCGCCAGTGGTCACTTGGGTGTATTTAGACGAGAGCGCGTGTGAGCGATTCATGCGAAGAGAATGTGTTTCACTCGCGCCAGCTGCTTTAACCACAAGCACACACTCAAATGCTGTCTATTCGACACTGAGAAGAAGTGCGCTTTCCTCTTTGTGCGGTGCTTCGTTTTTTTCATCCTCGGTGTGGCAAAAATCTGACTCTAGCGTGTATAACTCCGGTGAAATGCCATCTCTGCTCAGAAATATGATCAGCAATTTATGATTAGATTTCCTACCGTGTGAGATAATCATAAATAACTCAAAAATTGAGTTTTATAAAAACTTTTGGTAACAATAAGGAATTTCTGATTAAATTCTGAAACTGAATTCAGAGCCAGGATTCTGGTACACCTGAACTTTCAGGTTTAGAAGTTGAAGACTGTTCCAGAAAGTATAGACGCAACAAAAAAACCGCTGCCGTTTCGCAATGGTTCAGAATCTGTCAATTTTTATGGCTGCGTCCTGTTGTTTATACTCTTCTCTAACCACTTGTGCAGTTGTTTATTCGTTTTCATTAGTTTGTTTCGAAATGCGTGGACTTTCAGCAGAAAAACGTCGAAAAAATGTGTACAAATGGTGCACAGAACGCGTACTGTCACTGAGAAAGATAGCAAAAATGGAAGGAGTAAATGAAAAAGCCGTGCGAAATGCAATCAGGAAGTTCGGTGAGGATAACACCTTTGAGGATAAACCGAAAACGGGTCGAAAAACAGGTCCTGCTCAACCTCAGTTGGATAAACGTTCGTTCGAGCAAAAGAAGGAGGTTTCAGTTCGGGATGTGGCCAAAAAAGTGGGCACTTTGAAATTAAATGTTCATCGTGCTAAAGAACGTTTGAATCTTCGAACCTATAAGAAACAGAAACAACCAAAACGTAGTCCGAAACAAGAAGCATCGATCAGGCCGAGGGTTCGAAAGCTGTACAATACGATTCTTGCTGGAAATTTGAACTGCATAGTCATGGACGACGAAACCTACGCGAAACTAGTTCGCAAGAAGGTGCGCCAGGTAGGTCTACAATGGCTAAGTAGCAAATGTTGAGAATAATATTCGGTTGTTGTAGTCTAATATTATCAGTATATCGAATGAAATTTAAAATTATTTACAGCGAAATCAAAGTGCTTCCATACTTTCTGGTACAGTCTTTAGCACCGGAACGCCTGAACCGATCAATAGCAACTGGTCCGCGACAAAATCTGATGAAATAATAAAACAAATTTACTGTTAGTTCAATCCAAGATACATTTTTTTATTCACTTTGCATTATTAGTTATCTTAAAACTAATTACAGTTACTGAACAAGGCTGCATGAAGAAACTACGAACTTTTGGATTTTCTCCAGCCATTAGGGTATATGCAGACTTCGCAATAACCAATTTAGCTGCGTTTGTCCATGACAGCTAGTCGGATTCGCCTCTTTTGGTACCACGTGAACGCTTTATAACATTCCAACATATTTTTGACGTGGTGACAAAATACCAAATCGGACCGGAATAGCGAGGCAACAATTGCTTCGTATGCATTATTCACGGTATACTTGTTTTCCAATTCAAAATTGTCACCTCTAAACTGTTTATTTTCTCTTTCGATTATTACGGTACTCTGAGCAATCCTTCTCACTAACTATATGTAGAGGATAAAAACTAAATCTATCATCTTTCGATCTACACGGATGAAATTATCGAGATAGAGAAATACAGGACTTTCTGGAATAAAGGTAGTAATAAAAATTCGACACAGATATGATTGTTAAACTGAGTTAGTAAATGATTTACTTATTCATTGACTTTTACCTTATGATCAAAAAAGAACCGGAAATTTATTAAAAACCTGTTTTAATCCACCTAGTGGTGTAATGATGCCTTTCTCATATCAATCAAACTATCATAATACTGTGGTATTCTTCAAAATTATTTTTCTTCGATTCTTAAAAGAATAATCGAATTAGATTTGTTTGACCGTCTACTCATAAAAACTATCTATTGAAAAAAAGATTTGAGGTCGATTTAGAAAACTTTTTACGGTTTTTCGCTCTTTTCAGTGATGGTATAAAATTTTTAACACACTTTACCCTATATTTCCGGATCCGGAAGTCGGATCCGGATGAAATTCAGGAATTACGTATGGGACCACAGGACCTTTCATTTGAACCTAAGTTTGTGAAAATCGGTCGCGCCATCTATGAGAAAAGTTATAAAACATATTTTCATTTTTTTGCACATTTTACCTCATAAAGTTAGTGCTAAAAACATTACATACACACATACACACACACACACACACACACACACACACACACACACGCCTCGGTTCAAAAGTCGGTTTTCACAGTGATTGCATAACCTTTCTATACGAGAAAGGCAAAACGCAAAATTTCAATTTTTATTAAGTTTCTTTATTATCGCCTTCAAAGTACTCTCCTCCTGCGGCAATACATGCATGCCAACGCTTGATCCAATTTTCCATGCAAGTTTTATAGGCCGCCGAAGGTATGGCCTTTAGTTCACGCAGCGAATTCTCTTTTATGGTATCTATGGTCTCAAAACGCGTTCCCCGCAATGGCAATTTGAGTCTGGGGAAGCGGAAAAAGTCACACGGGGCCATATCTGGAGAGTACTGTGCTTGGTTGATGATATTGGTTGAGTTTTTGGCCAAAAACTGCGACACAACCAACGCTGCGTGAGCCGGCGCATTATCGTGAAATTCAGCTTTTTTGGCACCAGCCGAGAAGCGACGCGTTTCAAACCCAAAACATCAGTTAAAATGTGTTCGGCTGATCCATAAGAGATGCCCAACAACACAGCAATCTCTCTAATCGGTACAGAACGATTTTGCAACACGATTTGCTTCGCCGATTCAATGTTTTCTTCAGTAACAGATGTTGTTAGGCGGCCAGGGATCTCATCATGATCCAAGCTTGTACGACCACCTTTGAAGCGTTTATACCACTCGTATGCCTGTGTTTTTCCTAGACACGATTCACCAAAGGCCTTTTCTAACATTTTCAACGTTTCGAAACAGTTAAATCCATTTGCAACACCAAATTTTAATCCATTATAAAAATCGCCACACGAAAATTTTTCAACTTCTTTGTATAGACGCCAAACAAAAACTAATCGTACGATATGCGTCAAAATTTGACAGAATGTGTATAAAAAAGTTGCCAACGTTGAGAGAATTAAAGTTTACCGATTGGACAAGCGCGGGAATTTTAAAATTAAAATTCCGGTTCTTTTTTGATCATAAGGTATTTGTACCAAACGAAAACCACTGACTGGAAAAGGGCTTGTTATTGAAACCAATAATATCGATTTGCAAAAACTCACAAGATATCGATCGAAATTTTTCGTAATAGGGGACTTAAATGCTAAGCATGTCCAGTGGAATTGTAGGCAAAATAACAGTAATGGTAAAATACTTCATAATCAACTCTCAGCTGGTTACTTCACAGTTCTTCATCCCAGTAATCCTACTTGTTTCTCTTCCGTGAAAAACCTGTCTACAATTGATCTGGTTCTAACAGATCAAAGTCACATTTGTAGTGAACCGATTACACATGCTGACTTTGACTCAGATCATCTTCCTGTAACATTCAGACTTTCCAACGAAGCTATAATAATTCCAATTAGTTCTATATTCAACTATCATAGAGCTAATTGGTTGGATTACAGATCTCACATTGAAATTCATGTGGATCATGAAACTATTTGAGAAAATTCTGCGGACATCGACAAAGCAATTGATAATTTGAATCATTGTATTATCGAAGCTAGAAATCTTTCAGTTCCCAAAGCTGAAACTAAATTAAATTCTCCTATCATCGATGACAATCTTCAACTGCTCATTCGGTTGAAGAATGTTCGTCGACGACAATATCAACGTTCTCGTGATCCTGCTATGAAAAACATAGTTAAGGATTTACAAAAAGAAATTAAACATAGATTTACTCTTTTGCGAAATGAAAATTTCGCTAAAGAAGTTGAACAAATTAAACCATATTCTAAACCTTTCTGGAAACTTTCTTAAGAAACCTCAGAAACCAATTCCTGCTCTCAAGGAAGGAAATCAAATACTTCTTACAAATGACGAAAAAGCTCAAAAACTTGCTCAGCAGTTCGAGAGTGTACACAATTTTAATTTGAACGTTGTGAGTCCTATTGAAAATGAAGTCTCACTGAAATATGATCATATTTCAACCCAAGTGTTATCACAAGATGACATTATTGAGACGAATTTTGATGAATTTAAATCGATTATTAGGAAACTTAAAAACATGAAGGCTCCTGGTAATGATGGAATTTCTAATATTCTTGTTAAAAATCTTCCCGATGTTGCCTTGAGACTCCTGGTTAAAATTTTCAACAAGTGTTTTTCATTAGCTTACTTCCTAAAAAGATGGAAAAACGCTAAAGTAATTCCTATCCTGAAACCTGATAAAAATCCAGCAGAAACATCAAGTTATCGAACAATTAGCTTACTTTCTTCTATCAGTAAACTTTTTGAAAAAATTATCTCATTATTGTTATATATTATTGTCTCATATAAATGAGAATTCAATTTTTTTACCAGAGCAGTTTGGATTTCGTCATGAACATGTAACTACTCATCAACTTGTCAGAGTAACGAACATGATAAAAGCAAATAAATCTTCTGGGTTTTCCACTGGAGTTGCTCTTCTAGACATAGAAAAAGCATTCGACAGTGTTTGGCACAAAGGTTTAATAGCAAAAATGTCTGATTTCCAATTTTCTATTTATTTGATCAAAATGATTCAAAATTATTTAACTGATCGTACTCTTCAGGTTAGCTATCAGAATTGTAAATCTGAATTGCTACCCGGACGAGCCGGTGTTCCGCAGGGTTCGAGTGTAGCTCCAATCTTGTATAATATTTTCACTTCTGATCTTCCAAATCTACCCGTTGGTTGTCAGAAATCGCTATTCTGTGATGACACAAGTCTGTTAGCCACAGGTAGAAATCTAAGAGTGATCTGCAGTCGCATACAAAGAAGTTTAAATATTTTCAGTGATCTCTGTCAAAATGGAAAATTAAACCAAATGCTGCAAAAACGCAATTAATTATCATTCCTCATAAGCCAAGAGCTTCTTTTCTTAAACCAAACAATAATCACATTCTCAAATTGAATGGCTTGGAATTAACATGATCTGATCAAGCTAAATACTTAGGTTTAACGTATGACAAAAAACTCACTTTCAAGGATCACATTGAAGGAATCCAGGCAAAGTGTAATAAATATATTAAATGTTTATATCCTCTTATAAACAGAAATTCTAAGCTCTGTCTGAAAAACAAATTGTTAATTTATAAACAAATTTTCAGACCAGCCATGCTTTATGCAGTACCAATTTGGTCAAGTTGTTGTCCCACCAGGAAGAAAACGCTTCAAAGGATTCAGAATAAAATTCTGAAAATGATTTTGAAGCGTCCTCCCTGGTTTAGTACAAATGAGTTACACAGACTCACAAATATAGAACCATTAGATGTAATGTCACAAAATATTATAAGCAAATTCCGACAAAAATCGATGCAATCTTCAATTGAATCGATTCGCTCTCTGTATTAGTTAGTAAGTTATTATATAAGTTCCTTTTTCCCATTGCACAATACAAATAGATTTAGAATTTTCCCTACACAAAAATCTCAGAATTGCGGAAGCAAATAATGTCCTCATGGTAATAACCAAATCATATATATAATAGGGCTGAAAAGTCACCACTTGTGACTGAACACACAATTTCAATCTTAATAATTTAATTTTAACTCATATTCCAATAAATAGTTATTTAAAAAAAATAATAATAATAATATCTGGGAGATGGGACTTAAACCCGCTAATTTTTCTTATTCGGAGTAATTGTTCAACTACTCATGATTGGGAGCTATGCTTCAACACATCCAGAGTAGATCAATTATCGGAATGATTTCCCCGAACAGTAGCGGGTTCGAGTACCGTTTGTTTGAGTACGGTTTGTCTGTAAAATTCATTTTTATTATTTCGTAGATCAGTCTTTCAGGCTAACGACATACGAAAACTGGGTTATAAAAAAAAAAAGAATGTTTTTAGTTGGGTACTAAAAAAATTATTCCAGTAAAGTCGGCAAAACTTTAAATTGTTTGATTTACGTTGAGTAAACGAGCAATGAGAGAATAATTTGACATTTGCCAAATATATTTGGGTGCTAACTGAAATAATCAGTAACACAAGAAGATACAGTAGAGATCATTATATTCGATTATCAAAAGCAGCTTACACCAATAATTGGCTGAACGTCTATATGTCAAATAGGGCTTACTAAGGATTTGGTATTTTCTCCTGAACAAATTGGTGTACAGCATTGTAAACCAGGGGGCGTCTTACATCGTTCCAGATGATGTTTTTCGAAACGCTTTGCGAATACCAATGAGTCACTAAATTTTCGTCCCCGAAACTGTGAAAGCCATTTCAAGTTCTGATTAAACGTTCTGTTTTGTTGTGTGATTTTAGCAATACGACACAAGAACCGGATGTCTGGCAAACACAAACGAAGTAGGTGGGTATTTTTGTCTGAGAATACAATCATATCCTGAGAATCCGTTATGAGAAAAGGTGTCACACAGAAATGAAATATAACTTCCCATGTTGAACGGAATTATGTGCACTATGTTCTCCTTCCTCCAGCTGGGCTTCGAACGATTGGTGCTGAAGGTGCTTACCACTTGCTCGGAAACATATTGTACAACGAATGCGATATTATGGGACGATTTGTTTTGCGTGTGCAACCAAATGGCCTCGTTTTTCCTAACCCATCTTACCCGGTCCGTGTAGAAACGGGAGGGAACCCATTTACTCAACACAACACAGTTATCAGCGGCACTCAAGGTTTTTCATTAAACAAAAAAAAAGAGGAAAATCGTCCCTGTGAGCAGGATCAAATAATTTCCCGACCGACACAACCTGCAAGCGACCTCTTCCACCTGAAGGGCAATATATTCGTCGGGAAAGTTTCATTCAGAAAATGATTAATTGTGTTCAGTTTATCCCAGGAATCGTCATCGTGGCTGGAAATGTTGTTTGTTTTGTTGGAAGAATAGTAAGTTTTTCTTTGTATCGTGGGTTTTGAGTATCTTAACAGTAGGAAGCAAAAAAAATATAACGCACTTGGAATATTCGAGTGGTTTATCGGGTCCATTGTGATTGTGGTCCGACATCGAATAAATCACGAACGGATTGGTCTTTTGTTGGGCGAGTTCATATCGCTGTTCCCCGCCTTTCATTATAGACTGTACAATTGTTGGAGAAGAATGGTATGCGTAACAGTTCAGTGAATTCACATTCACACGTGGCGTCGAAGCCCAGCTAACATTGTAAAACATCGGAGCAATTCAATTAATCGGTTCTTTTACCGATTTACTCGCACTGGTTGAACCATCTCAATTATAAACAAGCTTATTCAGGCACCTAGCAAACCTTTTTCCCTGCCGAAGTAGATGTTTTTGTTGTTGAAATATAACATATATATGGCATGGATGGTATCAAACTCGTATCCAGGGTTTGTAAACCATATTAGTTAGACAAACTTACTTTGGCGATAGTGGTTTCGGTTTAGTGGATGGGCACGTGATTGGAACCCTAAACTGCTGATTTTAACCATAATAGCGATGCTCATGTGCTCCATGTAAGGCCATTTCACAGCGATTACAGTCTTTAGTCGTTCCACTATTGTACGCTAATACTTGCATTTTCTCTGTTTTGAGGTAGTCCTCAAAAAGTTTACTATGTCAATCCCAGAAAACCAACGTCATGATCTTTCCGATCCCTTCTCAGCCTCTCTTCCCGGCACTCGTGCGTGATTTGAAGCATGACCTCTGTCCATTGTCGGGTAATCATTCTGTTCTCTGACGTATAATAATGGATCCAGCCTAACATGTACTCGAAGTGCACTTGCGTTCGTCTTTTTAGTCTAAAATAATTATGTGCGGGATCCAGCGTCAGGATATCTTTCTAATCACCAGAATCCTTCCCAACTAAGGGCAAACTCGAGCACTTTTTCTTTCCAGTATGTATTATTTTTATTGTCATTTATTTTATTCCAGTTTAATCCTCCATTCTAGGTGTTTTTTTCAAATCTGTTCTGATTCGTGGCAGTGGAGTTTTGAACATCACGTAACTCTTAACACCTCTACCTTACGGTGTAATCTACAGGATCAGCAGGCCCATAGTATTTCTCAAACTTTAGTTTCGTTTCTGTTTCTGATTTTGGAAGGGGCCAGGGCATCTCGCCCCCTCCTCTGGGTACGTGACTGTCAGCAATATTTAAATTATTGAAACCGTTGAATCTTGTGAAACAACATTTCAATTTACTGAATACTCAAATATCAAGAAAAGAGCTAATGATTCCTTCTTGGATAGAATAGAACAATTAAATCACCTCTCAAGTTTTACTGAGCAGGAGATACAGGAAGAAGTTTTAGTTACGGGAATAAAAGTTATGGATCTACTTGCAATAATATTTATACTTATTTTTCTTCAAAATTAGATACAAGTTTTCATTCCAATAAGATATGTCATATGTGCTAATTTTGATCAGTGTGTTCCCTATTGTTGTACAGGGTCCGGCACTCGAAGTGTAACCAATTGAAAAGGCCATAAATTCAGTTTGGAAAATTACTTTTACTTAATTCAAAGTACAAAATGTGTAAAAATAATACAAAATTCAGAATCAATTCACTTTTGCTCGATATGATCACCTTTCGCCTTGACTATGGCCTTGAGACGGTCAAAAAACGAATCGCAAGCTGCCCGAATGTGACTTGCAGGTGTATTTTGGCCCACTCGCGGACAATAACTTTTTTCAGCGCCTCGAGACTGGTGTATCTTTTAGTTCGGACTTTGCTCTCCAAAATGGCCCAAAGAGAATAATCCATTGGATTCGCATCTGGTGAATTCGAGAGCCATTGTGTGGACGTGATGATGTTCGGAACGTTGTTTTTCAGCCATTCTTGGTTCACTCGAGCTTTGTGAGACGGTGCCGAGTCCTGCTGAAACGTCCATGATCTTCCACCGAAATGTTTGTCTGCCCACGGCTTCAAAGCAACCTACAGAATACTTTCCCGATAATATGTCGCATTTACCTTGACGCCAGGCTCGAAGGTCTGAAGTTGGTTACACTTTGAGTGCCGGACCCTGTAGGATCATTTCTAATCATTTCATAATTTTGACATTTCCAGTAGATTTTTCAAATGACTAACACTTTAATATGCTAAAATTGGGATGCCAAAATAAGTAACGCATGAAATGATTCGTAACGCTTAAAACTTAATGAAAGTAACGAATGTCACGCTTCGTAACGCTTCTAATCTACAAAAAAAAGTAATGCATGTAGCACTTAACGCATTTAACTCACAAAAGAGTAACACACGTAACGCCAACAACTCACAAAAAACTAACGCATGGAACGCTTCGTAATTCCGAAACTTATACAGAGTAACACACGTTTTGTAATGCTTCAAACTTTCAAAAACTAACGCTAACTGTGCCTTAAACTTACTAAAAAGTAACGCATGTAGTGCTTCGTAAGACCTTAAACTTACTAAAAAGTTACGCATGTAACGCTTCGTAAGGCCTATGATTCACAAAAAAGTAACGCATGTAATGCTTCGTAATGCCTATAACATATATAGCGCTTCGTAACGCCTATAACTTACAAAAAAGTAACACATTGAACGCTTCGTACCTCCTGTAACTTAATTAAAAGTAAGGCTTCGTAATGCCTATGATTCACAAATAAGTAACGTATGTAATGCGCTTCGTAATGCATATAACTTACAAAAAAGTAACGCATGTAACACTTCGTAACTCCTGTAACTTAATTAAAAGTAACGCTTCGTTATGCCTATGATTCTCAAAAAAGTAACGCATGTAATGCTTCGTAATGCATATAACTCTCGAAAAATAACGTATGTGACGCTTCATAAAGCCTATAACTTATTAAAAAGTAACACATGTAACGCTTCGTAACTCCTGTAACTTAATTAAAAGTAACGCTTCGTAATGCCTATGATTCACAGAAAAGTAACGTATGTAATGCGCTTCGTAACGCCTATAACTTACAAAAAAGTAACACATGTAACGCCTCGTAACTCCTGTAACTTAATTAAAAGTAACGCTTCGTAATGTCTATGATTCACAAAAAAGTAACATGTGACGCTTCATAACTTCTGTAGCTTATTAAAAAGTAACGCATCTGACGCTTCGTAACGCCTATAACTCACAAAATAGCTTCATAACACCTATAATTTCGATAAAAGTAACACATTGTAACTCGTTTATCATAAAAAAACAACACACAAAAAACTAACGCATGGAACACTTCGTAACGCCGAAACTTATACAGAGTAACACACGTTTTGTAACGCTTTAAACATTCGAAAACTAACGCTTGATAACGCCTTAAACTTACTAAAAAATAATGCATTTAACGCTTCGTAAGGCCAATGATTCACTAAAAGGTAACGCATGTAATGCTTTGTAACGCCTATAACTCACAAAAAAATATGTAATATAATGCTTCGTAACGCCTATAGCTCATGAAAAAATAACATATGTAGCGCTTCGTTACGCCTATAACTTACAAAAAAGTAACACATGTAACGCTTCGTAACTCCTGTAACTTAATTAAAAGTAAGGCTTCGTAATGCCTATGATTCACAAATAAGTAACGTATGTAATGCGCTTCGTAATGCATATAACTTACAAAAAAGTAACGCATGTAACGCTTCGTAACTCCTGTAACTTAATTAAAAGTAACGCTTCGTTATGCCTATGATTCTCAAAAAAGTAACGCATGTAACGCTTCGTAATGCATATAACTTACGAAAAAATAACGTATGTAAAGCTTCATAACGCCATGTAACACATGTAACGCTTCTAAACTCCTGTCACTTAATTAAAAGTAACGCTTCGTAATGCCTATGATTCACAAAAAAGTAACGTATGTAATGCGTTTCGTAACGCATATAGCTTACAAAAAAGTAACACATGTAACGCTTCATAACTCCTGTAACTTATTAAAAAGTCACGCATGTGACACTTTGTAACGCCTATAACATACAAAATAGCTTCATAACACCTATAACTTCGTTAAAAGTAACACATTGTAACTCGTTTATCATAAAAGACAACTCACAAAAAACTAACGTATGTAGCGCTTCTTAATGCCGAAACTTATACAGAGTAACACATGTTTCGTAACGCTTTAAACTTTCAAAAACTAACGCTTGATAGCGCCTTAAACTTACTAAAAAATAACGCATTTAACGCTTCGTAAGGCCTATGATTCACTAAAAAGTAACGCATGTAGCGCTTCGTAACGCCTATAACTTACAAAAAAATATCGCATGTAACGCTTCGTAACTCCTGTAACTTAATTAAAAATAAACGCATGTAACGCTTCGTAACGCCTATAACTTACAAAATAGCTTCTTAACACCTATAACTTCCTTAAAAGTAACATATCGTAACTCGTTTACCGTAAGAATCTAACAATTATAATGGGTTTTAACAAAATAACTTATAAGATTAGTATGTTTTATTTAAGAAAATTATCGTATGCAACGCTCTCTAGCTTTAACTTAACGTAACACTTTCCATCTCACGATAATTTCGAGTGAAACGCTTCATCAAATGGAAGAAAAATCAGATTGGAGACGGGTATAGCGTGATGGGTAAGTCGATGCCTTTCATGCAACCCTTCTGGGTTCGATTCCTAACCCCGCAGTTTCTTTCGCATCTTCATGTACATCCAGTATCATTAAGGGCATTATATACGTAAATAATCCAGCGAAATTTTCGAATAACTTCCATTCATTTAGCTATTTCTCAGCAATCCAAAAATAAATATACATATTTGATTTCTGAATCATTTTAAAAACAAGTAATTTTTACCCATTCTCGCCCGGTTCCCTCAAATAAAACTAGGTAATAAACCATCCAAATGACACATATTTACTTCACCTATTATTGAGAAAAGAATATTTAGCCAATAAATGCGTTTTCCCAGTTTAGTCGGAAATAGGTCGAATAATCCACATAAATGGGTACCTTATTTTAATTGTGTAGTTCGAATCCAACTATGCAGAGATGCCAGGTTCACAGATTCTCAATATGCTGCACAGATTTCGAAAATGATACAGATTCCGAAATCGATCACAGGCTGATAATGTTCCCTTAAAAGTATTCAAATTGCTCGGGAAAAACACATGGAAAATGTTTTTCCGACCGAGCGTTTGATGTGGCGAGACCTTTTTTCTTTGTTTACAGAAATGAGTGACGAAACCCTATTTTTTCAAAATTCACGCCTAACAAGAATGGCCAACACTCTATCCTGAATATCAGTCAGCAACATAATTTTTCATATGTATAGACCATCGGAAATATGTTATGATAAATTTTTTTATTATTTTATTAAATAACTCAAAATTGAAGTTTTCTAAAATTTTCGATATGAACGAGCATTATTGTGATATTCTATTCCAAAATAAGACGGATTTGACGGATGGAAAATTATCTGGGTTTATTTTCCAATGGACATAATTTTAACTAAAGAATTGATATAAGAGTTTTCTTTGCAAGATTTTTTTCAGTGTCGGAAAATAACCATCGATCTGTCAAAAATAACCATACCATACTATTTTTGACAACATCAAAGTAACCCCTCGAGTGTCAGATTTCAACCAAGTCCAGTGGGCTTACGATACGTTTTGTTCGCTCGTAAAACAGGCACTAACTATGTACGGTTGTAAACTAAAAGTATGTTCAATTGACTAATATTATGGATTAGTTTTGGTGAATGCCGAAAATTTCACAGAAGCTGCTATATTGCTATCTAAATTGTATTCAACATTTTCAATCCGGTAGAAGAATCGTGTCTCTCAATGCATGAACCGTGAGAGAATTTTTCTACATTTCTTCGCTCCAATTCATACTCTGAGTATTTCACGGCCGATTAAAAAATTTATTGTCGGATAATGATCCTTGCTGTGTGGAATTTCCCAAAAGAGAATCGCAAGTTAACAATTATTGCAGAAAATCGAATCGATAATTCAACTTTATGATTCTCATACCAGGTTGCAATATTTCAAAACCCTTGTGTGGAGCATTCACAGACATTTTCATAGACACAACTTATACAAAATTATATGCACATAGTAAGAACAAGCGGCAATAGTAAAATGATTCTATCGCAATTATCCACTGCCTGTACAGAATCGGATCGCGAAACGAGAATAAGCGACCGTTTGTTGCTTCAGAGAGGATCCCCATAGCAGCGTGCTAACCTTTGATTCTCAGACAGGTAATCGAGAGAAATTCGCTCTCGCACTGGTGTCTGTTCTATGTTAAATGGGCCATACCGGGTTTTGCTGTTGCGATGATATCCGTCTCTCTTTGATGGCACTGATTTAATCGTGTGAAGAGTGGCTGGTGAACGATCTTTGATACAATAAAAGCCATCCTTGTGAAGGATACACATTTGTGCATAATGTTTAAGATGGTCATTTAAGTCATCCAATTTAAAAAAAATGCTCTTAGAATCAATCCGAACGCTAATGAGTGTTTTCGAAATCTGATGTATACTTCAACGGAATTTATCTTGCAAGTCGCTTTTATTTTTTTTTCAATGCTTGGATAAACTTTCAAGCAAGGGTTCAAACAACGTGACTATTAAATTATGTTCAAATTATTTATCATATCTCTTTTACTTTATTGGTTATAACAAAAGTCTCGTAATTATCTATAAAAGGTACAATTTTATATCAAGAACTATAGATAAATGTTATTTCGAAAAAACCAAAAGCTGATGCTAATACGTACCTCTATTCACATATATCGTTTCGGGCATGAGTTGTTGTTTTCGAAGAAGTACTCACAAAAAAAATTAATTGTTCCAAACCGAGAAATCATATATTCAAGCCGGAATTTGCTTACTGCTTACTAGAGATTGTTTGGTTAGAACAAATGTTGGTTGTTTCAAGAAAACATTGACTGAATCAAACCTGATTTCTCTACATCGACCAAAATATCTTTGGAATTAACCAGAAAGATTTTTACAGTAATGTTTTCTGTTTTGTAGTACCTATTTCCAACCGGTATTCACAGGATCATAAAATCAAGTAATTTGTGTAGATTGGGATCGTAGTTGAGGAAAGCTAGGGTGGAATTGTAGATATATTTCACTTCATTTTAATTATGTGTAAAAATCTTCACTAGAACAGCTCGGAAAGTACCGGATTGAAACAGTAGAGGACATTCCTGAATCTCTTTATTTCAACACATTTCTCTTCGATCTTGAAATTAGAAAACTTTCATTTTTCCCTTGGATCAACTTTTTTTTCGACTGGCACACAAACCCAAACTCATAAACTTGGTGTGCAATTGCATTATGCTACGAGTACATTAGTACGAACATGACAGTAACCATATAATTTCACTGCCAAATCTCCGCTCCGATATCATCATTTTTTTTCTCCACTTTTCCCTCGGACAACTGCGGTGGTTACTGAAAAGAAATCAAATTATAAAAGGTAGGAACCTTTGCCAAAATCCAGCATAGCGAAAAACATAAATATTCCCCTGTGAGTGTCAAGGCCAACCGGCACCGATACGGTTCAGTCTGGATTTCGGCCAACTTATGAAGGGCAGCTGACTGGTTCGAATTTTGGTTGGTTATTTGATTTGTTCACGGCTACTCACGTCGTCGCCGTTACAGTGCCAGTTCCAGTATTTCATCCTGAATCAGCTCTCGCTTGCGGTAAGCACAAGCCGGGGAAAAAATATGTCCACATAAACATTCTTCAATATGTTTCTATGGCGCATTTGTGTTTGAACCATGGTCCGATGGTTTGCAATATCGTCCATTGATGAACATTTTTTTCATTTGCCGTTTGACCGATGTGCACCACATGCGTCTATCAATATTGGCGTCAGTTGGTCAGTCGTGTATCGAAATAAGCATAGCTCGAGGGGCTTTTGCTTCGCAAAATGCAACTCTCAGCTCAACGTGACTCCAGACCTGATTCATAGATTTCGCGTCGGTCAGAGTCGAGGAACGGAGCTAGCGACCACCAAAACAAATAGGAATTATAGACAGTGATGATGTTTGACAACAGGAAACTTTTGGACAGTCAAGAGCACCGATTACCGTGGCGCCAGCGCGACCAAGTTTTCTGGCAGGATACGTCTATGGTTTTGCCGTACAGCTCGGTTTGAAGTGGCTCTGTTTTGTTTATCTTTGGTTTGATGTAGCAGGACCTGTACGTGAGTTTTTGCCAATCTCTGGAATCAATATGAAGGCAACTTTGATGATTTTATTTTGTGGTTGTGTTTCAGAGCATAATTAGTCATGGAAGCATATAAATAGATTTCATTGTTCCTGGACTCTGATTTTTATATACATTTTTTAAATCAGACTTTCGAGTAGTTACTTTACTCCAATGTCAAAAATAACCCAGCTCGAGAGCACGGTTGTTTCATTTGCAGAATGATCGGTAGAGTTTCACTGAACTGCAATTTGTCATAATTTGACTGGCTTGGACATTCGGCGGATTTTTTAAAATAATTCTCAAATATATAAACATCCTAATCTGCGATGTATTGTGTTGTTCTCTATACCTATCTATAGGATTAGGATTACCTAATATGAATATGATTGCTTTGAATATGATTGCTTTGAACCAATTTTTCTCTTCAACATCACCAATGATCTCTGTTTGATTTGAATCAAAATCCTAGGTCTAACCAAATGAAAAAAATATTTGTTCCGGTTGAGTTTATTGTTGAAATATACTAACTATTTATTATATGTCAACCAAAGTAGAAATGATGTTATCGGCAGCGCCCATGTTGACTCAATCCTACTATATCTTTATATAAAGAAAAAAAAAGTTCTATTTATCTATGATCTTATTTGTGTAATGATCAAATAAGTTTACTGTTCAAACCCGTATTAGTTTTATTTCTTAAAAAAGAGTGATTTTTTTCCCGGGCGAATAAAGTTCGTACACGTTTTATAAGTCAAATGAAATTCGATTAAGGATCTCTATCTTGACCGGATTGATGGAGCATTGAATTGTTGGATATTATAAAAAATTAAAATACCAGGGCTTGATTGTGGTATGTGAATAATTCGATCGTCTCGCGACAAAGAGCTAAATCAATCATTCAAATAAATGTTGGTTTATACAATTCAACTAAAAATTTTATGAATTTAAGGCCATCGTCCAAGTACCATGCGCGCGGGTGGTTTCAGGAAATTTCTATGAAAATTTTGAAACATTTGCAAAAACCAAAAACCTACAGACCTTTGAAAAACTTTAATCTATCTACAGGGCAAAAATGGCTATAAAATTTGGAGAATTTTTCGAGTGTTATCAAAAATAGCTCTGGAAAATGATTGTTTTTGTGATCGTTCATAATTATTACACACATTCAAACTGAAGCTGTTACTTTCTTCAGTTCATTGCAAAATTAATCTTATTCTGTGGAAAACTTAGAAAACTTTACAAAACTAACATTATTCCGTTAATAAATTGTCGTCAAGATACAACTAAATCGGTTATATGGAATTCGTTGATTTCCCATGAAAAGCGTGGAAAGCTTTTCCAAAAATATGTCTGAATGTAATTCTCGCAGCCAGAAAAAGCTTTATTCGAAAAAAGATTATCATAGCATCGCATTATTTTTCCAAATAATTGTGAAAGATCACAAATACACTCATTTTCCAGAGCTTTTCTTGGTAACACTCGGCAAATCATCTGAATTTTTCAGCCATTTTTGCCCTGTAGTAAGATGAAAGTTTTTCAAAGGTCTGTAGGTTTTCGGTTTTGGAAAATTTCCCAAAATTTGTATCGAAAATGGTACTTGGACGATGGCCTTAAAGCGCTACAATTATTGACTTTATCTAAAGTTCGATCGTTCTAAGCAAATTTTTCAAATTGATTTGAGTGTGAAATTGTAAACAAGTGAAATATTTGTTATTTTTAACAAAACATTGATTGCAAAAAAATTAATACACCGAGCAAAATTAATTATAATATTTTCTAGTTTCAAGCAGTAATATTTGCTATATTCAACACAGATGTTTTGTCACTATTTCAGTAAAAAAGTAAAATTTCGTTACATGAAACCAAATTTTGGTTGTTTTTACAATTTTTTTTTCTCTGTGCGTAAGATTCCAATGCATAAATCTCGGTTGATTTTTCAAATGGCCGTATGAGCAAGTGACAGATTCTCTTTGTTTACTTTATCTTTAGTTTATTGTGATGTGATTATAAAGGTTTTCTTGTATTTTAAAATTCTGTTTGAAAGTCGAGAGTTTCAGGTATCATTTTATACAAAGAGTTGAGCTCAAAACGCGATTCCGATTCCGAACGCACCGATAATAGTGAAGGAAAGCTCCAAAACTCACTTCGATTTCTCAGTAACGGTTTAACTGATTTTCACAAATTATGATTCAAATTGAAGCTCTCGTTGTCTTAAAAAATACTGTGCAATTCCATCCAGATCCTGCTTTCGGTTCCGAGAGTATATGGCGATGAGTGTCAAAACTATCAAACCGTCATACAAAATGACGATGCAAAACCGGTACGCATCGGTACATGCTAGTACGGAAGAGGAGAAAACCAACGACCTTTCTGGAGAAATATCTGTAAGTCTGTATCAGGGGATCAAAATTCTGTATTGAAAATCTGAAAAGATAAGAAATGTATGTGTATGTATGCATGTGTCGAATAATGTCACTTATCTTTCTCGAAGATGGCTTGACCGATTTCCACAAACTTAGGCTCAAATGAAAGGTCCTATAGTCTTGTAGGTTGCCGTGTGTTTAAAAGCTACAAACTGTCATTTAGCACGACGATGGAAAATAAAGAAAATTTTTTTTAACTTGACCTAACTGTTTACAAATTGGAAAAGTTGTGTTAGTTTATACTCAAAAAAAGTTTCTAATTTTGTTCGAGTTTGAAAAAAAATTCCTAACACAATCTTCTAGTGATATATTTGAAAATATAAATAATATGAGGAAGGCATCATGCGGACAACATTCATACCTAATTTGGCACTGCACTGGAAATAGTAAAACCTTCCTGAGCTTGGATTCATTTCAACCCAAGACCTATCATCAAATATTGGCTCTTATTATCGTTCTCACTTCCACTTTCATTTTCACGTCATTCACATATCACTTCACTTCATCTATTACCAGTATCACGCAAAGTGTAGTGATAATAACTGTGAAAAAAATATAAATCTAACGGAACACACGTTTGGTTTTCACAATTGAGAAATGAATTTGAATGTAAAGCTCAACAATTTCAGGGCGATCTTTTGGTGTTTGTATTGTTCCCAGTGCGGTAAAATTTCATATTCGATCGAATACTATCAGATGAAAATGAAATTTATGGCCACTGATCGTCAGCATATCGATATAAATTAATTTGACATTTGCTGCCATTTTCAAGTGAAGCTCCCAGAATTCATCGCCAGTTGAATAATCGTCATTTGAAGTTTTGTTTGCTTAGTATTAAAAATGAAAACTGAATGAGGAAACTATCAATTTATGTGTATTCTGTAATTGATATTTCAGCTATCCGGTTTCTCTTTCATCTATTATCTCGAACCAATTCGAATGTTTACATGAACCTCATTTGAAGACCGCTCTCACACTATTGAAAGAGATATTTTTCTACTTCAAGAGATCAACTGACGGTGATTAAATTGTGCTTTGATTTGAAGAGAATCGACTGAAGAACTGAGTGCTGCCGGTTCGGTACGTCAGCGAACGTTGTGTGTGTGTGTTTCAGAGTGTAAAGTTTACTGCAGTGGAGAGATCGTCAATGTGTTTCACATACGGTTTCAATTGAACTGAATGAAGTTTTACTGCACTGAATGTTCCAAGGTAAAATTGTCTTGGAATGACGCTTTCAACGTGGTATGTCATTAGTCGATCTGACAATTCGGTCAAATGCTATTGGGTTTCCCGATGCTTCAACTTTAAATGGCTCATATATTATTTCTTGATGAAAACAAGCATCAAGTATTGTTCGGCTAAAGCACGATTCACACGTTATATTAGGTGACCGTTACAGGCAAGAAATGGCAATGGAAAGGAGCTGTTTGTAACACTGATTGAAAGACTATGTCAACCCCACGGAACGTTTTTACGTCCGGAATGTGTATTTGATTCAATAATAAAAGCTTTAAACCAATTAAAACTACAGGCGAAGTCCCATTAACGTTGACAGAAATTGACTGGTCGTCTGAATCGTACTTAAAACTATTTGATGGAAGCTGTTTCGTGATGAAAACAAACTAATTTCAAAATGGTAAAAGTGCATGTGTGGTTGTAAGTCAGCTGTCAGAAAAGTCAACACAAATGCGCATTTCGGCATGTTATTTACATCCTTCATCAGTGTATCGAATTTATGAATTTATTTAGTACGTATGTAGTAAGTAAGCTTATGCAATTCATTTTACAAAGCATTTTTTATCCAATGCTGTACTTTATGCTCATTGTAAGAAGATTATTTTCACCTTACTACTTCTCTTCGTCGTGCATTTTCTAGTAATAGAAATACTCCCACGAATTCGGAATCCTTCTTAACTTCTCCACATTTCATTCAGTTCCAGTTCTGATATGTCAAATCAGCTACTGGATATTTTATACAGGTAATGGATAATAGAAATGAAACTGAAACAAACGCTGCAGTGGTGTTTTGTCTATATTTAGGGCATGCTCAGAATTGCTATAGTTCTAGATGTATAATTTATGTCAGTTTTTAATCCGGTAATTGTAACAACAAAAATTGCAAACCCCAGCAAGGTTTCACTCGTGTTTTATTTAAGAGCAAATTCAGCAGCTAGAAGTTCTATATGGAAGCTCTATAATAGAGCAGAAACTGAAACAAACGTATCCCCAGCAAGCCGTTCTAGTTTTATTAATTCGACCAGTTCTCCTGTCAAATTTAAAACTGGTCTACGATGGCGTTCTATTTTTTGTATATTTGAAACACGAGTAAAACATTGCTGGGGCTATCAGTTTTTCTGGTTATAAAATTCAGATTTAGATTTTGTAACTGACATAAATTATGCATCTAGAACTAGAACACTACTGAAGATCTAGAACTAGAACACTACTGACAGTAGAACTATTCGAATAAATAAAACTAAATCGGTTTACTGGGGATACGTTTGTTCCTGTTTTATGTGCAACTTCCAGCTGCTGAATTTGCACTTAAAACACGAAGGAAACGGTGCTGGGACTGCCAGTTTTTTTTGTTTTTATTTCCGGATTAAAATTTTAAAACTGACATAAATTATGCATCTAGAACTAGAACATTCATGGCATGCCCTTAGGGCATATTCAGTAGTATTTTAGTTCTAGATGCATAATTTATGCCAGTTACAAAATTTAAATCTGGATTTTATAACAAGAAAAACTGGCAGCCCCAGCAGTGTTTTACTCGTGTTTCAAATATACAAAAAATATAACGGCATCGTAGACCAGTTTTGAATTTGACAGAAGAACTGGTCGAATAAATAAAGAACTTCTAGCTGCTGAATTTGCTCTTAGGTTTGGTACTTTGCTAACGTAATCAAAAAATTTTATGGGATAATAGAACTGAAACGAAAACAAGCGAACTGATTTCCGACAAGTCATTTTATTCAGTTCAGTTTAGTTCTACAGTCGAATTTAAAACTGGTATGGGGTGAAGTGTAATAAAATGGCCTCTATTCGAGAGTATTAAGATATTTCTAAATGTAATATTATATTCCATTGCAATACGGCTGAGAAATTTGTTTTATAATTCTGGTAGAAGCAATGAAAATTGTTAGATAAAAACACATTTTTTGAAACGATCTCATTCTCTTTTCTTTTTCACTTGAGTAAAATGCCCTACAACAAATTGTATAGATATAGATATCATGTCCAGAAACAACGATTGGGAACAAATATTTTCTATACTCCCCATGACACATTTTGTTTTCATTATCGTTATAAAACCATAAAATAATATGTTAATAAGAAGCATATTTCTCAAACGAAAGTGGAAAGCTTTACACTACTCTCCCCTACGCTGCCGTTCTACTCTCTCTTTTGTGCGTGCTCTTCAGCGAAACCTAGCATGCGACGGAATCGACACAGAACAGCGAAATAATAAGATAAATAAAAATGTTCCTGTTGTCTGTTTGATTTTGCACCAACAAAATGGAACAAAAACCGACGTTTGAGGTACATTTTTCACATTGCACTTGTTTACAGGGTTGTCGTACGAAAAAAAAAATTTAATCATGCACTGTCTATTTCAAATTCTTACTTATCTAATCAAAAATATTAAAACCTGTCTAAAATCATGTGATAGAGCTCGGAATTTGCGAATGGAAATAATAACATTCCAGCTTGTTTTACGTTTTGTCTTTGACTCATCAGTGCGTTAGCAGTTTCTGTTGAACTGCTAACATGACTCTGTACATAAACATAACTTCTACATAAACCGCTAAAATTAATGCTATTTGCAAAACACTTTTTGTCATCAGGGCCGGTGAAAGAGGTGGGTACGGTGGGTAGTACTACCCACCCGAAAATTCCAAAGGTGGGTAATTACCCACCTGAAATTTCCAACGAAAAATAATAGTAATATTAGTATCATACTTATAGAATTATCTGTCCATGGCATTAAAATAGGCTTCAGTTGCGGTGATGACTCTTTCAGATCATCAAATGACCAGTAGTCGCTGGGGTCTAAGAAATTAAGAATATGGTGGGTGAAGAAACAATACGTTCAATTTGGCCATTATTGTCATTGACTTGTGGTATGGTGCATTGTCTTGATTAAAGATGATTTTTTCTGCTTCATATGAGGCCGTTTTTTACGATTCCATACTTCAAACGCATAAATAACTAAAAACTTTTGTTGGTAATTCCTTTTCAAGATAGTCGACGTTAATTATACCTCGAGCATCTAAAAAATGATTCCATACTTGCAGTTACCTGTTGCGTTTTCCCCGTCTAAATGTTGAAACAACTCCGGAGAAAAAAGAGAGATCCATGTTTCGTCCACTGTTTCATACCAACGCAAGAAACCCTTTTTATTGCGACTAAACAGTGCCGACCAGCTCTCTGGATTGTTGATGCTTTGTTGCTTTTGATAGATTGAGAGCGAACGAGGCACCTATTTGGAAAAGACTTTTTCCATGCCCAGATTTTCGCATACGATCGTAAAAACACTTCCAGTTCAGTCGGACTTTGATTTTGTGTTCATCCATCACGATTATCAAAACTTGCTCACATTTTTTCCGGATGACTGCTCAATTTGGTCACGTTAAAATTAAAGAATACCACAAATCTTTGATTTTAATCTGAGTGCGGGTAACACTTCTTAAACCATTGCTGGACTTGCCCGGATTTTCCTTATAGGAAGCAATGTTTTATCAATAAACGGAATTCGTTATTTTTAAGTTTCAAATGTCACTTATATGTCGGTAAGTTTAGCGTTTGTGGTGCGATTGACGTGAAAACACTTATCTTCTGAACGATGATGATAGTTTGACATTACAAACGTCATCTCAGTCGATCCCGGGACTTTTTTAACAATGTGCCATGCCATGCCAGCGGCTGGATTTGTATTGTGCGCCGTTCGATTCGCCCGGGTTTGCGGTTCAGTGCATACGGCGCTGGTCTTATAAAACCAGTTGTCATATGTTCGAGCCCCAACCTGACATGATTCATAGTGTCAGTAGGATCGTAGTACTAGCCATGAAATGATTCTGTGTGCTAAGAATCGGCTGCGAAGTCTGTTGAAACAGAAAAGCCAAATTCCACAGAAGGAATGTAATGCCAAGACATTGCTTTCTATTCATGCGAGACATCTTTCACCATCAACCCCAACCAACTAAACGATCAGGGTAACCAAAATTCTCAAAGAAATACATTCGAAAATTTTGCAAACTCAAATGAGTTTATATGGAACCTAAAAGGCTGCTGACTTAATATTCCAAGCAAATATTGATAGAAATTTTGTAGTTTGATATTGTATTTAACCCTTAAATGCGCAATTTTGTTTTACAACAAAATATCGAAACAAAATATTATTTAAAAATCGACTAAATAATACTTCAAAATAGTGGGTTGTTCTCCCTGGTACGAAAAATTACCCATCTTTGCTAAACATGTTTCACCGGCTCTATTTGTCATATTGTACCGAATTGCATAGTCTATCATGACGTCTAGGACCAAAAAGTGTTGACGAAAGATATACTAACATTATTCCACTGCGTATCGTTTATCATGAAGACCTGACTTGGAAACAATGACTGGTTAATCCGTTCATAAGGACTTTTTATCCTACCACATACATAGTACCCTCCCAGCGGTTGACGGCTGTTAGCTGGGCAGATTCAGTATGGTAACGTGAAGGTAATCTTCATTGTAGTATCATCGTACGTTTTCCTTTATCCCACACTAACTTACCGGTGCCAGTGCCAGCTTTTCAGTATTCATTGTTCAGCGGTCCAAACTCTTCCTTTTGCATCGACCAAACTCTGCCGACGGTAATCTCGTACCGGAGCAAATAAGATTAACGGTGTGTTTCCCTTCTTGGGATTCTAATTCGTAACCAATAATCCTCGTTCATATTTCACGGCACGTATTGGGAATTTATCTCCCATTGACTAGGTGGCATCAAATTGCTGCCCAAAAGGAACCGGCTTGAACTTGAATCCGGCTCACATCACCGATGCTTGACGGAAGTGTTGATGAGAGGACATCATCAATGCGCAAGGATATCCCGGCCGACCAGCTGATGGATTCGTTTTGTATGAGTAGTCCGTCATCGCCGTCGGACGCTGTCGTTTAAGGTCTATTCAAACCTTTCCGGTCCGTTTCAACGGGTGTACTCACACTTTTCCGGTTTAGTACAAACACGAAACGGTGGCGAACAAGTGTTAATATACGCATCAAAACGCGTAGAAGAATATTCGCATCCGTGCACGGAACTGAGCCGGTACAGAACCGGGCCGGAATGGATTGATTAGACCTTTAAACTGCACAGGGTATGTGGTTTGGGAGTTTTTCTAGTAATCTAGGCCGAAAGATATGATCCCCCGGGGACTGTTTATCTCGAATTATGTGTAACTTTGCTTCCAGCTTGCCAAGTTGATTGACTCCAGGAAGTTTGTCGTTTTGCTTTTATTATCATGCAGGAGAACAATGATATTGCATAGTCGATGACGTATGTCGTTTTCGCTTGATGCCAAACCTATCCCAGTTTCCACTCTTACTGCTGTCAACCCGTTTGTTTGAAGCCAGTTTCGAACTTAGTTTCAACGTCATTGAACTGAAAATCGACTGCGAACCCAAACCAGTTTCGTGAAAGCTGTTTTTTTGATGACACCACTCTGGGTCAGTTCTAGTTTTCTCAAGAGAAAATGACTTTAGTGTTTTGTTTTCGACTACGATTTGAAGAAACCAAAAAAAAGCCAGTCGATTCGTCCGCGAACTGCAGAAGACTATTTTTTTGCTGTCCGACATTGTCAAATAGAAAATTCATTTTATAAAATACATGTAACCTTTTTTAGTCCGATTGTTTAAACCGTTAAGCAGGATGAAATTTTGTGCTTCAATAGAAATATTTTCTGAATAGCTTTGATTCAATATCATACCACCGTGTGCATTTCCACCATTCTCAACCGGAATCAGCTTTCACGTGTCAACTTCAACCAGTGGAAAATTCATTCGCCAATTGGAGATCGCATGACGGCGGATGTTTTTTTATTCGTTCGTTTCTAAAACAAAGCGTTTTTACACCGTACTGCAAATTTTATTATACGAAATTCAATTGCATTTATGCACATGCGATGATTGTTTATTTATTCAAGCAAAAGGATAACTAAATACAGTTCAATTGCCTACGGAGAATTTGTGAAAAACCGTTCGCTTCAAACTGTCTGCAGAGAGCAGATCGGATGTAATCAATGCAAATGTCGATTCAAATGCGATTAACATACTGATTCGATTGAACATTTAGAGACACGGGGTTCGAAAATTTCCCTAGCCGAATCTATTTCCGAATTTAATTTTCAGAATCAGGGAAACGCTCTGGTATAGTTTCCATTATCGATAGTTCTCGAATCTACTTGAATCTTCTTTAATCTTCTTGAATCTTCTTGAATCTTCTTGAATCTTCTTGAATCTTCTTGAATCTTCTTGAATCTTCATGAATCTTCTTGAATCTTCTTGAATCTTCTTCAATCTTCTAGAGTCTTCTTGAATCTTCTTCAATCTTCTTGAATCTTCTTGAATCTTCTTGAATCTTCTTGAATCTTCTTGAATCTTCTTGAATCTTCTTGAATCTTCTTGAATCTTCTTGAATCTTCTTGAATCTTCTTGAATCTTCTTGAATCTTCTTGAATCTTCTTGAATCTTCTTGAATCTTCTTGAATCTTCTTGAATCTTCTTGAATCTTCTTGAATCTTCTTGAATCTTCTTGAATCTTCTTGAATCTTCTTGAATCTTCTTGAATCTTCTTGAATTATCTTGAATTATTTTGAATTATCTTGAATTATATTGAATCTTCTTGAATCTACTTGAATCTTCTTGAATCTTCTTGAATCTTCTTGAATCTTCTTGAATCTTCTTTAATCTTCTTGAATCTTCTTGAATCTTCTTGAATCTTCTTGAATCTTCTTGAATCTTCTTGAATCTTCTTGAATCTTCTTGAATCTTCTTGAATCTTCTTGAATCTTCTTGAATCTTCTTGAATATTCTTGAATCTTCTTGAATCTTCTTGAATCTTCTTGAATCTTCTTGAATCTTCTTGAATCTTCTTGAATCTTCTTGAATCTTCTTGAATCTTCTTGAATCTTCTTGAATCTTCTTGAATCTTCTTGAATCTTCTTGAATCTAATTGAATCTTCTTGAATCTTCTTGAAACTTCTTGAAACTTCTTGAATCTTCTTGAAACTTCCTGAATCTTCTTGAATCTTCTTGAATCTTTTTGAATCTTCTTGAATCTTCTTGAATCTTCTTGAATCTTCTTGAATCTTCTTGAATCTTCTTGAATCTTCTTGAATCTTCTTGAATCTTCTTGAATCATCTTGAATCTTTTTGAATCTTCTTGAATTATCTTGATTTATTTTGAATTATCTTGAATTATATTGAATCTTCTTGAATCTTCTTGAATCATCTTGAATCTTCTTGAATCTTCTTGAATTTTCTTGAATCTTCTTGAATCTTCTTGAATCTTCTTGAATCTTCTTGAATCTTCTTGAATCTTCTTGAATCTTCTTGAATCTTTCTGAATCTTCTTGAATCTTCTTGAATCTTTTGTAATCTTCTTGAATCTTCTTGAATCTGCTTGAATCTTCTTGAATCTTCTTGAATCTTCTTGAATCTTCTTGAATCTTCTTGAATCTTCTTGAATCTTCTTGAATCTTCTTGAATCTTCTTGAATCTTCTTCAATCTTCTAGAGTCTTCTTGAATCTTCTTGAATCTTCTTGAATCTTCTTGAATCTTCTTGAATCTTCTTGAATCTTCTTGAATCTTCTTGAATCTTCTTGAATCTTCTTGAATCTTCTTGAATCTTCTTGAATCTTCTTGAATCTTCTTGAATCTTCTTGAATCTTCTTGAATCTTCTTGAATCTTCTTGAATCTTCTTGAATCTTCTTGAATCTTCTTGAATCTTTCTGAATCTTCTTGAATCTTCTTGAATCTTTCTGAATCTTCTTGAATCTTCTTGAATCTTCTGTAATCTTCTTGAATTATCTTGATTTATTTTGAATTATCTTGAATTATATTGAATCTTCTTGAATCTTCTTGAATCATCTTGAATCTTCTTGAATCTTCTTGAATTTTCTTGAATCTTCTTGAACCTTCTTGAATCTTCTTGAATCTTCTTGAATCTTCTTGAATCTTCTTGAATCTTCTTGAATCTTCTTGAATCTTCTTGAATCTTCTTGAATCTTCTTGAATCTTCTTGAATCTTCTTGAATCTTCTTGAATCTTCTTGAATCTTCTTGAATCTTCTTGAATCTTCTTGAATCTTCATGAATCTTCTTGAATCTTCTTGAATCTTCTTGAATCTTCTTGAATCTTCTTGAATCTTCTTGAATCTTCTTGAATCTTCTTGAATCTTCTTGAATCTTCTTGAATCTTCTTGAATCTTCTTGAATCTTCTTGAATCTTCTTGAATCTTCTTGAATCTTCTTGAATCTTCTTGAATCTTCTTGAATCTTCTTGAATCTTCTTGAATCTTCTTGAATCTTCTTGAATCTTCTTGAATCTTCTTGAATCTTCTTGAATCTTCTTGAATCTTCTTGAATTTTCTTGAATCTTCTTGGATCTTCTTGAATCTGTTTGAATCTTCTTGAATCTTCTTGAATCTTCTTGAATCTTCTTGAATCTTCTTGAATCTTCTTGAATCTTCTTGAATCTTCTTGAATCTTCATGCATTTTCTTGAATATTTTTTAATCTTCTACAATCTTTTGCGATCTTCTTGATTTAGTAATAATTTTTATGAATCGTTTGGAGTTTTCCAGAATGTTTTGTGATTCTCTTTGATATCATTGAATGTTATTAAGTCATCTTGAAACTTCGTCAATCTTTCTGAAAATTCTTCAATCTTCTTGAATTTGGTTTTGGATTTATTGTATCTTATTTTATCGTCTAGATTCTATCTAAATCTTCTAGAATCTTCCTGATATGTGTCTCATTTTCTTGAGTTTTCATGAATTTTCTTTGAATCGTTTTGAATAATCTGAAATCGCTTGAAGCTGTTTAACGTTAATCTTTCTAGTGGCATATTGAATCATTTGTTTCTTATTTTCTTTTCAGGAATATTTTTGGCTTATTGTATCGTTTTGTTTCTCATTTCATCTTTAGTTTCTTCTGAGTCTGCTTGATATTGTCAAATTTTCGAAAATTTTTATGAATGTTAATTACTCTTGAATCTCTTTTTAATTCTTCAACCTTCCTAAATCTTCTTTAATATCTTAAATCTCTAGAACGTCTTTGAAGATCATTTTCCGAAATTGAAATACTTCGATTTTTAAGAAACTTTGAATACAGTCTCAGTATAGTAAAGACTTTTTTTTGTACGAATGGATCAATTTAACTCGAAACTGATTACTGAAAAATATGAATGTATTTTGCTATATACTTTCTTCTCGTCATTGCAGTTTGAAAACTATTAATTTATATTTCCAAAACGATGTTTAATTATTTATAAGAAAACAAGCGGGCAATCTAAAAAACATTTACGCTGAAAAAAGTTCAAATGAAAATAAATATTCCTCTTCCGAATTCCTTGCAATACTTTTATGAAGAGCATGATATTGAAACGAACATTCCACTTTAATTTGATTAGTGCCTTTATACCACAGCTAGAACAATTCATAGGCATATGCAAAAACTTTTTTTTGTGTTACACATAGTCCTCCTTAATTGCTATTCAATAGTTTTACAGAATTTTATCACTAAAAGAACAGTCTTTATGATTTTTTTTCCATAGCACTTGGAGAGAATATTATTTTCTTTTCATTTTTCAAGTGTCAACAAATTTCTGCTTGAACATGACAGGAATCACAAATCAGGAGGGCAATTTTCTTTTCTTTCAAGAAATTTTGTTACCGAAGCTCAGCTGCTGAATTCGTTACGAAGAAAAAACAATTTTGTGAAGAGTTGACAGTTTGAAATTGTCTTATCTTCAAGCAAATTGTTATAAACTTTTGATGCACTGGTTTTCTGTTCCTATATAAAAAAGATTTGGTATATCCTCTTCGCTTCAAAAGTATTCATTGTATTCACATTTGGTCGAACACTGCACAACTTTTTAATCATCAAAATCACACGAATACAAATTACTAGGAGTATCTTCCAATTCGCAGAACAATAAACTTAACGATGTAATTTGTGAACATGATCAGGAAATCATTCCAATACTATCCAACAAATCTTCAAATCCATTACAAAACAAAACAGGAGAAAGGATTTTAAGCTTAGAAAAACTGACGACTTTGGGCTTTGTCCGTGCATCGAAAAGAACCGTATCCGTGCTGACTCGTAAACCTCGGAATGCTCAATTTGATCCGTTCCAATACAAAGCGAACTCGACCTAATGTGTTGTCAATCGTTGTCGCCTTTTTATTTTTTTTTTGAGCGAACTAAACCAGTCCTTTCAAAATAGACCATCCGGAGTCGGAGGCGACCGAACCCATCTGTAAAATAAACATTTTCTTTCAACCAAACACGGCACCTACACGAGACACGACACACACGCACTGAAAAATCATTCCCCCACACATTATGGGGAAAAGAGGGTTTATTTTTCTTCGAGACCCTGAAGGAACAATCGGCGATAGGAAATTGAATTGAATTGAATTGTAGATCATGTGATCCAAAAAGGACAGTGTTTGTCATAATTCGCCTGAGCCGGTGGATGGCTTAACAATCGTAATTCCATCGATCCAAAAATTTCGATCTCTTCTACAAACAATCTCTAAAAGCTTTCTACTCTACTATGAGTAGAACCTTTATTTGAGAGTCGATTTTGTTTATACGGATACAACTGTCGAGCACAGAGAGAAAAGGATTTACCATTTCCAAAATGGTGTAACCACGCTAAGCTTGAGCAATCCTCTTCACGCCGAGAACATAATTTATCAGTTTAGTTTTGACTGAAAAAGATCTGTTATCTCTTAGAAATGCCTTTTCCCGAAGATACAGCTTCCCCGTTCTGGGGTTGAAGTAGAGAAGTAAGTCTAGCTTTTGGGACACGCTTTATTTTGTAAAGGTTATTGATGATGATGATGATGACTATGTGGATCCAGTCAGGGATTCTGAAACAATCAGAGTTGAAAAGTTGGAACTTAAACCCCCGGCTCGTTTGTTACTTCCCTAGTGGATGTTTCTGGTTTGTGTCGTCCTGTTTTTTTTGCAGAGCGTGGGCCGGATGTCGGAAAATTACAATGGTGACTTTCTCTTTCAGTCAAGGTCATGCCGTTAACCAATTAATCATGTCACCCCTCGTGACAAAATCGAGCCTTGCCGGGAGACAGAATTTTCGATGACCAACCCAGTTTTCCCTGCCAGACTGCTTTGGGTGGTTTCATTTATCTTTATCCCATCAGTCTTTGACGTGACGATCCATGATAGAATGGTGATTGGAATCGTCCCAATCTAATGGCGATGAAAGGATTATCCGTCGTATTACGAGTGCATCCCATTAGTAACGTTCTACGCAAAATAAACTGAAATCGTGGACATTGGAAATGTTTTGTTTGACTTGAAATTCCGTTCGTTATTTTGGCCACAGTCTTGATAGCGTCCTACTCCTCGTTAGTGCCGAAACAATGTTTCTTTTTGACTACGAAACTGTCCAAAGAAAGCCGGCTTTCGATAGAGCTCAAGTGAGAAGAAAAATGAAACAGCAGCAGAAGCCTTGCACTCTCCATAAGGTACTACTCGATATCCGTGCAGACCTGCAGGCACAATTGGTCCACTATCCAAGATCTCGAATCAACGGCCAAATAGAAGTATGGGAGAGTGAAATTTTAAAATTAGATTTTGATTCAATTCCAGCTGACATTTCAGAGTTCGTTCGATCCGGATGAATCGTGAGGCATCATCACCGGAGTCCGTACGGCTAAGTGCCTTCTATCGGTACCGAAGATCTGTCATTGCCTGGTTTTGCTGCTTGGGCAATGAGCATCGATTGGCTGGCGGATGTTCAATTCAATTTTCAATTTTGTAGTGTGGCTGTATATTTTTGCAGCTGTCCATTTCGGAGCAACTTGACTGCTGGTTTCAGTCTTCATTCACGTAGCAGCAATGAAACAACATACGCATACATGATGGGATAAATCTAGTTCAAATGAATTACTAATCACAATCCATGAGAACGGATTATTTTTAAAAGTGTTCTGTACCAACCTAATATCGCATTGAAATACACGTGTCTGCTTCGTGTGCCACTATAAATGTCCTGTTGAAATCACTACTATCGAAGGATTGATCTACGATCCGTTCGAATTATTTTAAGAAATAGAAAAGAAATAGAAACAAAATTTGCGCACTTAACATTGAATCAGGGATGGGAATAAGCAAATTGTTTGATCCATAGTAAATAAAAATAGTCAGTATTATCTTTTCATATCACATATTTATTGTAGATATTATAATGAATTTTTAAATGAATGATTTTTGATAAAATAAATTTTGGCTTTACTTAGAATTTAAAAAGGTCTTCAATTTAATTTCACACAATTTTAGTTTTGTTACCAAATTTTTTAATTCACGGTGTTCGGTTTTTTGATTCACAATCGGAAATCTTGATCCACATTTTCATGCGCAAAATGGGCTTATTTCCACCTCAGCATTGAATTATACTAGGGAAACGGCGCTCTATTTCATCTGAGCTCCTATTTCCATCTCATCCATTCATCTCAAAACTTTGAACATGAATCATACCTTTTAACGTACCTGAACATGAAGTTTCACGGTTCGTAATGTTTCTGAATATTTACTAATCGATTTGTCTCAACACATGATCACTATTTCACATAATTACACCACTATTGAATGTTGGATGACTGCAAAATTCGTAATGTTCACTTTCCATTTGTTTAATCAACAATGGTTACAGTGTTTTTAGTGGCTAAATCGGGTTTTTGAGGCAACGTCCTTACGATGATACGAAATAGGGAGCCGTTACCCTATAATAATTTAACGTCACTACACTTTCACAAAAGCCACTAAACTTTCACAGAAGTATTACTACACACCGAACAAATTTGAACGTTACATATGACTTAATCGCTCATACGATGTAACTCATAAAGACCTAGCATAGCTTGAATTTTACTGGTTTCGACTGTAACTTGCGTTATGTGACTGTATGAATTCAAATGCACCTTTTACCAGCCAAGCAAATGTTTGCTTCTGTGGCTCAGTCGATTAATAGACGTACTTTGTGATCCAATGATTCTCGGTTCAAGTCGCGGCGATAGCTTTCAGTATTCTGTTTTACCTTTTTTATAAATATAAAAAATTGGTATAGAATTGGCTTAAACTTTGCAAAAATTTTCCGAGGGCCGAATGTCATATACCAATCGATTCCGCTCGACGAACTGAGAAAATGTTCGTGTGTGTGTCTGTATGTGTGTTGTCAACTAAGTGGTCGAGATCTCAGAGATGGCTGGACCGATTTTGATCAAACTAGTCGCAAATGAAAGGTCTCCCCGTCACCCTGAACGCTATTGAATGGTTTTGAGATCGGATGTTTACTTTTTGAGTTATACGAAGTTTTATATCAAAATTTTTAGATTTCGCACGGTAATAGCTATCCAACAAGCCGTTGATTGTTAAAATCCGTCCATTTTTAACGGAGATATCGAAATTTTTGTGTAAGCGACTTTTCCCCCTATTCCAGCAGTGGTAGTTTTGAGCGCTGTCTGGCAAAGAAATGCTTGGGAGCAACATAAATAACGATTTTTTATACTGTTACATTTGTTTCTAAGTACCCAAAAGACTGTGTACAGCATGATATTTTGCCTCGGACCGATTTTAGCACGGTTCGTTTTTGGCAACATAATCGTTCGAATATGCCATATGTAACCCAGATAAGGGCAGAATTTTCCAGTTCAAAGCAATTCCATAATTATATTGATTTAAACTACTTACAGCAATAAGAACATAACATGCTGGAAGAACATAACAACCATATACCATTCGAATCAGTTCGTCGATATCGGCAAATGCGTGTGTGACAAATAATTTCACTCAATTTTTTTCGGAGATGACTCAACCGGTTTCTACAAACTCAGATTTGTATGAAAAGTCGTATGCTCCCAAATAAGGTTCCTGAATTATGTTTGGATCCGACTTCTGGTTCCGGAACTACAGGATGATTTGTGAAACAAAATTAGAATAGTTTAATTCATTTTTCTCGTAGATGGCTGAAGCGACCTAAGATTCAAATGAAAGGTCTTAAGATCCTATAAAACAGCTTACTTTTTATTCAGATCCAACTTCCGATTTAGGGGATACAGGGTGATTAGTATAAAAATGTCCATGTCACATAAATTAATCAGGTTTTTTTTTTTTTTTTTTTTTTTTTGTTCTAATTATAGAGGTTTTAACACCTTAAGGTCATTCGCCTCTTCGGACCAGAAAATTTTTCTGGCCCTATGTGCGGGGTTGGGAATCGAACCCAGGTGGGCTGCGTGATAGCCATCGACTATCCCATCACGCTATACCCGTCCCCTATAATTAATCAGGTTATTCGGGTTTACAGATTTGGGTAGTCGATAATCAAATTAACTTATTTCATTTTTGATTGTATTCAGTTTTCGTTTCGAAAGGCTCCCAAAAAGTTCATTCGCACTACGATTCCTAAAAGACGTCTACATTGATTTTCAAACATTTTGAAACAAATGTAAACTATACAGCTACTCAGGTGAATTTGTCTGACTTCGGCTACACCGAATTTCGAATTCCTATTACAGTATCGAATCGTTTCTCAAAGCTCAATCGTTTTCTCAATAAAGCCAAATCGAATTTCAGAAACAAAATTTCAAATTAAAATAAATCCAATTTTATCCAATTCTAACTTCCGATTCTGGAATTGTAGGATAATGAATTTTTAAAATCCAAAGCGATATAGAAGATGACAATCCCGAAAAGCTTTGAAGTCTGACTCAAAAATATTGCAATTTATTCGTCATATGGTCATACGTATCGGTTTGGGTTATGCTGGTTCCTGAATACTGGCTCTGGAAGTACCTTAAATTACCGTAAACACAAAACTGTAAATTACTTCGACATATCATAGAATGTTTAATCTTTTAGATTCAAATTGGATACTTTTTACAGTTTCGACATTACAGAGTAATGAGTGATTAAAATCTCAAATTGCCACTTAAAACGACGGATATTAGAATAATGTCATGAAAACTGAGAGACCGAAGAATATTCATGCAAAAAACACATGCGGATTGATAAAAAAGGTATCATCTCACTGCTAGGTGAATTAAACACGTTTTTTAATAAAATTTCGGTTCTTTTTTGATCATAAGGTAAAGGTTATGCAATCACTGAGAAAATCCACTTTCGAATCGATCGTCATATAGGCTACCTGCGCAGCTCCGGAAGCGCCACCATGTGGTGCATAGCGTCTCCAGCGCGGTGCGCTACATCGACCGCATGAAATGTCCAACAAAGTGTGATAGCTTACAAAGTTTACAATGGTCTCTATTTTATTCATTTACATAAACGCAACTGGAATTTTGAACACTTCTGTCCGCATTATCTGCAAAACCCAGATTTTTTTGGTGAGTTTCCACAAAATTTTTGTAAATATTAAAAATTAGGTGTAGGATTCGCTCGAATTTTGGGAAATTAACCGATGCAAGGAAGGCCATCCGATTCAGCTCGACGAACTGTTGTGTGTTGTTCACAAAGAGGTCAAAACAAAGGTCTTCTCGTTAGCCAGTACACAACTGATTGGTTCTACGATTTGATATTTACTTTTTAAGTTTTTTTGTAATTGCAATAATTGGATTGCATAGTTTCAAGCCATAGATTGTAAAAATCCATTCACTTTCAACCGAGTGCTCAGTGGTTCCAACCACATCAAAATACGTTTTCTGCTTGAGTTTCAGAAGTTGATTTTGGGTCTTCATTGCATTCAGAAAAACTTTTGTTTGGAACTGTTTTCTTCTTTGAATAAAATCAAAGTTGGCAATAATCCACTTAGAAGTGAGTTATAAGTTTTAATTTGCATACATTGCTTGGTAGTGAATGCAAGCCTTTTGGAGAATTACAGAACATGTTACTACAAAAAAATATGCCGAACACATGAGCCCTTTAAAATGCATTGGTGTCGATATAAGGAGCATAATTGATATGAGACTCCCAAAATGTAGTTTTTCCATCATAACTTTCTTAAACACAAAGACGAAAATGGGAATTAAGGGAACCACGTGGTGGATTCGCAATTTATACGGGACTCACTATGCTTAGGCCTTAAATAAATATGAATATACACTTTTAGAAATGAGTGTCTTAAGATTCCTTACTAAACGTAGCACTCTAATATGCGTTAGTTTTTCCTTAGTTGTTCCTAAAACCTGTAGGGAGGTGTAAAAATGTTCTTTCATTATTTCTATCTGAAACAAATGATAACGAACGAGTCTAAAATAAAACAATTACTGGTAGATAAAAACTGACTTGTCGTTTACGTCACTTATATCATCATATCTCTGGAACGGGTAAGGATAGCCACTTGATCTTCAAACTTTACCAATAACTCAATAGTAGCTTTCAAACGAATCTAAGATTGTTTTAATTGGTTCAGCCTTCAACACACACAAACACACATACGCACACAGAGAAACATTTTCCGATCTCGTCGAGCTGTTCGTCTGATCGAGCTCGATCAAAAGTCGTTTTTTTTCTATAATTCTATTACCCTTTACAAGGGAAGGCAGAAACATTGATGCAAGAGTATTCAAATGTATGTAGTGAGGATAATACACATTTTCGCACTTTAGCGATCTATTTGTGCGCAAAACAGTTCCTTGGAGAAACCCATTGTCATTTCGCTCTTCCTTATTTTATTCCCTTCCTCAACGATTTACTAAGGAATTTAACGGTTTGAAAGAGATTTTCAATAACCGTGCTATACTTCATCTGATTATGCAAATAATATTAATTAAAATAGTTGAGTTTAACTTGTAAAACCATGGTTAAGAATATTACAGAGTACCACGCTGACGACGCCAGCCATCACAAGGTGTCGTTTTAATCGCTATTTCGAGATATGCAGTTAGCCTATACCATTCGAATTAGTTCTTCTAGATTAGCAAATGTCAGTTTGTAGGCGGGTGTGTGTACTTGTGTATATTTCAAAAATATGTAGTCGCTTATCTCGGAGTTTGCTGGACGAATTGTAACAAATTTGGTTACCACTCTAGATTTTACATAAAAAATAAACCATTTATGAGTTCATTACGCTGTATTATTTTCAGATTTTTTAAAACTGTGGACGGGTATAATATCAGGCTTTTAAAAACATCAATCGAAAAACCATGCGTCTCCATTAAATTATCATCAGATGGAAACGCATGGTTTTTAGTTCTAAAGTCATACATCACATGATTTTATAATTGAATATCATGCGTTTCCACCAACAACTTGAGTTCAGGGCTTGAGTATTGACAGTGAGGGAAACATGAAGCAGAGCTAATGAATTGATAAATATTTAGTTTTTAACATACGGTTTATAGTTTTCATTGATGACCTGATAAGTTATTTTACATTTATTTAACATTTCATAAAGTTTTTTTATTCGGTTCCTTTACACTTAAGTTTAACGCGGCCGTTTTACAATTTATTTTTCCTGGATATTGTTGTAATTTTTTTCTTGGAGGAGAGGCGCTTTCTCTGTTATCTAGCGAATGAAAGAGGAGCCGTGGTTCGCTATTCACACTCCCGTCCATTGGTTCAGCATCACTGTTAGTGGCGGAACAATAATTATTTTTTTCACAGGTGTTGGGTAGGCTCTAGTGGCTAGTAGTTATTACGGTGTTAACATTTTCTCGGTGACAGAGCGCCATCTAGCTGCAAATTGCAGAAGCCAATTCAACCATTCACGTTGGTTGAAAACAACGGTTTATTTCTCTAATTCAACTAAAAAATTAGTTGAATGGAAATGAAGTGTGCCTTAGCTTAGAAATGACAGCACGTTTAATTGGTGAGTTCAACTAAAAAAATAGCTATTTTAACAAATATTTTATTATTATTAAGGGAATTAGAAATGAAAAACCTAAATTGGCAAAAGTAAGATTTTTTTAGTTGTCTCAAAAAATAACTAACTAAAATTAGAAAATCAACTAATTTTTTCGCCAAAATGCTGATTTCGGTCTTTCCGTGTATAAGTTGTGTCTATGAAAATGTCTGTGAATGCTCTACACAAGGGTTTTGAAATATTGCAACTTAGTACGAGAATCTTCAAGTTGAATCATCGATTCGATTTTCTGCGATAATTGTCAACTTGCGATTCTCTCTTGGTAAATTCCACATAGCACCAATCATTATCAGACTCAGAGTATGAAGTGGAGCGAAGAAATGTAGCAAAATTCTCTCACGGTTCATGCATTGAGAGACTCGAGTTCTTGTAGCATCTTCTACCGGATTGAATATGTTGTATATAATATAGATAGCAATATAGCAGCTTCTGTTAAATTTTCAGCAATCACCACTTAACATTATTAAGTTTGAGATAAGAGTTAAAATTTTAAAAACCCATTACAAAGTCTGCATGAGAGAATTGCAACAAAATATAAAATTCTGCCATAGTAATATCAAAGCAAGAATAAAATATCTATAGAAGACGAATGTTTCAGTTATTTGAAATTCTAGCATTCAGCATTTCTCTTATCTGATTCTGATGCAGTCTAACAAAGTGTATTTAATTTGGAGATAGAACTACTGGATAAATTGTACCTAATGAAATTGGAGTCAATAACGGAATAAGATAAAATAACTAATTTTGATGCTAAACAGTTATACTTCAATTCTTGGTTCCTTCGATGAAATATCAAGAAAATATCAAGTATCGCTATGATAGCATAGAAACATCAAGCCAAGCAATGATGGTGAAATTTCATATTATTTCGATTGCTTCGTTTGCTATTTTCATCTTCCCGGGATAACCATGTTTGTTGTATTGTTTGATTTTGTTCAACGAAATGTGTCGTCAATAACTTATACTTTAGTATAGAAGCACCGTTACAATTCGGGAAGCGAAGTAGTAAAAGTTGTAAAATTCACACAATCAATTAACTAATTAATGATTATGAAAAAAAAGCATGTTAGTTTTATTCGTATTCACGCCCTCCAGTTATGTCTCCGACACTACCCACCCACTTTTTTGGATTTACAGACTTTTGCAACCTTGACCGAAGATATTTGAAATTTTTACCAGACATCTCTGCTTCCAAAAACCTTCGAATAGATGATGCACAATAATTAAATTCAAAAAAATGTTTGAAAAATTCCCAAAATAGGTTTTTGACAACAAATGCCTAGATTACTGTAGTCTTTAATGGCACTCACTGCTTAACATGGACAGTAACGTAACCCAATCGACTTATACCACCGAACCTACATGGTAGTAATAAACACCTTCGAAACGAAAGAAACCTCACCCCGTCCCGTCATATTAGCATTCGGAACCGATAAATAGTACATCAGTTGTATTCATCAATGATATTTACTATGCAGCGTTCCTTTTTTACACGAGCCCATCGAAGCACACATCCCAAAATTAGAACGCTCCGTTTGGATCGGGCACATTTGAATAAATATTGTATATTCATAGCATATAAATTGAACCGACATCCGGTGGGATCTCAAGCCTGTTTACTGCGTTATGGATTCCTGGCAGGTGCCGGGAGTCGTTGTATTTTACATACATTACAGAATAGACTACAGAAGCATCGATGCAGGCCCAAGACAGACAGACAGACAGGGCCGACATACATCCAATCAGTGAGGAAAAATACATGCTCATGAGTTTGTGTGTGTGTTCCATTGGAATCGGTTGCCGATTTCCAATCTGAATTTGTTTGACATTGATGCTACCCCTGAACGTTCGTAACCAGACTTCCGCAGGTCTGTGAACGTACCTCACCGGGAGATATGTTATTCATAACATTTGCTTGTCACTTATCTGCGTCCGACATTGTTTCATATGTTTCGTGATTTTTCTTGTTCTATTACACTATTGACTTGCTATTTAGTGACCGAACTGCCGATCTAAAGCAACGAGCTAAAATTCCGAATAAAGCGCTGCACTCCACAGCCGCTACGCTTCACTGCGTCCCATAAAAAGCATAACTTTGGTAATCAGATCCCCTCGGTGGCGTTAAATTACCATCCTGCCAGCAAAATACCCTGCTTCAATTTGTACTCCGGTTAGTGTGGTGGAATATCCGCGGCACGGGAAGCATTTAAATCGAATCCCGGGAAATGGTATTCGAAAAAGGGCACGAAAAAAGGAGTAACCAGGTTTGTGTTCAGTGTGAAACCGCATCAAACAGATTCGCATCGGAAGGGTGCTCGTATGTGAACCGACGCACGAATTCGCGTGAAGTTGGTGACTGAGCCCGAAATCAGACCCAACACCCTGGAAGGTGGGTGGGCGAACTTCCGGCTGGTCGGCACCGCAGCAGGAGGGTTTCAATGGGCAAGCGTTGAAACAGTTGACCGAAGCAGAGCGGAGTAATACAAAATTTACCCATAATTATTTATTCAGCAGGTGTTTCTGGTTTGTTTGGGTGGCTGAATCACAAACGGCGCTATTTTCGTAGAGTTAAGCGTGGAAATTGAAAGGATAACGGTAGCATAGTAAACAGAGCATATAAAAACAATTTCCATTCCAGTGCAAAGCGCTATCGTGATTATTGAAGAAAATACGTTTCATTAATGTGATACGTGTTTTGTGTGTGTTATGCAATTTCAATCAAGCAGACACGGACATTACAGTTGAAATAATGTGCAATCAAATGATTTCCCATGCGCTGTGAAGCGGGCAGTGGTGGAAAAATATAATTGGGCTAGCCCAGCTCATTGATTGTGTTGAAAATAACTGCGATATGTGCAATTAAACAAAACAATCTTTCGGGGAATATGGACGTTGCAATACTGAATTTTACAAAGCAATAAATGTCAAAGTTAAAAAAAATGAGTGAATTTTTTCAACATGTTTTAAAGAGTTCAGTTTCATATGTTGAGCACTTTGTTGTGGACTTTCAATGGAAACTGAACAAACTGTTGGTTGCCAATAATAACAATCTTGTTATAGCTCTTTATTTTTAAACTCGCGATATTCGGAAATTCAGTCTGATATCGCGCTGGTAGAATTTGAAAATTTGTTCATACTCATGTTACAGCTTTTCCCATCAATACACTGTGCCAAACTACTCAAATTGTGTTGAATATTTCTTCAAATGCACTATACGAAGTTTATTTGATTCAATTTGATACAAACGGGGGAGAGAAATTATTAAATATTGATGATTCAAAAATTCATATTCATAGAAATGAATTCCAAATGAATTTTTCAATATTTCAATGATTTGTTCTAGTCTTGTTGAGACAGAGCCGCCTTCAACTGGCCTTGAATATCTAACCTCAGTATCTAACAAGTAATACAGATTATGTAATAGTTCGGCTGAAAAGTTCGTATCGTTGAATAGAAACACACTTTTTTTGCCAAAATTACAGCGATTATAGCGATCTTCCAACTTTTCGATACCGTTTTTGTAGTACGATTTGTCTTTTGCCTCAAAATAGGCCTCAGTTTCAGCGATTACCTCTTCATTGCTTCTAAATTTTTTACCAGCGAGCATTCTCTTGAGGTCTGGAACAGGAAAAAGTCACTGGGGGCCAAATCTGGAGAATATGGTGGATGAGGGAGCAATGGGAAGCCCAATTCGTTCAATTTCAGCATGGTTTTCATCGACTTGTGACACGGTGCATTGTCTTGATGAAACAAAACTTTTTTCTTCTTCAAATAAGGCCGTTTTTTTTGAAATTTCGTCCTTCAAACACTCTAATAACGCTAAATAACAGTCACTGTTGATTTTCAATAACAGTCACTGTTGATTTTCCCTTTTCAAGGTAGTCGCTTAAAATTATACCATGCGAATTCCAAAATACAGACGCCATAACCTTACCGGCCGATTGTTGAGTCTTTCCACGCTTTGGGTTCGGTTCATCGCGTGCAGTCCACTCAGCTGACTGTCGATTGGACTCCGGAGTGAAGTGATGGAGCCATGTTTCGTCCATTGTTATATATCGACGAAAAAAATCGGTTTTATTTCGATATAACAGCTCCAAACACTGCTCCGAATAATCAATTCGTTGTTGTTTTTGATCGATTGTGAGCTCACGCGGCACCCATTTTGCACAAAGCTTTCTCATATCCAAATATTCGTGAATAATATGTCCAACACGTTCCTTTGATATCTTTAGGGTATCAGCTATCTCGATCAACTTCACTTTACGGTCATTGAAAATCATTTTGTGGATTTTTTTCACGTTTTCATCGGTAACAACCTCTTTTGGACGTCCACTGCGTTCATCGTCTTCGGTGCTCATATGACCAGTACGAAATTTTGCAAACCACTTACGAATTGTTGCTTCGCCCGGTGCAGAGTCTGGATAACACTCATCAAGCCATTTTTTGGTATCGGCGGCACTTTTTTTCATCAAAAAGTAGTGTTTCATCAACACACGAAATTCTTTTTTTCCATTTTTTCACAATAACAAAAGTAGCTTCACTCAAAATGCAATATCTCACAAACTAATAATCAGACAGCTGTCAAATTTATATACGTATCTTTTGAAGGTTGGTACTAACTTAAAATAGTATGGATTTAATTCTAGTGGCGCCCTCTCATAGAAACGATACGAACTTTTCAGTCGATCTGTTAACGTAATAAAAACCACGAAAAAAACTACCGCAGAGACGGGACCCGTAGCTAAATCATATCTGGGGAAATTTTTTTTGGCCGGTTAAACAACCCTGCATATTTGAATTTTATTGCTGAATCTCGGCTAAATAATTGCCGAGATTTTCACAGCCGAGAATCTCGGTAATCTTGAATCTGGTATTACCGAGCTTGTTAGTAGCAATTTTACTGTTAGTTCGGCAAAAGCAATCGGGATAGAATCATGGATTGCCGAGTCACCAGTAATCGAGCGTAGAATGGATTTTGCTTTATTATTGCATGAAATACTTATGACAAAAGCCAAGTTTGGGGAATGAGTGTATTTTAAAAATGCTTAATTAAAATGCAATTTCGAAGATGAGCATGTAGATAACTGTAGAATCAGTAAAATTTAATGTTGTCGATGTAATTCTGCATTTCAATATGCCTAGCTTGAGAATTGGTAATATGTGTGTGCATGTGAAAACACATGGAGAAACAGCCAAATTGACTAGAACAACCGAGCATGCTTCGCTGTGCTCGGGCGTCACGTTGCATAGTTACATAGCTCGGTTCTCATTGCGTAGTTATATATTGCATGACATTTTCCCAATCGGTTTTCCTCACTAGATACTGATCAAATTTAAAACCACTTCAAGGTGGCTCTACATCTTAGCAAAATTAAAACAAATCATTAAAGGTCAATGGAGGTTTGAGTTGTCCTTCAATATAATGTGTTCGAGATCATAAAACATGGGCTGAAAAGTCTCGGGCACGATTTTTATGGTTCAAAATTAATTTTATTCATCAACGTAAACTCAATCAAGAGCAACGCAATAATTCCAGCGCCGCTCTAACATTTCAATACCATTTTTGTAGAACGATTTATATTTTGCCTCAAAATAGGCCTCAATTTCAGCGATAACCTCTTCATTCGTGCGAAATTTCTCACCGGCGAGCGATTTTGTTCATGTTCACGAATAGCCAGTAGTCGCTGGGAGCCAAATCTGGCGAATACGGTGGATGTTGGAGCAATTCTAAGTTCAAATCATGTAGTTTTGCCATTGTTCTGATGAATTTGTGACAGGGTGCGTTGCCTTGATGAACCAATATCTTTTTTCTTTGCCATATGCGGTCGTTTCTTTGCATTTTTAGCCTTCAAACGCTCCAATAACGCTATGTCATATTTCCTTTCTCAAGATTGTCGATAAATAATACACCACGCACATCCCAAAATACCGAGGCCATAACCTTTCCAGCCGATTGTTGTGCTTTCGGGCGCATTGGACGAAGCTCACCAGTTGCTGTCCACTCAGATGACGATCGTTTTGATTCCGGAGTGAAGTGATGAATCCATGTTTCATCCATTGTCACATATCCGCGCAAACATTCCGGTTTGCTACGTTTCAACATGGCCAAACACTGCTCAGATTCATCAACACGTTCTCGTTTTTGGTCAACAGTGAGCAAACGCGGCACCCACTTTGAACAGAGCTTTCTCATAGTCAAATGCTCATGCAATATAAAACGCCGAAAGGGTCATTTCACCGAAAGAGTATTTTTTACGAAAGGGTTATTTTGAATACATAACATAATATATTAGGAAACTGCAAATTCTGGTTATTCATCAAAAATATCTATTTGTTTTTTTTTATCTCTTGGATAATTGACGTGGCGCAGCCAAATAATAAATACCAAAATGATTCAAGTCTCTGGATCATTTTTGAAGTACGATTGCAGGTCAACAAAACGGGAGTTAAAATAATTGTTTTTTTGTGTTTATTTTAACAATTCCAATCACGATATTAAGACTAATGATGAATTCGGCGAAATAACGCTTTCGGCGAAATGGCTTTTGGCAAAACGATTCTTTCGGCGAAATGGCATTCGACGAAACGGCTTTCGGCGAAATGACCCTGATCCATTTACAGCACTTCAATCGAACGGAGTCAGAATACGAATTTATTTTTCAAGGAATTATAATTAGTGTATATAAGCAAAATTAACGATTTAGTCATAATTTTTGGTTCAACGTTCAGATTCATAAAGCAGTGGTGGAAAAAAACTGCTTTGGCGTCTTTCAACAATAGTTTTTGTTTCCCTAGGTTTGTAAGTAGAACCTTAACCAAAGTAGAGTATTTTACAAAGTTTAAAAAAGTATCTAACCAGAAAAATAGATTGCAAAAATGACATACTATATAGAACTATGTAATGAAAATCGCGAAAAGCAAAGACGAGAGTCGAACCTGTAGCTAGCTCCTATGCGGGGAAATTGTTTTTAGCAATTATACTATCCTTCATGTGCAAGAAAATAATCTAAAGGACTAGAAGAAGCAAGTGCCATAACATGTAATAATAGTCATATCTCTATGGTAATCCGTCCACCAGCCATCACAATTCATAAAATCGTTTTGAATGATCGAAAAGTGAAGTTGTGTGAGTTAGCTGACATCGTAAACATAAGGAGTGTATCTAAAATAAGCTATCCACAAATTTTTCTTTCAAATTATGATAAGAAACGATATTTTATTCAAACTAAAAATTGATCCTTTATTGTACGAGGTTAAACTTGAGCAAAATGAAACACAGATGAAATTTAAGTTATTACTTCACGTATTTCCGAGTTTTCGATCGAACGCTTTTAATAAAGTTCCGGACAAGTGTTGCAGCGCAGTTTTTGGACGCTTGAGACCAAATTTTTTTGAACTCCTGCATATTCCCAGCTGCCTTACCATTCTTCTTGAAGACCTGTACTGGTGTACTATGATTCTTACATAAAGGCAGCATTCTCTTCTGGAGACACTCAGATCGATAGATTACTGCATTTATAGTTCCAATAGTGTAAAAAATGGTTGACTTCAAACCACAGGAACAAATCGCTTGCCATACTTGTACCTTTCGACCGAATTTCTCCACTTGAATCGCCCTGTTCGTATCGCTCACGCTCAAGTATTGTGGATCTGGAAGGGTTTTGGAGTCATCCTTTACATAAGTCTCATCGTCCATCAAAACGCATGCATCCGGACACTGCAAAAGACGCGAATTCAATTTCCGGGCCCTTGTTGCTGCTCGTTTCTTCTGTTCTACACTTTGGTTCAAGATTTTCTGCTTCTTGTAGGTCTTCAGGTGATTTCGCCTCTTGATACGCTGGATCATTCCGCACTCGTTCCTGGTTTTTTGGCCAAATCACGTATTGACATTGATTTGTTCTTCATGATTAGTGATACCACTTTCTGGTCCAGTTTGGTGTTGGAAGAACCGAGTTTTCTGCCTCTCCTGGTAGCTCATCCAAAGGATAGTGTTCCCCAAACTTATTAATGATGGTTTTAACACTGGCATGACGAATTCCAAACCGCTTCGCCAATTTTCGCAAAGTAATACCCTTATCACTAAGCCTTGTGTCCAGAACCTTAATTTTCACTTCCTTTTCAATGCGCGACATTTTGAAAACGCAGAATTTCAACCGCACAAACAAGTAAACAAACGAAAGCTGACAGCCAAACGCACAGCATGCTGTGATCTGTGCATAAAAAACCATCACGAATACATGCGTACAACACAAATGTATATGGATAGCTTATTTTCGATACACTCCTTATCAAATGAACGTGGTCGTTCGAAACGGTCGGTGAAACGACCCAATCTTGCTGTAGATTCAGAACACCACATCGATTTATTTTAAGTAATTTCTTGTAAGAACATTTTAAAAGTTATTTTCATGATTCGCCCCGTATGCGTAAATGACGTCAAAAAAACTATTATTCCATTCGTTTTCGAAAGTTTTTCCCAACAAAGAGGGCAACATTATTCCTTTTTCATGATTACGGAAGTTACCTGAAGGATGCATCACTAGAAGCATCAAATGCGACTATATTGTGGTTTTTAGTGGGGCTAAGAATGCGACGGAATCGCCGCAAAATTGCAAAATAATGAGCGTCAGAACCACAGACAGAGATGCCAGGTAAAAATTTCAAATATCTTCAGACATGGCTGCGCAAATCTGTAAATTAGAAAAAAATGTCTGCGGGCTTTATTTCTCTATAGAGTATGATAACAAAGCATTGTGACCATTTCAAAAACCTGTAAATTTTGATAAAAGTGTAACCATGTTGCAGATTTGTCTGTAAATTTGCTGACTTCTTTTGTAAGAAGAGTATGCAGTTTTGCCGACTAATTAGAGAGTTTCGAAGTTTTTTTAGACTATCGTCCAATTTACAGACTTTCATAATTGTTTTGGGTTTTTTGTTTGTTTTTTTATCCTCATATTGTGGTTTTCAGCGAAGCATAGAATGCGACGGAATCGCCGCAGAATAGCGAAATAAAGAGCGTCAGAATCACAGGTGCCAGATTTCCATATACATTTGTCGATTTATTTTATAAGCAGACTTTTTACAGGTTTTTGAAACTTTTATATACAATCGTCAAATTTACAGACTTAAAATTGCGTTGAGTTTTTTATTTGTTTTTTCTCGTCATACTCACAATTTAGTTTATTATTACATTGGAGAATTTCTATTATGCAGACGCGAAAATTTTATCTGGCATCTCAGCCAGACAGTTGTTTTAACCACTTAGCTATCTCCTGTACTGAGGTTTACAGCATTTTTATATCAAGCATTAGAGTGAATAGAAAAATAAATCGTCTGGTGGATTAAAGCAATCACAGATTTAAAAGATAGTATTCTCTAGCGACAAGAAAGTTGCAAAATAATTTGTCATTTATTTAGTACTTCCAAATCACCAAAATACATCGAAACCAGTTATATAAAATGCGTGGATTCTCCATGGAAAGCGTGAAAAACTTTTTCAAAAATGGGTCTGAATGTAATCCTTGTAGTCACCATAAGATGCAGTTTTTGCAATGACTTAGTTGAATGAAAAACTTACAGAAAAGAAAAAAAACTTACAGAAAAGGAAAAAGATACGCTCAGAGACAGGACTCGAACCTGCGATCTTATGCATTCCGTGCATACGCGCTACCATTTCGCCACCCTAAGCCTTATGATAGACACAGTTCTAAAACACGACTAGGCATAATAGAACGTACATCGAACATGCTCGACATCCTGGCCGTCTCACGACCGGTACCATACATCCAAACATCTTCTCTGTCCATCTAACACTAGTCTTCTCTCTTTATAATTATTTTCCACTCAAGCACTGAGTAGGAGAGTGTATCTACAATCGCTTGTCACCTTCTCTACTGGCTGAATATCGTTAGCGGCAGAGTCTGCCCTTTTCTACCAGGAGCAGATTGTTACGGAAAACCAAACCGCAATTGTGTTTAACGATTTATCATCTTTTCTGTAAATATTCCATTCATTTGGCTTCTCCAATATATGTTTCCACTCAGTCATTGAAAAAACTTAACTTAGTTATGGCGACTTTACGACAAATCAATTAAAAATTAATAAATCGCAGCATAAGGTAAATTTGAAAAAAAAAATCATATCATCGCATTATTTTTCCAAATAAAAGTGAAAGATCACAAGAACACTCATTTTCAAAGCTATTTTTTATAACACTCGGAAAATCCTCCAAATTTTTCAGCCATTTTCTCTAGATAAAAGATTTTCAAAGATCTGTATGTTTTTGGTTAATTTTTGGCCTTAATATTGATAATGTTTCGAGTTAAGCACGAGGTTTTGAAGACAACGACGTCGGTTACTACAAAGTGTCATTGTATAATTATTCTAATAATCATAGAAAAGTTGTCATTTAGAGAGACAATTTATAAAAATATTTTTCTGGTTTGTGGTCTCGAACAGAGATGTCCATCTCCTCTGTGTGACGAAGAGCAAGCAAAATTTCTCCCCTCGCACTGACAACTTCAACGAGAGCTCTTCTCTTTCACATATATACACCACTGTTGTATAAAGTGTGCACGCATCATGAGTGCGTTTGTTTATTTCCTTTTACCTCTTCCACTGAATCGCACCAAAGTGCTAGAGCATTAGCTAATAAATTCTCTGAGGTGGATGCAGATACTTTCACAGAGGTGTACACGCCGGTGAGCACTCTGCTGTATAGTTTGCGTAGAAGAAGCGTGGACACGCAAAATCAGCAAAATAAAACAATTTATCGTAAAATTTTCGGTTTTCCTTGCAAATTTTTCAAAGCAAGGCCAGATCTACTCTCTATTAATTGAAGTTCACAGAAGTGTTCGTTCACCATCACGCGCCAGAGGTCACTTGGGTGTATTTAGACGAGAGCGCGTGTGAGCGATTCATGCGAAGAGAATGTGTTTCACTCGCGCCAGCTGCTTTAACCACAAGCACACACTCAAATGCTGTCTATTCGACACTGAGAAGAAGTGCGCTTTCCTCTTTGTGCGATGCTTCGTTTTTTGCATCCTCGGTGTGGGCAAGAATCTGACGCCAGCGTGTATCACTCTGGTGAAATGCCATCTCTGGTCTCGAAGAGGTTAATTTGATGCGTATGACAGTCTCGCCATCTTTGCGGCATTTTGTAGCTATTTTGTCGCATCGAGATCTTTGTTAGCTGACAGTGAAAATTACAATACTTACACAATTTAACATGCATTGGAGCGTTCTCAGTGTGCAGACGCCGGAAAATTTTACCTGGCATCTTTGAACAGTAGTTGAATAGTTGTTTTAAATCCCTTCTCTGTCTGTTGTAGCGAAGTTGATAGCATTTTAATATCAAGCATCAGAGGGACTCGAAAAAAATATCGTCTGGTAGATTGAGGACAATCACAGATTCAACAGGTAGTTGCACAATATTTAAAAGCTGTACAGATTAGTTTCCGAAAATTTTTTTGGACTCAATAAGAACTATGAACGAAAAACTAATATAAGGATATGCAAAATAAAAAGTGAAAGTACTACTGGTTCGGCCATTAAAACAAGTTGTTGATTTTAGACTCTGCATCTGCATTGGCTGTAAAACCCCGATGGATAATGCTGCAATGCTGCGTGGATAGAGCTTGTAGTATCTACGTAATCTCGAATGTCGTTGATTTTTGCTATCTTGAAAGCCATTTAATTTTTTCCCCTCCTCATCTCACGGCACAGGAAAAAATAGCCGAAAGACATGATTAAGCACGTCGTTCATTATTCAGGACATCGGTCCGGATTTCTCGAACATTTCTTCCGTTTCCCTTAGATTGCCAATCCTAATTAGTAGTATATTAAACCGATTTTACGATTGACCTTCGTTCGTTACTCTTCGTTTAACGAAGTACTCCGTTGCAATCCTACTGCAAACAAACGATTTCCACTCGGCAAAGAACGGAAATTAAGAAGAATAAACGATTCTTCCAACGCCATTAGTACCTCTTTCCCCGGGAGCCAACATACATTAGACTCGCTTTTGTACAAAACCGGCACACTCGTACTAACGCGGCAGCAGTAAAATCATAAAGTGTACACAAAAGAAAAGCCATAATCCTTCTTTCCATTGAAACGATGAACAAAAAACTTTTTCCATATCCACCCGAGCCACCCATCAATTTTAGGCTACAATGAAAATTGTCTTTCCTTTGTTAGTTCCTACTTTCTTCTCTGCGTTGGATCGGTTTAGGCGACCCGAGCAAAGGCACTGCCCCCGCCGGCTCCCGGTGATAATCGTTTGTAGCACCAAGTTGGCGTGTCGCACAACCTATTCGAACGAGGACAAAAAAAAAATGAGTCAGTATCACGGAGAGAGCTAAAACCAACGGCACACTCTGGTTCCCAGTCAGTTTCGGAAACAGCACATTGAACCCCCATCTCACCTAGGTGTTCATACAGAAGCATTAGTCCCAGTGACGACGATGTGATAAAATCGAAAAATAATTAATTTTTTCGGGGTTTTCGTCGCAACGAACAGGCCGTGCTGGGCTAGGATGGTAATGCACGGAATGTGGACATTAAAAAGTTCTTGTTTTCGAACATATCTGTCCGTAATCCAATCAACAGCACGACATGCATCCCGACAGGATGTCGCCGATGAGTAAGAAAAGTTTGGATGGAAATGACACTCGGTAAATCACTCATTTCAATAATGCGTTAATTGGTCATCCTTGTCGATAGTTTTATTAATTCCCATCAATAATATAACTTTTACCTATCTATCTTATGTGTTTGCTCAGGAAAGTGGAAGGAGTTAGAAGTGAAACTTACTTGGACTCGAAATGAATGTATCGATTTGGGTTCACTCTACTCGAAATCATTTCGGAACGTCAAGATCCAAAACATCAGCTGTGAACGATAAAGTATTACTTACTTTTCTTGAGTTACCTTTCGTCTTCGGAACATGATCGAACGAATGATTGATACCCAGGATATTTGACATTGGGCCGTACGGCACACGCATCCTCTTCGATAGTACAAAACTAGCGTGTGCGACGTCAGCCTCGCAGACTAATGGCAGTCAGTCAGTTCGTCGGATGCTGCTGGTCATTCTCTTTTCGGGCATTCAAGCTACATGTCCAGCCCACTGTTGTCTGGCGTGCTTCAAATACTTGGCCTAGCTCATAATTCATGCGTCTCCATAATTTTATTTTTCCTTGTATTTCCACCGAGTATAAAGCCGCAGCCTTTTCCATTTTATGCTGGGAGAAAATAGTAAAGCTCGTGAAGGAAAAATCACGAAAATTCTTCCATGGTTTATGTCCAAAAATTCAACCAGCTGTTAAAATGATAGACAAAAACAAAGCATGCGTCATAATTTATTAGCGACTTATAACAGTGTAAAAAAGCTTCGGTGTAATAGCCAGTGTTGGGAATTTTGAAAATCACAACTGAAATTTTTCACAAGTAAAGACAAAAAACCTAGTGGTATAATGATGCCTTTTTCACATTTATTATGTTCTGACAAGATTTTTTTTTCGTATCAAAAACTTTCTTTGGAAAAACTACCATCATCTTTTAGATTTGGAAACAGCTATGTCAAGTTAATATAGACTAAAATATGGCAACCCTGCACTCTATACAAAATTGAACAAAGCATTTTGTGTGCTAGACGGGTGCGTTTTCTTCTTCTTCCGTACCAACACGTATCGATGCGTACCGATTTTGCATCATTTTGTATGAGAGTTTGAACGTTTTGATACTTATTGTCCTATAATTTCCGAACCGGAAGTCGGATCTGGATGAAATTGCACAGTGACTTTTAAGACATTGAGAGCTTCATTTTGAATCATGATTTGTGAAAATCGGTTTAACCGTTGCTGAGAAATCGAAGTACACTGTAATTCCGGAACCGGAAGTCGGATCTGGATCAACCGAATATGATCGCCACTGCTGCAGAAAGGTTGAAAAAGTCATACTCTACTGGACCTGATGGTATTTCAGCAGTAGTTTACAGTCGATGCGTCCACGTCTTGACTGATCCTTTGTGTGTGATATTCAATAAGTCGTTCGAGCAAGGCATATTTCCGATAATCTGGAAACAGTCTTATATGTTCCCAATATTCAAAAGTGGTGATCGCCTAAATGTACGAAGTTACCGTGGTATAACCAGTTTGTCAGCAGCGTCGAATCTTTTTGAGTTGGTAGTTAGCACTGTCGTACTTTCCAAAACTAAAACGTACATCTCTATTGATCAGCATGGTTTTATGCCTGGACGATCAATGAACACGAATCTGTTGGATTTTACATCAACCCGTATCACACGGATGGAAGAAAAATCTCAAATTGATGCAATTTATGCGACTTCTCCTTTCACGAATAAATCTGTTGTTCCTCAGGGTAGTAACCTAGGTCCGCTACTGTTTGTGCTGTTCTTTAACGACGCTACTTTACTACTTGGCGTTGAATGCAGACAGGTTTACGCTGATGACCTGAGGCTGTATCTGGCAGTTCGGTCTATTGACGATTGTGCTCGTCTCCGAGAACTTTTAAATATTTTTGTTGGCTGGTGTAGAAGAATTTTTTTAATTATTAGTACCGTGAAATGTCAAGTTATAACATTTCATCGCAAAACCAACCCCATAATATTCGACTATCAAATCGATGGACAAACTCTTGGAAGAGTCGACGTTGTCAATGACCTCGGCGTTTTGCTGGATGCTAAGCTTACCTTTAACCAACACCGATCAACTTTGATTTCCAAAGCAACACGACAACTCGGCTTCATAGCGAAAATTAGCCGCGACTTCAATGACCCGTATTGTCTAAAAGCGCTATACTGTTCGTTGGTGCGTCCATTACTCGAAAATGCGTGTTTGGTTTGGAGCCCGCACCAACTCGTTTAGAACTTGCGAATAGAACGTGTACAGAAGAGATTCGTCCGGTTGGCTTTGCGGCACCTCCCAGGCAAAATCCTCTGGATTTACCACCGTACCCTGACCGCTGTCGTCTGATTGGCCTGGAATCGTTAGAGCAACGAAAAAAGATGCAGCAAGCGTTAATTGTGGCTAAAGTAATCAATGGCGATATTGATTCACTAAAATTGTTATCTCTCCTTGACTTCCATGCTTCTCAGCGATCTCTACGCTCGACGAGTCTACTTCAACCAAGATTTCATCGTATTACTTTTTGGATTATTTTTACAAATCAACAAATAAAACATTAAACAAATCTTCTCGGGGGCTTTTTGAACAATTTCAAGACCTTTCATTTGCATCTTAGTTTGTTAAAATTGGTTGAGAAATTTAAAATTGAAAGAAAATTATCTCATAGATTTGCACATATGGCCTTGTAATTCTGGAACCGGAAATCGGATCGGGATAAAATTCGATAGCGATCTATGAGACCATAAGACCTTTCATTTGAATCTAAGTTTGTGAAAATCGGTTCGGCCATCACTGAAAAAATCACTGAATTTTATCCCGATCCTACTTCCGGTTTCGGAATTACAGGGTGATATGCACCAAAAAAAAAAAAGAAAATAAATGTCAATCACTTTTATCAGAGATGGCGTGACCGATTTTCACAAACTTTTATTCAAACGAAAGGTATTATATCAGGAGTACAAGTTTGCTTCCGCCGTTTTTTCCAAAGTTGCGAAAAAGTGCTTACAGATGTATTATTCAAAGTATTGTCCGTCGCTAGCGACAACTTTCTCCCATCTATCCGCAATTTTCGGATCCCGGCTCGAAAAAAGGAGTCCTATTTTGACACCATCCATGAAGCAATCCATTTTTCCAACTCTTCGAAGGATTGAAAATGTTGATCTGCCAGGCCGTGTGGCATCGAACGGAATAGGTGGAAATCAGAAGAGGCGATATCTGGGGAGTAGGGCGGGTGGGGCCAGACTTTCCATTTCAGCGTTTTCAGGTACTTTTTGACCATTTTTGTGACGTGAGGCCGAGCATTGTCGTGTTGAAGGATGACTTTGGCATGTCGCTCTTGATATTGTGGCCGCTTTTCTTTTAGCGCGCGACTAAGGTGCATCAGTTGCGTTCGGTAGCGATCTCCTGTGATGGTTTCACCCGGTTTTAAGAGCTTGTCGTAAATCCGAGCTGATCCCACCAAAATACAAATCAACACCTTAGCGTCGTGAATATTCGGTTTTGCCTGTGCCCGGTTTCCGCTTCCTGGGGCCCGGTAATAATGAATAAAAGCTCCAAAAATGGAACTCAATTCGATTTCTCAGCAACGGTTAAACCGATTTTCACAAATCATGGTTCAAATTGAAGCTCTCATTGTCTTAAATAGTATGGTGCTATTTCATCCAAATCCGACTTCCGGTTCCGAAATTATAGGGCAATGAGTATCAAAACTTTCAAACTGCCATACAAAATGATGCAGAATCGGTACGCATCAGTACTTGCTGTTACGGAAGAAGAAGAAAACGCACTCGCCTAGCACACAGCGTGCTCTGTTCAATTTTATATAGCGTGCAGGGTTGCCACATTTAAATCTTTATAAACTTGAAATAACTGTTTACAAATTGAAAAGGTGATGTTTACACCGAAGAAAGTTTTTGATTTTATTCAAGTTTCAAAAAAATATACTTGACAGAATATTCTAGTGATGTTTTTGAAAATATAAGTAATATAAGAAAGGTATCATTACACCACCAGGACAGCCGAAATTAGTTTGATAGGGCGTCTACTAACAATGACTAACGGTTGGAATAGTTTCATGCCCTGTTTTGAATTGTTCCTCGTTTCTCATTTCGCCGCTTAAAGTGACGCTATACATTTTTTAAGGGAGGAGTATGGGATAATTTGAGTTAAAAAACACTTTTTTTGTATTTTTTTACGGAGAAAACAGCTTAAGCAAATTTATTCAAACTAATTTTACATTATAAAGCATCATTTAAAGAAAGTTTAGCTAAATTTCCGTATATTAATATTGAAAAATAAGGTGAAAACAGAGCATTCCCCAAAACCTCTTTTGAGAATTACGTTACGCGGTAAACACGATAATTCGGCGTAATTATCGTATTAACTGATTATTTTCTGAAATCAAAAATGTTCTCCCTCCTTCGTCGTTCTCAGGTTATTATTTTGATTTCTTTTTTAATAGTTTGTGGCATATTTTAACAAAAAACATGATCTTACGCTAAATTTCTGCCAATTTTGAGGTGAAAAACTACCATAATATGAAATTGGACAAATTTCAAAATGTAGGGGGTGGCATTTTATACCAATAAAGTATGTTCTAAGTTTGAAAAGAATCGGTTCAGTAGATTTTGCAGGATCGTATTCACGGATTTAGAAAAATTCGTTTTCAGAAAAACGCGTTTAAATTTTTTTTCTCAAAAAGTGGGCCAAAAATGTTTTTGGTTACTTACACTGGTTACTCACTGGTCACTGGTTACAAAACCAGTTATCGTATGTTCGAGCCCCGACCTGGAATGATTCGTAGTGTCAGTAGAATCGTAGCACCAGCCATGCACTGGTTCTGTACACTCTGAATCGGCTGCGGAACCTGTTGAAACAGAAGGTCAAATTCCACTACAGGAATGTAATACAAAGGCTTTACTTTACTTTAATTGATTTGACCTTTAATTTGAATCAAAGTTTGTGAAAATCGATCATGCTCTATCTGAGTAAAGTGTGATACGGAGAGGAGAGGGCGATAGCATGTTGGGTTATTCTCGTGAGCGTCGGTTTGAGTTAGTGTGTGTTCTTGAGTTACTGTTATTCTAGGTCGTGTTGACTTGTATCGATTGTGGGACATGAGGGACGTGAAGAAGAGGAAAGTGACACAGGCTGTTGTGTTTTTGTTTTCTGTCACTTCGATGACATAACGATTTGAAACTTGATGCTTCCTTGTTTCTGTAGTCGAATTTTATGACCACGGCGTTTTTAAGCTGGGTCACCGGAACGTGCAAGTGTTGATATTTTAGTTGCCTTCATGTAGGTAATGTTTTTATTTTATGTAGGTTTCTAGGTTTTCGTGGAAGGGTGCTTTTACGGGTTTTAGATAAGTGCGTGTGGTCTGGGGGTTTGGGGTGTGTGAAAGATTTAGTCTTAAATATTCATATTACATGATCTGGAATGTGTGAGGAGATTTAGTGTTAAAGGCTCATAATACATTGCCCTATAATTCCGGAACCGGAAGTCAGATCCAGATGAAATTTCACAGTAGTTTTTTAGACAATGTGAGCTTCAATTTAAATTAAGAGATTAAGTGAAAATTAATTTAAGCATCACTGAGAAATCGAAGTTAGTTCCACTTTTGGAGTTTTTCTTCACTACCTTCGGTGCTTCCGTAATAGAAAATGGGAAACTATTAATGCAAAATCAAGTTCAATCGAAGAAGTTCTGCAAACTGGAAGAATTTATCAGTCAGTTTTATGGGTTTTGTACTTATATTTAACATCGTTTATGAAAAAAAACACAAGAAATTGAAACTTTTCCACTTATTGTACTCTAGTTCCGAACCAAAAGTCGGATCCGGATGAAATTTTTTAGAAAATTTTGAATAATTTTAAGACCTTTCATTTGAATGTCAATTCGTCAAATCATTTCCGAGAAAATCGAGTGTATATTTTAGTATTTTAGTCGGAAGTAGGATCCAAATGAAACTTAATAGCAGGTTATGGCACTATAAGATTTTTAATTTGAATCTAATGTCGTTTTTGCTTGATGCCTAACCTAACCCAGTTTCCACCCTAACGGCTGTCAAACCGTTTGTTTGAAGCTAGTTTCGGACCAAGAAAATCTAAAACTGAAAATCGAGTAAGTTTCGCACCCGGTCTTCATGTCAGGTTTGCTTAATTCCCCGTTGCTAAGTGCGAACCTAACACAGTTTCGCGTAAACGTTTGTTTGATGAAACTACCGTGGGTCAGTTTCAGTTTTCTCTAGCACAAACGACATAAGTTTGTGGAAATCGGTTCAAACATCGCTGAAAAAGAAGTTGACTCAGGATAAAGTTCATTAGCAAGCTATGCCTTCTCCGAGATAAGTGAGTGCATATACGGCGTTCTCGAGTAACGGCGGTTTGAAAAAAATAAAAAACTCGGGAATTTTAATTTTTTGTAACGATTTTCGGATAGTCATTTGTGTTTATTAAATAAAAAAACTTTTTTACTCGAATGAATTTTACTTCAGGCCCTTTTACAATGTTCGAGAGCCGCATATATTGGAATTTTCTTATAGTTTAATAATATCTACAATGTTTATACTAGCATTACAATTAAAAATCGTCTGAGGCATGTTCGTTCAAGAAAACAGAACTTCGAGTACTCGACGTTTTTGAGAGAAAATCCAGCGATCAATACTCGGTGGTAAAGAAGAGAATGGAGAATGGTGCTGACGCATGAATCACGGACTGGCTATGAATGCATCGAGAGGAGACGGCGTATGAACTACGAATTGCAAACAGCTGCTTGGAGAACCACTCATCGTACGAACAGCTAAAATCGGACGGCTACGATGAGCTGGACATGTCATTAGGATGCCACACGATAGTGCAGTGAAAGTGGTTCTTGAATCTGATCCGGCTGGGACTAGAAGAAGAGGAGCGCAGCGAGCAAGGTGGATTGATCAACTGGAGGGCATTCTACAAAGCATCCGTGCCTTAAGTGGCTGACGATGAACAGCCATGGACCGATTTTTTTTTTTGGAAACGACTCCCCTGGACTACAGCGCTGCTGGGCAAGGTATGGTCAGTAAATAACCACGGTAAAGAAAGGACCACGATAATAGAAACAATCATTTTCTTGTACTTTCGAGTAAACTAAAACGACACTATAGTGGAAGCGGCCAGATTATGAAAGTCCGTATTTTTTCATCACGACAACGCTCGTCCACATTTTGTTTTGTTGAATAGTATTGCATGAGAAATCATGTCTATATATAGTCTAGATTTAGTGTCATTTCTTCTTTTGTCTTTCTTACCGGAATACAAGCTTTTGTTTTGTTCTGGAATTAAGAAATTGACAGAAGCATACGAAAAGATGTGGCTGGTAAACAATACTCTGGAGAAAAAATTGGGAAACAACTGATGTGACTTCAATTTGGAAAAAAGTATGTAAACTTACTTCAACAACAAATGCGTTTTCTCAATGGCATCTAAAACACAACTTTGACAGATCACTTTGTCGTCTAAAACTGGTCGCCTAACTACAAAAAGTTACGCAGGCTTTTACCCACACGGAAACGCAAAACAATCTAATTTCAAGTACATTCCACCCAATTTGGGGGTTTCGTTCAACACCCTAATTTTCGGTAAAATGGCTCTAGGTAGTTTCCGTAAGGCACGTAAAAAAATACTTAAAAATGATTTATATTTACTCTACAGTTGAGTCGTATTGACTCAATTTCAAGTTGATACGGTTTACTTAATTTTAGATTATTGAACGGAACTCTCGCTGTTGGGCGGCTTTGCTCTTTGTATTTCAACAACAATTGAAAAAGCGAATGAAAGAAAAGATTCAAAAGAACTCAAAATGAAGTAAAAAGAAGTCAAATAATCGGTAGTTTTTATTTTCCGTGCATATTTCGCAAAAGATCTCAAGCTTCGGTTTTCTGTGCTACCGGCTCGACAGAAAAAAAAGTGTTCGTATCCGGAAGCTCTGCCCCATACTTGTTTTTTTTTTGGTAATAAACCACAATACGCACTCGGACTACAAGCTGCTGACAGCCATAAAATTAGGTCCCTAAAAATTGCCACTTTGTTTTTTTTTACTGTCGTTTACCATTACCGGCCCAATGGCAAATCGTTTCACACTCAATCACGTTCGTGACTGGATTCCATCGAATCACCGGCACACTGTGGCCGGATTACGTGGCAGTAAAGTTAACTGGTTCCGTGTTTTGGGGTGACAATTATGGCATATAGATTTTGGTCCGCTTGCTTCGTTTTGGGAAGAGCTTTGATTGCCGTTATACGTATAAAATATAAGTAACATCGTTGAATCTGATTTTTTTGCATTACGATGAATTTGGGTTCACTTTTCGTTAGGCAAGATTTTCCCGGTTGTAGTTCCAATTAGGATAAAAAATTGTTTTATTTTTATGTGCGTCCACAAGGAGGTGTACCCTCATGAAAGCATCAATTATTGAAACCAAATTTGCTTAACAACAACTACAGCAAATGTACCTACAGTCTTCTAACTAACATTGAACGAAGAGAGTAGATCTCACGTTAACCGACAGATTTGAGTGGCTGGGTTATAGCGGCTGACATTAGTATAAGTACGGGTACCCTAGCTCCCGAACACGTCTTCAGAATTAACGACCCCTATTCGTAAAGGAGCCCCAGAGCACTCAACTTTTCGTTGAGCAAACACGCGCTTTCACCCAATTTCCCTTCCCCTAGGTTGGTAAATTCTATGGCGTCCCACTTCCTGTTGATTGGTTCATCAATTCAACCATCCCGGAAGTGTAGGCGCCACGGAACTGATTCCTCAGCTCGGGAAGAAGTACCCCAAACCACCGACCGACCGACCGATCGGTAGAATATGACGAAACTTATTCTAGCCTTTAATAGTAACAAGTTGGAACTTTTGAAAGCTTTCCTTGTTGACCTTCTGCAACCGAATGACGCCTGATTTTGCTACACCATCGAACGGCATTGTTAAGCGTTGGGATGGAAACGATAACGTCGAAATACATTAAAATTTACTTGCCGTTTTTTTTGAGCTGATAGTTGAATGCGAACACGTTGAGCGGCGCCACTTGTGCCAAGACGTGAATGTCGACAGTTGGAATTTCTGTTGATTTGACGTTTCTGAAACGTGAAGGGAGAAAGTTTAGCGCCAATAGAAAAGGGATTTGCCCGCTCCTAAACCCTATCCACAATGAATCAACCGTTTCGACAAAGTTTCACTGCCGTGGAATCGTCGTTAGATTCGATTAGGACGACACGAACAATTTCCATCTGGTGTCGCAAGCCGTCGGCTGGGTCGGTTCGGTGATCGGCAAAGGCGTACATCCGGCTCATCCTAGATGGCACCATCGTTGAGATTTTCACTCTACCGCATCCACCTCCTCCCCCCTGGGAAGATCTGATTTCAGTGGAAAGAAAGATAGACAGAGTGATGAGCTTCTACTGCTTCTGCTGTGTGTCGTTTAACAGTCTCCTGGATTAAAGTTGCCCTTGCCAGCGATATGTGATGCTCTGCTAATGTAAATATAATGTAAATATTTGATGGAATTTTAGAAGAACCTTTTTATGGACTCGCAAGCAGAAGACAGTTTCGGCGAGCGATGGGCTTGGAAGCGAACAATAACTAACTTCGCTGGCCGGAGGCGTGTCAAGTATGACTTTGTTTTGTTTTATTTGAACAACATGCTTTTTTGGAGTGCTCACAATGACAGATTTTCTTTTGTCTATTACGAGGCTGTGAAATCACAGTTGAAAGTGTGTTGACTGCATTATGCTTCACTCACCAGCAATGCCTGGATTCTGCAGAGGATCCGAATGAAATCTACAGAAATATGAAATTTTCTGCGAATCTGGAAATCTACGGATATAACTAGTCAACTATTCTTAAACATGAATAAGAGTTATCTAAGGGTTCTGGCTTAGAGTAACCTGTTTTTACTGAGCGCACATGACTGTATTGCCTTTCTCATATAGAAGGCTATACAATCACTGCTAGATTTTTTTTCAGTGGCGAAAACTAATAGCGTTTTTCATTGAAAAACACTGGTGGCGTGGATTGCTCTGGTTTTGCACTTTCGAGCAGAAGTCGCAATGAAACACCGTCAGAATGTTGCATTTCTGCTCGAAAGTGCAAAACCAGAGCAATCCACGCAACCAGTGTTTTTCAATGAAAACCGGCATAATTATAGAGCTAATTGTATTGGATCTGCTTTTAGATTGTAGAACATATTTCAACTGAATATTATAACTGGAAGAGAAATTGGATAAAACGGTACAACGAGTTTGCTACTGTCAGAGCTTATATCTGTCACTATCAACCAGTAACATTGTTCAATAAAGATTGGAGAGCTTACCTTATGATAAAAAAAAACCGGAATTTTCATTTTAAAATTCCCGCGCTTGTCCAATCGGTAAACTTTTATTCTCTCAACGTTGGCAACACTTTTATACACATTCTGTCAAATTTTGACGCATATCGTACGATTAGTTTTTGTTTGGCGTCTATACAAAGAAGTTGAAAAATTTTCGTGTGGCGATTTTTATAATGGATGGTTTCGGCTCGCCTTCGAAGCGCCATTCGGTCGATTGTTGTGCGGTTTCGACGTCATATTCATAGATCCACACCTCATCACCAGTTATGATGCATACGATGAATGTGGCGTCACTATCTGCGTTGGAAATCATCTCTTTGGCCACATCAACACGACGCTGTTTTTGAATGAAATTCAGCTTTTTTTTCACCAGCCGAGAAGCGACGCGTTTCAAACCAAAAACATCAGTTAAAATGTTTTCGGCTGATCCATAAGAGATGCCCAGCAACACAGCAATCTCTCTAATCGGTACAGAACGATTTTGCAACACGATTTGCTTCGCCGATTCAATGTTTTCTTCAGTAATTGATGTTGTTGGGCGGCCAGGGATCTCATCATGATCCAAGCTTGTACGACCACCTTTGAAGCGTTCATACTACTCGTATGCCTGTGTTTTTCCTAGACACGATTCACCAAAGGCCTTCTCTAACATTTTCAACGTTTCGGAACACTTAAATCCATTTGCAACACAAAATTTGATGCACGCACGTTGTTCTAAATTTTCATCCATTAATCGCCACACGAAAATTTTTCAACTTCTTTGTATAGACGCCAAACAAAAACTAATCGTACGATATGCGTCAAAATTTGACAGAATGTGTATAAAAGTGTTGCCAACGTTGAGTGTTGTCTTTGAAGCAGTTGCTCGCATACAAATAGACGGCGCTTGATGTCCCTCGGTTTCAACTCGTACGGCACTCAGTTTCCTTCTTTCTGAATCATGCCCAGGAACTTGAGACGTTTTGAAATGACTTGCTGACTCACTCCCAACGATTCGGTAAGCTCCTCTTGGGTTTGGCAAGAAACTTCATCAAGCAATGCTTCTAGTTCTTCATATTTGAAGTTTTTTTTTTCTCTTCCACTACCATGTTTCTCTTCGACATCGAAATCACCATTTTTAAAACGTTGAAGCCACTCCCGACACGTTCTTTTACTCAGAGCAGCATCACCGTAAGTTTCTGAGAGCATTCGATGCGATTCAGCTGCAGCTGATGACAATTCGTTAGGCACTGTACACACTCCCTTTAAAGGCATTATCATCTATGTATTTTGAACAGCCTACTGGAAAATGGCGGGAGCAAATTTGTACACCTGATAGTACAAAGAGGGAACTTGGGATGCAATGAACATGATAGCGTTCCGTGCGGTCTTTCTAAAACGTGTAAGCTATTTTACTGACCATTTTACACAGAATAGTACTTTGTATTTAGTATGTATCATTCCTCAAAAAAAAGTCGCGTTCTTGGTCCATTTTTCGCCACTGTGCATTGGACCGCAGTTGTACTGGTTTCATTGAAGAATTCCAGTATTTCTTTACTGCCTTTTTTTCTAAATACACAGTGCATCACCATAAGTATTTTATCTATTTCGGGTAGAATAACAACAAACTTACTGTTCATATCGGGAAAAATCATTTTAACTTTGTATATGCCAATTACAACCCGTACTAACAAACTGAACAAATCCCTCGTCTAGTATGACGTTCAACAAACGCTCAACGTTCAACGCCATCTAGCCGCTTTCTTAGTGGGAAGTTACCAAAAAAGACTGGCATAATGTAATGAGACAAACGAAAAAAAGCAAAGTATTGGTATTACAATATTTTTGTGGAATTTGATATTTCTGTCCAACAAACTTCGCAGCCGACTCTTAGCGTTCACAATCATTGCATGACTAGTACTACAATCCTACTGACACTAAGAATCCTTTCAGATTGGGACTCGAACATACGACAACTGGTTTGTAAGACCTTATGCATTGAACCGTCAACCCGGGACAAACGAAACACTTGGTAATTAGCATTTGCTAGAGAACAAGTGTGCAGAAATTGAGCATCTTAAAGAAATATGATTTGATTTGACCGATCCACTTACATTCAATTTTTTCGACAGTAACCCACTTTATGAGTATAGCTAGTTAAATTTTAATCAGAACTAGAAATTCATCTGAACAGCTTAGTTAACAAAAAAAACTTAATGCTAATATATGCGAAAGTGATCTTTTCATGTTAATTTTTATGCCGTTTATTTTGAGGAGCTTCACCAAAAACTTGAAACCTCACTCACATACTGTCTAGCTAAAAATAGTTTGGGAGATTTTTGTTTTTTGTTACTCACTCAGCATAAATCATTAATGACCGGTCCAAGCTCGGATCCCACAGCGGCTCTGGTCTGGTCTCCGAACTCCACGCAGCTCGGCTGAACCAGTCGAATAAATCACTTTTGACAGTATCGATTTTTCACTCCTTCCGATGGGAGACTTCACTCAATCCTCGTTTGCGGGACGTAGATTGTCTAGGTTTCCGGCGTCGTTTTCATTCCAACAATAGATTACTTGGAACTGCTCCTGTTCTTGTTGAAAATCCCACAGAAAGCCATTTGTTTAAAAAGATGTGCACCATAATGACGGGGAGAAATTGATACCGTGGTATTAGGCAAAAAAACGAGCAGAGTGGGTAAACAACGACAACCTTTAAATTACCATGCAAGAAAAGGAGCATCGTAGTAACCCATCAGACAGCCCACGTCCGGGATTTGCAATCAGCTGTGTTTTTTTTTGTATGGAAAAGTGCTAGACTAGGCTATTTTTTGCCTCCGACCCAATACGACAGCCGCAAACAATTCGGCAAAAATTTGATGAAAACTTTTCGATGATTTATGATAGCTGTCGCTGTGAAGAAAACAAATATCAGCCCACTCACGAGGATGTACGAGCATCCAACGAATTCGGAAGAGAGCTTGTGCTACTTCCAATAAAAAGTTACAGATGGCACCGTGCGTCTTCGTTCAATCATCAATCTTTCCGCCCATCCGACGGGGAGTCTCTGGAAGTATGCTCAGCTTTGTAGCTCGGTTATGTTGGATAGATCATAGAACATGACAATCCGGTAGATTTTGCGGGTTTGATCTTTCATTCTATTCAAAGCATAGCATTGAGTGGGATTTAATGAGAGCTGGAAGGGTTGAAATTGCAGTTTTTCGATTTTCTGAGGTCCTCCCACGCAAAGCGATTGAACTTATAGATTATCGTACCATTGTAGGACCTTTGGCATTATCAGCCATCTCCGCCAAATTAGGTGTCAATCAAGCTTAATTTTGGGATATGAAAACATTACTCGTAAAGTCGATACACACAATCAGAATGGCTTCCTTCTGGTTAACAAGAAACGAAGACTACTCATCGCAGCCAAAGAACTTTGAAGATGAATTGGAAGCTCACATAATATTATTCTCAGGTGCTGACTCTACCTGATTAGTATTTATTTCCAAATTAATTTATTCCAAATCAAAGCCATTCCGCCTGAAGCATCTGGGGAATCGCAAAACGGATGTTTCTAATATCAGCTCCGAGAGACGTAGCGCTTCCGCCAACACATTCACATATTTATGATCCCAGTCCTTTCAGTCTTTTGATGATTTTCCTGTCTGCAGAAGTAATGAAGAACTCTTTAATTTCAATTCCGAATGAAGCCAGACACTGGCTTACGGCTGGGTCGAGACAGGTGAGTTATTAGATGGAATATGGAACACACAGACGTGTGTTTGTTTGTTCAGTTCTTCTCCATGGAAATCCGAACTAGTCATCGTATCCAACTAACTAACTAAACGAGTTGTCAGCACTGGCGACTACGGAATAGGTGAAATCAACCGGAAACCATCAAGGCAGAAAATTAATCAAAAAACCAGGGTCTTTCGCCATTTTCACTGTGGCCACTGGTTCTCGCAAGGTGCGGAGGGAAACCGGTTTGACTTTCGTTTGTGGCATACCTTGCGCTTTTTGAAGTTCATTTGTGTTGTTCGGTTGAGGGAAAAAGGACACGCCGCATTGGCAACAGCAAAAATTTAGAATACACATAAATGGATCCTGAAATTGAATTATTGACTAACAGCTTCATGAATGAGCAAGGATCCATATTTAATTTTTCAGTGCTAGTTTTTCTAGTTTTTTTAGTTTCTTTAGTTTTTCTAGTTTTTCTAGTTTTTCTAGTTTTTCTAGTTTTTCAAGTTTTTCTAGTTTTTCTAGTTTTTCCAGTTTTTCTAATTTTTTCTAGTTTTTCTAGTTTTTCTAGTTTTTCCAGTTTTTCTAATTTTTTCTAGTTTTTCTAGTTTTTCTAGTTTTTCTAGTTTTTCTAGTTTTTCTAGTTTTTCTAGTTTTTCTAGTTTTTCTAGTTTTTCTAGTTTTTCTAGTTTTTCTAGTTTTTCTAGTTTTTCTAGTTTTTCTAGTTTTTCTAGTTTTTCTAGTTTTTCTAGTTTTTCTAGTTTTTCTAGTTTTTCTAGTTTTTCTAGTTTTTCTAGTTTTTCTAGTTTTTCTAGTTTTTCCAGTTTTTCTAGTTTTTCTAGTTTTTCTAGTTTTTCCAGTTTTTCTAGTTTTTCTAGTTTTTCTAGTTTTTCCAGTTTTTCTAGTTTTTCTAGTTTTTCTAGTTTTTCTAGTTTTTCTAGTTTTTCTAGTTTTTCTAGTTTTTCTAATTTTTCTAGTTTTTCTAGTTTTTCTTGTTTTTCTAGTTTTTCTAGTTTTTTCTAGTTTTTTCTAGTTTTTTTAGTTTTTCCAGTTTTTCTAGTTTTTCTAGTTTTTCAATTTTATCTAGTTTTTCTAGTTTTTCTAGTTTTTTCTAGTTTTTTCTAGTTTTTTCTAGTTTTTCTAGTTTTTCCAGTTTTTCTAGTTTTTCTAGTTTTTCTATTTTATCTAGTTTTTCTAGTTTTTCTAGTTTTTCTAGTTTTCTAGTTTTCTAGTTATTTAGTTTTCTAGTTTTCTAGTCTTATAGTTTTCCAGTTTTCTAGTTTTCTAGTTTTCTAGTTTTCTAGTTTTCTAGTTTTCTAGTTTTCTAGTTTTCTAGTTTTCTAGTTTTCTAGTTTTCTAGTTTTCTAGTTTTCTAGTTTTCTAGTTTTCTAGTTTTCTAGTTTTCTAGTTTTCTAGTTTTCTAGTTTTCTAGTTTTCTAGTTTTCTAGTTTTCTAGTTTTCTAGTTTTCTAGATTTCTAGTTTTCTAGTTTTCTATTTTTCTAGTTCTCTAGTTTTCTAGTTTTCTAGTTTTCTAGTTTTCTAGTTTTCTAGTTTTCTAGTTTTTTAGTTTTCTAGTTTTCTAGTTTTCTAGTTTTCTAGTTTTCTAGTTTTCTAGTTTTCTAGTTTTCTAGTTTTCTAGTTTTCTAGTTTTCTAGTTTTCTAGTTTTCTAGTTTTCTAGTTTTCTAGTTTTCTAGTTTTCTAGTTTTCTAGTTTTCTAGTTTTCTAGTTTTCTAGTTTTCTAGTTTTCTAGTTTTCTAGTTTTCTAGTTTTCTAGTTTTCTAGTTTTCTAGTTTTCTAGTTTTCTAGTTTTCTAGTTTTCTAGTTTTCTAGTTTTCTAGTTTTCTAGTTTTCTAGTTTTCTAGTTTTCTAGTTTTCTAGTTTTCTAGTTTTCTAGTTTTCTAGTTTTCTAGTTTTCTAGTTTTCTAGTTTTCTAGTTTTCTAGTTTTCTAGTTTTCTAGTTTTCTAGTTTTCTAGTTTTCTAGTTTTCTAGTTTTCTAGTTTTCTAGTTTTCTAGTTTTCTAGTTTTCTAGTTTTCTAGTTTTCTAGTTTTCTAGTTTTCTAGTTTTCTAGTTTTCTAGTTTTCTAGTTTTCTAGTTTTCTAGTTTTCTAGTTTTCTAGTTTTCTAGTTTTCTAGTTTTCTAGTTTTCTAGTTTTCTAGTTTTCTAGTTTTCTAGTTTTCTAGTTTTCTAGTTTTCTAGTTTTCTAGTTTTCTAGTTTTCTAGTTTTCTAGTTTTCTAGTTTTCTAGTTTTCTAGTTTTCTAGTTTTCTAGTTTTCTAGTTTTCTAGTTTTCTAGTTTTCTAGTTTTCTAGTTTTCTAGTTTTCTAGTTTTCTAGTTTTCTAGTTTTCTAGTTTTCTAGTTTTCTAGTTTTCTAGTTTTCTAGTTTTCTAGTTTTCTAGTTTTCTAGTTTTCTAGTTTTCTAGTTTTCTAGTTTTCTAGTTTTCTAGTTTTCTAGTTTTCTAGTTTTCTAGTTTTCTAGTTTTCTAGTTTTCTAGTTTTCTAGTTTTCTAGTTTTCTAGTTTTCTAGTTTTCTAGTTTTCTAGTTTTCTAGTTTTCTAGTTTTCTAGTTTTCTAGTTTTCTAGTTTTCTAGTTTTCTAGTTTTCTAGTTTTCTAGTTTTCTAGTTTTCTAGTTTTCTAGTTTTCTAGTTTTCTAGTTTTCTAGTTTTCTAGTTTTCTAGTTTTCTAGTTTTCTAGTTTTCTAGTTTTCTAGTTTTCTAGTTTTCTAGTTTTCTAGTTTTCTAGTTTTCTAGTTTTCTAGTTTTCTAGTTTTCTAGTGTTCTAGTGTTCTAGTTTTCTAGTTTTCTAGTTTTCTAGTTTTCTAGTTTTCTAGTTTTCTAGTTTTCTAGTTTTCTAGTTTTCTAGTTTTCTAGTTTTCTAGTTTTCTAGTTTTCTAGTTTTCTAGTTTTCTAGTTTTCTAGTTTTCTAGTTTTCTAGTTTTCTAGTTTTCTAGATTTCTTGTTTTCTAGTTTTCTAGTTTTCTAGTTTTCTAGTTTTCTAGTTTTCTAGTTTTCTTGTTTTCTAGTTTTCTAGTTTTCTAGTTTTCTAGTTTTCTAGTTTTCTAGTTTTCTAGTTTTCTAGTTTTCTAGTTTTCTAGTTTTCTAGTTTTCTAGTTTCTAGTTTTCTAGTTTTCTAGTTTTCTAGTTTTCTAGTTTTCTAGTTTTCTAGTTTTCTAGTTTTCTAGTTTTCTAGTTTTCTAGTTTTCTAGTTTTCTAGTTTTCTAGTTTTCTAGTTTTCTAGTTTTCTAGTTTTCTAGTTTTCTAGTTTTCTAGTTTTCTAGTTTTCTAGTTTTCTAGTTTTCTAGTTTTCTAGTTTTCTAGTTTTCTAGTTTCTAGTTTTCTAGTTTTCTAGTTTTCTAGTTTTCTAGTTTTCTAGTTTTCTAGTTTTCTAGTTTTCTAGTTTTCTAGTTTTCTAGTTTTCTAGTTTTCTAGTTTTCTAGTTTTCTAGTTTTCTAGTTTTTCTAGTTTTTCTAGTTCTTCTAGTTTTTCTAGTTTTTCTAGTTTTTCTAGTTTTTCTAGTTTTTTAGTTTTTCTAGTTTTCTAGTTTTCTAGTTTTCTAGTTTTCTAGTTTTCTAGTTTTCTAGTTTTCTAGTTTTCTAGTTTTCTAGTTTTCTAGTTTTCTAGTTTTCTAGTTTTCTAGTTTTCTAGTTTTCTAGTTTTCTAGTTTTCTAGTTTTCTAGTTTTCTAGTTTTCTAGTTTTCTAGTTTTCTAGTTTTCTAGTTTTCTAGTTTTCTAGTTTTCTAGTTTTCTAGTTTTCTAGTTTTCTAGTTTTCTAGTTTTCTAGTTTTCTAGTTTTCTAGTTTTCTAGTTTTCTAGTTTTCTAGTTTTCTAGTTTTCTAGTTTTCTAGTTTTCTAGTTTTCTAGTTTTCTAGTTTTCTAGTTTTCTAGTTTTCTAGTTTTCTAGTTTTCTAGTTTTCTAGTTTTCTAGTTTTCTAGTTTTCTAGTTTTCTAGTTTTCTAGTTTTCTAGTTTTCTAGTTTTCTAGTTTTCTAGTTTTCTAGTTTTCTAGTTTTCTAGTTTTCTAGTTTTCTAGTTTTCTAGTTTTCTAGTTTTCTAGTTTTCTAGTTTTCTAGTTTTCTAGTTTTCTAGTTTTCTAGTTTTCTAGTTTTCTAGTTTTCTAGTTTTCTAGTTTTCTAGTTTTCTAGTTTTCTAGTTTTCTAGTTTTCTAGTTTTCTAGTTTTCTAGTTTTCTAGTTTTCTAGTTTTCTAGTTTTCTAGTTTTCTAGTTTTCTAGTTTTCTAGTTTTCTAGTTTTCTAGTTTTCTAGTTTTCTAGTTTTCTAGTTTTCTAGTTTTCTAGTTTTCTAGTTTTCTAGTTTTCTAGTTTTCTAGTTTTCTAGTTTTCTAGTTTTCTAGTTTTCTAGTTTTCTAGTTTTCTAGTTCTCTAGTTTTCTAGTTTTATAGTTTTATAGTTTTCTAGTTTTATAGTTTTCTAGTTTTCTAGTTTTCTAGTTTTCTAGTTTTCTAGTTTTCTAGTTTTCTAGTTTTCTAGTTTTCTAGTTTTCTAGTTTTCTAGTTTTCTAGTTTTCTAGTTTTCTAGTTTTCTAGTTTTCTAGTTTTCTAGTTTTCTAGTTTTCTAGTTTTCTAGTTTTCTAGTTTTCTAGTTTTCTAGTTTTCTAGTTTTCTAGTTTTCTAGTTTTCTAGTTTTCTAGTTTTCTAGTTTTCTAGTTTTCTAGTTTTCTAGTTTTCTAGTTTTCTAGTTTTCTAGTTTTCTAGTTTTCTAGTTTTCTAGTTTTCTAGTTTTCTAGTTTTCTAGTTTTCTAGTTTTCTAGTTTTCTAGTTTTCTAGTTTTCTAGTTTTCTAGTTTTCTAGTTTTCTAGTTTTCTAGTTTTCTAGTTTTCTAGTTTTCTAGTTTTCTAGTTTTCTAGTTTTCTAGTTTTCTAGTTTTCTAGTTTTCTAGTTTTCTAGTTTTCTAGTTTTCTAGTTTTCTAGTTTTCTAGTTTTCTAGTTTTCTAGTTTTCTAGTTTTCTAGTTTTCTAGTTTTCTAGTTTTCTAGTTTTCTAGTTTTCTAGTTTTCTAGTTTTCTAGTTTTCTAGTTTTCTAGTTTTCTAGTTTTCTAGTTTTCTAGTTTTCTAGTTTTCTAGTTTTCTAGTTTTCTAGTTTTCTAGTTTTCTAGTTTTCTAGTTTTCTAGTTTTCTAGTTTTCTAGTTTTCTAGTTTTCTAGTTTTCTAGTTTTCTAGTTTTCTAGTTTTCTAGTTTTCTAGTTTTCTAGTTTTCTAGTTTTCTAGTTTTCTAGTTTTCTAGTTTTCTAGTTTTCTAGTTTTCTAGTTTTCTAGTTTTCTAGTTTTCTAGTTTTCTAGTTTTCTAGTTTTCTAGTTTTCTAGTTTTCTAGTTTTCTAGTTTTCTAGTTTTCTAGTTTTCTAGTTTTCTAGTTTTCTAGTTTTCTAGTTTTCTAGTTTTCTAGTTTTCTAGTTTTCTAGTTTTCTAGTTTTCTAGTTTTCTAGTTTTCTAGTTTTCTAGTTTTCTAGTTTTCTAGTTTTCTAGTTTTCTAGTTTTCTAGTTTTCTAGTTTTCTAGTTTTCTAGTTTTCTAGTTTTCTAGTTTTCTAGTTTTCTAGTTTTCTAGTTTTCTAGTTTTCTAGTTTTCTAGTTTTCTAGTTTTCTAGTTTTCTAGTTTTCTAGTTTTCTAGTTTTCTAGTTTTCTAGTTTTCTAGTTTTCTAGTTTTCTAGTTTTCTAGTTTTCTAGTTTTCTAGTTTTCTAGTTTTCTAGTTTTCTAGTTTTCTAGTTTTCTAGTTTTCTAGTTTTCTAGTTTTCTAGTTTTCTAGTTTTCTAGTTTTCTAGTTTTCTAGTTTTCTAGTTTTCTAGTTTTCTAGTTTTCTAGTTTTCTAGTTTTCTAGTTTTCTAGTTTTCTAGTTTTCTAGATTTCTAGTTTTCTAGTTTTCTAGTTTTCTAGTTTTCTAGTTTTCTAGTTTTCTAGTTTTCTAGTTTTCTAGTTTTCTAGTTTTCTAGTTTTCTAGTTTTCTAGTTTTCTAGTTTTCTAGTTTTCTAGTTTTCTAGTTTTATTTTCTGATTTCTATTTTCCAGTTCCTAGTTTCGAATTCATTCTTGGAGGAGTAAATTTGGCAAACTTATGAGCTATAATCATATAAAGAGTATTTCTATTTTTTCTGAAAACAGTCTCTTAAATGTTCTCTACTAGCTAGAAACTTTTTTTTTATGGCATTGAGACAATTTTCATTCGATAAACGCTTGGTTTGTGTTCCACTGGCAAACTTGAAGTTGAAATAGGATTAATTTTCGCTTTCCGGTATTAAATGCAAACTCGGTTAGCTGTCGAATTTATGAACAAAAAAGTTCTCCTCATGAAACCCAATTTACTTGATACCGTACACTGACCAGGTTGATAGCCTTTTTTCATTCAAGTTGTAAAACCCATTTTCCTCTGTTACGTTGCGTAGCATTTATGACAAAAACATTTTCGCTGTATTCCAGCCAAAATGGCAATTCGTTCGTTGTGGAAAAAAAACTTCTCGACCCGCTCGGGGGGGTAATATTAATGGAGATGGTGTAAAACCCGGTGATATTGAATTACAGGGATCCCAAATTGGACATTTTTGGCTTCCGACGATCAAGAGAATCAATGTTAATTGCGATCAGTTTTCCCGGGGACGATGCGGCAATTATTCCTTCACAGTGACCTCGTTAAAAAGACATGTACATTTTGTAAGCGGACATGAAACATTCGTTAGGAAAATCTTGTCCATTATTTCTATCAATCATGGTCGATTCCACTCATTCCAGTGAAAAAAAACAGCACGGATGGTTCTTTCTTGAGTGGTGCCCTAACCGAAAATAGCTTCCATTGATTACAGCTATTTATTGTATCCACTCCCCGCACTCTCCCTACTGTCTGTGGTGGTTTCCGTTCAATCTCAAGCATCCGGTATCTTCGGTGTGGTACATTCGAGCGCCACTGCTAGCTAACATAATATTTCTGTCGAGCTCGTAATAATATTTTTACTTTGGGATGAGGCTCTCGAAAAGCAATATAACAAACATATGCGATTTATCAAGGATTCGCTCGTTCATTTCAGATGAGGGATTGAAGTGAAGCTATTAGTGTATTTTGCAAAGATTCTGATTGCATTCTAAGTAAGCAGAATTAGCAATTCAATCTACCTTTGAGTTTATTTGGAATAATTTGATACAGCGATAGTTGAAAAACCCTTCGGCAGTCGCTAAACAAGAAAACAAGCTTAATTCAGTCGCAACTTCTGCACGGCAATTTGAATATCGAACAACCCAGCGAATAATGATGTTATGTTGCTACAAGCTTAACTTTCTGTACGGTCTAGTTCGGTGTTAAAATAAATGTTTCTCTTTGACTTGAGATATCACAAATTTTTTTGATTCTCAGATCTTGGTTTTCTCCGTTCGTTGATATTGTGAAAACCGTAAGCGATGTCTGACTGGATGAAGCGATTGTTAATGACAAACTGTTTAGTCAAATTGAAACTAGACTTGCTCACATGCAACAAGGATTTTTTTTGTGAATACTGCTTACTTTACTATGGGACGCCTTTTCAAAATTTACCCTCTGAGAGAGTGATAAGTTTTTGATCGTGAATATCTCTTGTTGTATCTAACGAATCAACATATTTTTTGCTACATGCTATCGAAAATATGATCATAATTTTATGACAAAATTTTCAGTTGTATGACATAATCTCAAATAATTTTAAAATTTTTAAACTTATCTGAAATGTTTGGTATCAACGAGTATGTGCCTTGTCTTTTATTGTGATTTGACATGCAACAACTTCAACACCTGGTATTGAAGGGAGATTTATTCGGTAGACGAGATAGCACTTTTTGATCCCTAAAAGTACTCCTTCGTAGGGGTTTTCTCGATCCAAGCGGATTATATTAAAATCATGGCAGATAATTGATATTTGTTAGCAATGTTTCGCACAAGGCAAATGCGTCACACTCCAAAATGTTCATTAATACTTTGAAGGGGTCTATTTTCGGTATGATACTTCTACAGTTCCACTGTAAAACAGTGATCGGATCCATTACCTCGTTCAATAAATCAGCCATCGAAGGATACAATCACTGAAAGGAGGGGCCATTTTGCAGTTGACTGCTTCAGAAACGTTTTGACTGTGGGCATAAAACTCATCATAAGCTGTTTTAGGGGGTAGGAAATATTGAAAGTTGTGAAAATCCAGTCCACCATATCCTAGAATTTTATGAATCCAGTACTCGGTCGATTTTCTGGTTGGTTTTATGGGACACTTGGGGATTTTGATGACCAAGGAAGTGCCGGGAATTCCTTTTTAGATCTGAGTTTCTCAAGATCAGGAGCTGTTTGCTTTGTTTTATTTTTTTATTTTACGAGCACTTCCCATTGCTGTTACTTATGGGGGGCCCTCAGAAGATACCTTCGAACCCTTGCTAGGGAGCTTGTGAGAGGAAATATTTATCCTTTTCCTATAGCTGTGAGACACTTTGAACGATCTTGTTAGCTTGCTCTGAGCTGGTTAAGAGAACCCTAAGCCTGCCTGGGCGTACTTTATCAATGCGTGTAGTAGTAGTGTGCCGCGACGTCAATTCACGAGATATTTTAATAAGGTTTAATTTGTTGTTATTCTTGGTCCGGAAATAGACCACATAAGAACCGGCCGAAAGCAAAGGTTCATCGGGATACTTCTTCACCCTCGGAATCTTATTATTGTCAGCTGAAGGGGTAGGGACAAGTGGAGGTGGTTTTGGATCTGTCTCCATGTTTTCATCCGGAGGGGTGGGGGGGGGGGGGGGTAGGGGGGAGGAACTCATTATTATGGAACTTATTACACAGAGCTATCTCCGCACAGATATGATTATATAAGGTGTAATACGATAAGCGAAATAATCAGAGGATAGCAACAAAATGAAAACAATACATAGCTTGTTCGGCTGCAACAAGAAACGGCCACCAAGACCTGATCTTGGTCGATTGCCTCTTCAATAGATGCCTAAAACTCCGTGAGGAAAAAAGCACAATCACAATTGTCTATTTAATCGCAGTACCAGCCAATGGCTGTGTGACGGTGAAAAAACCTCCACGAAGAAAAAACACAAATCACGATAGCTAACTCGGTGCAAAAAAACTCAACTCACTCGCACACCCGAGTTTCCGATCACTATCGACACTGCGAAAACAAAAGAACGACCTTGAAAGCGGATTAATGCGGACTGTACTGGACTGGATTGGAGCGAATACACATCCGATCGCGTCGAAAGATACGGTGGAAATGAATTGTTTGTATATTATTGTATACGATGAAATAAAACTAATCAAAATTTGGTAATAAAATCTTTTGTCGTGAATACGACTTACTTTACTATGGGGCGCCTTTTCAAAATTTACCCTCTGAGAGAGTGATAAGTTTTTGATCGTGAATATCTCCTGTTATATCTAACGAATCAACATAATTCTTGCTACATGCCATCGGAAATATGATCACAATTTTATGATAAAACTTTCAGTTGTGTGACATATTCTTAAATAGTTCACAATTAAACTTTTCTGAAATGTTTGGTATAAACGAGTATCAAAGAGGATAATTCATATGGCGCGTTTGCCTTTCTCGTATTTTGAAAGCTCATAGCTCAGTGATCTGTAGAAGGATTTATATAATCTAACTACCAATAGAATCGAAAATATTCAACTTGAACGTGTATTACAACAATATTGAAGTTTTTCAATAGTACACTATTGAAAAACCTGTTTGATTTAACCCATGACAGCACCAGCCAATCAGAACGCGAGATGTCTGTATCTATACAAGAGCATCCATATAAAAGTTGAATGGTTCACTTTTCCTATCATTTGCTGAGCAACTCTCCCCGAAACAAGACACACTAGAGCAACATCTAGGACCTGTCGTCTCATTGTTTCCCGATATGAATGCACGAGACACCGTCAGCACAATGAAACCGAAAAAGGCAGCCAAAAAGTCCAGCAAGGCCCATTGCCGAAACAAGACACACACGAGAACCATCTCAGATCTCAATATTTTCTACCAAAAGATTCATCAAGATGGGAGTTAAAATAATTTGCACCGTCACTAACACATTCAATTACGAACGGCAATGCGAAAGCGAAAGTGATGATTTTGAACACATCTTTATACTAGTTTACAAATATGCCGTGCGAAACAGAGTTGCCACAGATCAATATGTATTTTTGTCGCGAGTACTTTAGTATGCGGCCGAAAACAAAAATTGTTAGAACAAATGTTTCCACTTGATTTGCGCATTCTACTTTCCAGGCGTATCAGAACTGGCTAAACTTAAAGCAATTCTAAATATTTCTTTATCACAGTGATGTGGTCATCCTGAAAAGGACGGGGTTTTCAACGGATGGCCAGCTGCAGATGACGAGGGATGATTTTCGTTTTTGTTGTCATGGGCAGCGTTACCGGTCAACTCCAACACTTCGGCAACCAAGTACTCCATCACTGCCGCCAGATAGACCGATGCACCAGCACTGACACGCTCGGCGTAGTTCCCCTTCCGAGGCAAACGATGGATTCTGCCGCCAACTGGGCACTTCAGACCAGCACGGTTTGAGCGGGACTTTGCCTTGCCCTTAATTGTTCCTCCACAGCTCGACGACCCATTCAGTATTACTGGCTGCCGCTCTGCTAACTCTCTCTTTTATATCGTTTCACTGTTTCCCGTTCTGCGTATAGGGACCGTGCACGATTACAAGTAGCGCCATTAGTGGCGAATAGGCGAAAAAACTCTACCATAGCTTTACACTGTTACCATATGTTCACGCTGAATAAAACAGTCAAAAACCTGTTTTAATACAACATAGTGGTGTAATGATTCTTTTCTCACATCAATCATATTCTCATATATAATACTGTGGTATACTATTAAAAACATTTCTCTCCGATTCTTAAAATAAACCAAAGAGATTTTTTGTGCAATAACTAGTATAACCTACAAAATGGAACAGTTCTCTAACATCGATGAGAAAACGAAGTGAGTTCCACTACTGTAGGTATTTCGGGCACTAGAACCCGAGAACGTATAATCGAAGTTGGTTCGTATGGCCATCAACTAACATGATTTTAATTGCAACCGAAAAATATGTTTAATTTTCGGTAGGAGCATAAGATCATTCATTTGAACCTAAGATTAGGAATACCGGACTAAGTGTAAAAGTAAGTGAGATCCTTTTTTGAGTGTATGCCTATTATCTGCCGTCGTTATTCGAAAAACGGGAATACTTTCGAGACCAATTTAGAAAACTTATTACTTTTTTCGTTTCGACTCTTCAAGTGACGGTACACAATTTTAACACACTTTGCCTCTCATTCCGGAAACGAAAGTCTGATCCGGATGAAATTCAGGAATTCCAAGTAGAACCACGAGACCTTTCATTTGAATCTAAGTTGGTCAACATCGATCAAGTCATTTTCGAGAAACACACACACAAAGATAGATTGCTCAGCTCGACGAACTGAGTGGAATGGCATATGACACTTGGCCAATTTTTACTAGTCGATTTTCAAGTGATTGTATAACCTTTTTATATGAGAAAGGCAAAACAGTTCAGCGTTTCAATAAAATGATTATTTGTTGTTAGCTTCGTAACTCGTATTTTCAATATACGTCAAACTGGCTACTCGCGAGATTGCTAGCATTTTTACGATTACAATTTATTTTCTTCCTTCATTCTAAGAGTATTGACCATCCTGCGAATCATTTGAACTTTTAGTTTGACAGTCGAGCAGTTATTTTTTTTATCGAGTAGCTAAATTTATCTAAAACTGTGGCCCATTTCAAAGTTTGACGGATGCAAAATTATTTGGGTCTATTTTGCTCTGAAAATAAAGTAATAGCAAGTGGTGTAATAATTGCAATTTAGCGAAAGTAAGAATAACTTCGAGATAAACTTACTTCATTTAAAAAATATTTAAACTTTTTGTTGGTGTATTTTCTTTGAGTGAAAGTATAAAAAGAAATTACACAGAAGCAATTTTCACTAATGGTCTGAAATTAGAATGTTTTAGCAAGATATTTTTCAGTGTTTCCGGTCAAGTCGATTAAAAAATCATTTAATGTGCTGAGAATATCGTTTGAGTGTTTGAATTTGAGTGAATATGACAAATATTAGACACAAATCCAACTGCAATGACAAAAAATGACGTGACCGTATTTAGATACAGAATGAATAATTCGATTCAAAATTTAATAGTCAGTCGATGTTGAACAATCGTTCGCATTACACGCGAATAATTCCATAGGGTTCGGAAAAAAATCCACAGAGAAAATACGCTAGAAAGTATTTTCAAACTCAGTTTACAAGTTTTGCTATGGTAGCATTATTTTTTCCACTCGCCGCCTCGTGCGCTGTCGTCGCCGGCCACTAAACCACGCCCCCGTGCACGGTCCCTATAGGAAAGGAATTCTAACAAAGGGGACGTCCTACCGTGCTACCACTAGCACGTATAAAAGGAAATGTGATGTGAGAAATAGCGTCATTTAAGTTAAAGCAGCTACTCTGTACGTACGAGACACCGTCAGAACGATGGCTCCGAAGACAGGTAGAAAAGCAGATTTGTACCGTCACTAACACATTCAATTACGAACGGCAATGCGAAAGCGAAAATGATGATGTTGAACACATCTTTATACTAGTATGGGGTCGTGTGAAAATATGCCTTGCGAAACAGGGTTGCCATATATACAGATTAATCTGTATTATCATTATTATTATTATTATTATTATTATTATTATCATTATTATTATTATTATTATTATTATTATTATTATTATTATTATTATTATTAGAATCACTCTTGCATACCGAAGATCGTAGATACATTTCAGACCAGGCCATTGCAATTGTCTCGTACTGAAATTTCGAGAAGAATCAGATATCTTCGAACTTCATAGCTTCAATAAAAATAAACTACAAATTTGTCGTACCTAGCTTCCTATATTAGCAAATTAAAAAGGAATTGTTTCAAGTTTGGAATATATAGTTGTAGAATAGTAGCTGTTTAATGTAACTAAACTGTACTTTAATGTAGGTGTATCGCTTCAAATTCTATTAGTGAAAAAGAGGAAAGCTTGCACAATTCATACAATCAATCAACTAACTGATATTCGGAAAAGTGATGGGAGCGTGTCAGTTTTTTCGTATTCACGACATCCAGTTATGTCTCTGACATTACTCACCCGCCTTTTTTTATTATCCATTAAAAGTATTCTCTTTAAAAAAAGAATAGTATGAATAGGATATCATAACCTGTCGAAATTCGATGAGTTTCGTTGTCAGAAAATATGAAAACCAACTATGTATGTTGAAGGAAAATTATTTTTGTCGTGAATACGACTTACTTTACTATGGGGGGCCTTTTCAAAATTTACCCCCTGAGGGAGTGATCAGTTTTTGATCGTGAATATCTCTTGTTGTATCTAACATATCAACATAATTCTTACTACATACCATCGGAAATATGATCACAATGTTATGATAAAATTTTCAGTTGTGTGACACAATCTCAAATAATTCAAAATTAAACTTTTCTGAAATGTCTGGTATCAACGAGTATCAAAGAGGAAAACACATGACGATTGTTTGCCTTTCTCTTATTTTGAAAGCTCATAGCTCAGTGATCTGTGGAAGGATTTATATGATCTAACTACCAATAGATTCGAAATTTTCAACTTGAACGTATATTGCAACAACAACAGGACACTATTGAAAAACTTGTCTGATTTGATCCATTTCAGCAGCAGCCAATCAGAACGCGTTCTGAGAAAGAGAACAAAATATGTGCTGCTTTAGCGATATCAAAGCTAGTTGTGTCACTTTTTCTATCATTTTGTGAGGAACGGTTACAGAAGGAAGACACACACGAGAGTAACATCGTGCCGGCCATACAGCGAAACCACACCTGAAACCTACCAGCTGAAGTCATCAGTGTACACGCAAAGAACCATCTCGGATCTAAATGCAGATCCTGTTGGTCGTGACAATTCAAAACACTTTTCAGTGCTACAGATCATCATAAAGAGTTAATTGAATGTTCTCTTTCGTACCAAAAGCATCAGATTTATCAAAATGGAAATAGATAAAGTTTGCACCGTCAATTACACATTTAATTACGACTCACGCAATGCGAAAATAAAAGTTTTGATCAGAGATGCCAGGTAAAAATTACAAATATCTGCATACAAGGTTTCAAAAGTCTGTAAATGTGAAAAAAAATCTGCAATCAGCAAGCATGTCTTGCTGGCAACAATTGCTCTATTTCAAAAGTCTGCGCCAATGGACGAAAGTCTGTGAAAAACTCGATTTTCAAAAGTCTGCACAACAAAAAATTTCTGCAGCACTATACCCGAAATCTGCAGATTTACTGACAAATCTGCAGATCTGGCATCTCTGGTTTTGATGTAGAATCTTTATACTAGTATGGGTGTCGTTCGGAAATGTGCCGTGCGAAGCAGGGTTGCCACGTAAACAGATTAATCTGTAATTTTATTATGAATAACTATACTGGCTATTTCATAATATTTAATTGTGTTTCAAAATGTTTAATGTAACTAATCTGAACTTTAGTTCAGGTGCATCGTTTCAAATTCTAGTCGTGACAAAGGGGAATGCTTGCATAATTCATACAATTGATCGACTAATTGATATTCGGAAGTATTAAGGAACATACCAATTGTTTTCGTATTCACGACATCCAGTTATGTCTGTGACATTACCCACCCACCTTTTTTAAAAAGAGAGGATGGTTGAAGCAGATTTTCAGTTATCTAATATTCGAATAGCACACGCGATTTAATGGAACTAATAGAACTAAATTATGGTCATGTCTGTATTATGTACGATTCAGACGATCCGGCTTCTTCCGTCACCGTCACCGGAACGTCAGCCTCCGTCAAAATTAGTCAAATGAGCTTTCCCTTTGCGCATTCACACGATCCAGCAGAGATCCGGAACGTCAACGTCCGTCAACGGCAAGCTCCGTCAACATTTCTCCGAAAGAATATTTGACGGACTGTGATTATCGCACACATGCACGATTCATATGATTACGGTATTGAGCTGACGTTTGTTATGTATGTATTCGGTGTCAGGATCCCACTCTTAAACGAAATATACCACATATAAGTATTTAAACTTATCAGTAGATTTGCAAAGTACGTTACGTTGTTGAGTGGAACTGACTGATTTGTTTTTTCCTCTTTCTAGTTAATTTTGAAAGTTATTTATTCGAATAAAAGCTCCCAGGTTTTGTATTAGTGGAATAAAATTGTGCGAAACTAAGTTATTCAAATTCTGCGTATAAGAAAATGACATGACGGACACGGATAGGAAACCGGATGGTGTGAATCAGAATGACGGTGACGGACGTTGACGTTCCGGTGACGGTGACGGAAGAAGCCGGACCGTCTGAATCGTACTTTATGGCCAGTAAATGAGGAAAATATTGTATAATTAGTAAATAGCAAAATATAATTTAAACCCTTCGTTAGACAACTAGCTTTGCGGTGCAGTAAACATGCGGTGTGAATGTGATTGCCAGTATTGTTATGCTCCATTGCGAGTGTGGTGCGGAAAATCCATTCTTCATTCGTATCACAGCCATCCCTCCGTCACCAATGACAAAACAAATCCATCACATTCCCACAGCCAATTGCTCCGGGCAAAGACGCTTCATTTACCACGGCCATAGCGCACCGTCGAACACTCACCGTACCGTATCCATGTTTGTCCGTGTGAAAGGAGTACAGCATTGGGCTGAAACGTTCCCCTGGAATTCCGTTTATGCTAATATGAGCTTGTGTATGCATGCATGTGATCCCTGGGCGAGGAGGCGTAAGCGTTGTTCACCGACATAAATCGTCAGGCTGTCAGAAGCTTTGATTGTCAGTCAATCTAAATATCCACTGAAATCGAGCGAGTTCATAAAGGAGGCCTGCTGAATGTTAACCGAACTAGAAGCTATCACAAGGGTTTTCCTGCGAGGGCTTGTTTTTGTCATAAGTCAGAAGAATCTCCGTACCGGAACATCGTTTTGTGACGGTTACTGAACTGTACATAAAAGCTTGCCACTTTAAACCAAGCTCTCTGCTGCTTTCTTTCTGTCATCTGCCTGCTGTTGGTAATCAAAAGAAAAATGTGGTACAACTTGTTAGCTCTTTAAAAACTCAATCAGCCCAGCTTGTTTAGTGGTGCTTCATTTTGAAGAGTGCTTTCCCAGTTTGAAATGTAGATGCGGAATTTGCCAATAGTCGTATCACTAATGGCTGGCTGACTCATGGTTGCCATTGGATGTGTTTGCAGTTGGAAAAAAACTTGTCATCCTCATCGTGAAATTATGACAAATCACAAAAAAAAGTTTGACTGACAGAAAAGAAAAACGAAAATTTGACGCCACTAAACAGAATATATGTCAGATTTACTAGATTGGAGTTGTTTTCTAGAAATTCCCAGTAACACAAAAGACGGATAATCTTATTATATAAATATAAAACAGTCGAACATGAAATTACAGCAGCACAGACTGTATTTTTTTTTATTGCACTGGACTGACATAGGTCGGTTTTTGGTACAATTTTAATTCTGTCAAATGCAACCGGTTTCAAATAAGCAGTGCGGAACATAAGGCAACAAAAACTCCTCTTGCACAAATAGTTCAGTTCTGGTTCCGCGTGAACTTTTTCACTGCTCAAAAGTATACGAAAAACTTTTGGCAACTTCATGCGTCCATAAGCATGATCTGCAGCTTTTCGTAGCTGGAAAATAAGGTAGAAGTTTCGAAAGCCAGTCTTAGCAAGCTGATGCTACATAAATATCCCGATGGAATTTTAAGTAGTGTTAAGATTCTGTTGTGAATAGTGGGAATCTTGAAAAAGTGCTTGTAACTCCTGGGTAGCATTGCAGAGCAAAAGTGCGGTATGATTTCCAAGCTTTGAAGTTGTAAATTATACGTTGTTTCTGGTGATAATAAGAATTTTACTAAACAAATAAAATCAACCCATAACTTGAGATTGATTTTTACCGTTACGGTAAGAAGCAGGAATAAATTGATGGAGTGCTGCAAACGGGATTTTTTGGATAGAAGCTCATTATTTAATTACACGGAAAACTTTTATTGACTGTGAAACATAGAAGATGCTCATTTGATCATACAGACGAACTGAGCTGAATGGTGTAACCTATGAATCAAAACATGAAAATATTTCCAATCAGCAGGCGAAAAAATAAAGGGTGATTTTTTTGGCAACACTGTTTTTGACAGGTCACGCGTGAATCGTGTATTGTGTTATTGGAAAACTTGTTCAATTTGGTCTATAATTCAATCATGAATCGTCGTTTGGTCTATAATTTAACCATGGATGGGCGTTGGCAAAGTTGGAGGGTGATCCACTTTTTTTTATCAAAAAGTTGTGTTCAGCGAAGAAGCTCATTTCTGGTTGCATGGATACGTCAACAAGCAAAATTGCCGCACCTGGGGTGAAGACCAGCTAGAAGCATTGCAAGAGCTACCAATGCATCGCAAAAAAGTCACTATTTGGTGAGGATTATGGGCCGGTGGCATTACCCGTGAAATACCGACCGATATGTTGGAAATCGTGCGCTAAAATTGGACTGAAGATTTCTTAGATATTCTGAAATTTTCGAATTTTCGAAATCGAAACAAACTTGGCTGAGCTGTAAGTGTTGAAAATCTGACTTCTTTCCTACAGTATGGTCCATAAAAAATGCGAAAGGTTTGGAGTGAATACGTCTTACTTTACTATGGAGCACCTTTTCTTCACCTTATTTTTTTGATTTCGTATTATTCTCGCTCGAAAATGTCTGTTTATGTGCCAAATTCTCGCCATTTGCGGGAAGTTTTATTTTTCTGTTGCAATTAAAAAAAAATGCAGCTGAAGCGCATCGAATGCTCTCAGAAACTTACGGTGATGCTGCTCTGAGTAAAAGAACGTGTCGGGAGTGGTTTCAACGCTTTAAAAATGGGGATTTCGATATCAAAGGCAAACAAAACTTTCAAAGATGAATAACTAGAAGCATTTCTTGATGAAGATTCGTGCCAAACCCATCACAGGAGATCGCTACCGAACGCAACTGACGCGCCTTAATCGCGCGCTAAAAGAAAAGCGGCCACAATATCAAGAGCGACATGACAAAGTCATCCTCCAACACGACAATGTTCGGCCTCACGTCGCAAAAGTGTTCAAAAAGTATCTGGAAACGGTGAAATGGGAAGTCTTGCCCCACCCGCCGTATTCCCCAGATGTCGTCCCTTCTGACTTCCACCTATTCCGTTCGATGGCACATGACCGGGCAGATCAACATTTTCAATCCTTCGAAGAGTTGGAAAAATGGATTGCTTCATGGATAGCGTCAAAAGAGGACTCCTTTTTTCGAGCCGGGATCCGAAAATTTCCGAAAAGATGGGAGAAAGTTGTCGCTAGCGACGGACAATACTTTGAATAATACATCTCAGCACTTTTTCGCAATAAAGCTTTTAATTTTGGAAAAAAAACGGAGGACGCAAAGTTGTACATCTGATATTAGTTTTATTTAACCCCGATTTTAACCTTCATGGTCTTTCGCCGGAGTTTGATACATGTCATTTACGATCCTATTTATGTACGAAATTACTGTTATTCGATCGATCGATACTTTTCGATGTCCTTTTTCTTGAGGGAGAAGCCGTATCATTTGGTTGGCTATCATTCGCATTATCGTCCCCTTATTTCATTGTCGCAATTGTTGTTGTTGTCAGTGCCATCATTATTGTGCGGATTCTCTGTCTCGTTTTCATTTTGTTGTTTATTGGTAGCGGTTGATAGTTCTGTTGTTGAGAGTGTTTCATTGTATGTTACTTTGTTACTGTCTTCGAAGTACTGGGGTTGTATGTAATTCAAGTAAAAAAAGTCTCATTGTCCTTAGATATAGATGCCTTTTTGTACATTTTCTCACGCGACTTGACATTGTGAACGGTATGCTGACAGTATCGACACGTCGTCTGCTGGCCTTCGTACGTGACCAGCGATCTACATGACCACCTTCCGTCGAATTCGAAGATCACATAAGATGGAATTTGTTTCGTTAAGCGCATGCGTAGCCCCGTACACCATTCAGAACACAGGGGGAACAATTCTGTCATTGTTCCGTCTCGAGGGAGAGAATTTATCCGTATTGCGACAGATTGTTTCTAATGAATTTCACTCCAGACTCTGGAAGGATGTATATTGTATGTTGTACTTTACGTTTTCATGCACTACATAATATTTGTTGTTGTTGTTAACCGGAAAATTACTCGCCTAGCTCTTAGAGGCGAGTTGAACATAAATTGCATTATTTGCTTTGTTGAGTTGTATCTTAGTAATTTTCTTCAGGTCCAATGTGTATTTGCTGCTCAAGCAAATTTTCTATTTCTAGTAACGAAGGTCGAATGCGACACCGTTTAAAGTCAATAACGATTGACCTTGGTCGCGGAATCACCACTTTGTTTAATTCAATAATATTATTTTTTAAGGCACACTGCTAAGCTAATTCACGACTAACTTAAAACTAGAATAGTATCATTAGGTAATGTCGTATTGGGGTCGCAGTTGTCTACTTTGACAGATCCAACCTTCTGTTGGCGATCAGCAGTGGCTGGTGAAATGGATATAGCATGAGAATCTTCCCGATGGGTCAACGGGAAACACCCCCAGGCTACGAAGACCCGGCGAGTTTCCCGCATGTTGGTCGTCGACTGGGGCAGATTTCCGTGGGCTATGATGATGATGATGATGTTGCCGAAGAAATAGAAAAATACGAGAAGTAAATGTTGTGTAAAACGGAGTGGAAAAAGGGGGCAGGAGAACGAAATGACTAAAAAACGACATAGATCTAGTTAGTTGACATCGAGATGGTGAAGAGATGGGGAAAGTGGCAGCGCAAAAGTTAGTGACAAAAAAAAATCTTGTTAGTTCCAATGAAGTTAGTGAACAGGGACTAGGGATCGGGAGGGAATCACCACTTTCCTTTGTGTGTTAGATTTGCTCATTTTGAATCGTTTTATTGTTGACTTCACTGTACTGTTCTTTGTTTCTTTTGTATTGGCTGTAAGCGGTATACAATTCAGACTGTTTCTAATGAGGTATGAAATCAAACAGATTACAGAATTTAAAACTATGAATCTGGAACGGAAATCCTGTTTCTGGATTTTGGAACTGAATTTTTTTTCTTAATTTATGTTTTAATCAAGAATTCTGATTTAGAATTTCAACTTCAGAATTTAATTAAAAAAAAAATCAGGATATGAATCAGAGATGTGGATTCTAATACTAAATGTTGGATCAATGTTAGAATTTTGAAACTAACTTTGAACTAGAATTTAATTCCTGAATTCAGTTTTAGAATTTTATTCATGGAACTCGATGTCTTCTTCGAACATTCAGAAGGTATGTTCCCAATTCCGCTCATGCCTGGAGAAATTATTGAAGAAAAAATTACTAAGATACATTGAATAATGTAAAGTAGAAAGGTTGTACCTATAAACTAAATTTATGTTGCTATTCCTTTAACAATAAGAAAAAGGTCGTGGAAAGTAGTGTACCCGATCAGATGTAAATAACTAAATCATAACACAAGTATATCAACAGTTGATATGTATAACAACTTGTGTTATTTTGGGATATTTAACAAATGAAAACAGTTGAAAGTTAAAACTCATGATAACAATATAATAACAAAATCAGTTATGATGTTTTATTTTCATTCGCAAGACTCATGACAACGTTCATTAATTGAAAAAATGAGTTCTTCCGTAGCTTTATATCGAAATATAATGACCAGAATTTAAAAAAAACTAAAAGAAGAAATCAGATCACTAAACAAATTATTCATTTATAAAAAAAATCATTCAACAATTTTGAATTGAAGCGATACGAAAAGTTATCTGTGATATAGTTTTACTGTGTTAAATTTTCTATCTAATTTATTACAACTATTGTTATAAATTCCTGCTTTCGGACTTCTGTATTTCATAATTGTGATACAAACGTTTCAAAATCTGTTACGGTTCCGGCGAACGACCGCAACTTGGTTAAAGCCGGGTATAAATAAACGATATAAAAAAAAATTGTTGCGATTTTCTTTCCGCTAGAGTCTTTTTTGTTATAATTTCTGTTATTTTAACAGCTTACCAGCCAAAAATATTTCAAAATTTGTTACAAAATATTTCTGAAATAAATTACTCCAGTTGTTATAATTCTGTTATTACCATCTGATCGGGTATAGTTTCCACCATATTTTAAGGGCCAAACTGCAGAACAAATAATTTCTGCATATTTTTTTTTTTGAACCTCATACTTTCATTTTCTCAGCAAATCAACTACCAGATACCAAACAGCTACAACTATTTACTGTACCAGCAGGCAAAGTGCTCAACACAACTTCTACTTACACTTACTTACCGTTTCGTTTGCTGTGTAACATTCATTTCCGGGTGAGAAAAAACACGTTCTCGACAGTTCCCAGTCAGCTACAGCCTTTTAGCACGAAACCCAGTTAAGAATCAGAGCATGCAAAGATGGTGGCGGCAGTGTGTCAACCCTTTTCTTTCGCAAGTAACTGCAACTGATTCGGCACCATTTCATTCTAGGAAGTCGTTGTTTCCTGGAGTAGATCAAGGTTTATTTCCTCACGTACTGTGGACTGTAAAATGGGATCAAATTCAACGAGTGCCAGTTAGATGCAGGAAGAATTTCCACCATGCTGCTCGAATCGTAACCGATGTTGTTCGGCTAGTTAAACTGAGATAAGATGAAAACAAACCAAACAAGCTAATTTTTTCGGTGCGAAGAGTTTTTCATAAACGTTTTATGCCTAATGCTCATCGTCGCGTTCAAGTTTTGTTTTAGACTATTTAGTGTACAATTCATTAAATCAGCGTAAATTGTGAATTTGCTATACAATGAAAATAGAAGTCTCACTTCTCCATCTCAAAAAAAAAAACGTTCTACTTTGTTCCGGAACGATTGTTCTCTTGTCTCTTATCCATTTACAACGATTGGAATACTTTTCACACGATTCCTGTAAGCGTGAAACTTGTATGTATTTCATTCCCATGTCGTTTGAAAAACATGAGAATTCAATCCGAATCTAAAATAAATATGTGTACTTAGTATAACCAACCGGCCCCAAAATTACTACTAGCTAAAAACCACCAGTATGTCATAACTTATTTCAGTTAGGGATGTTATCAGTGAAAACACTCCGCGTCGGTGTCGCATGTAAGGAAAGCTTTATGTTTGCTTAGCGGTTCACATTAAACTGCTGAGTGGCGTGTCAGTTCAAAATGAAATTTTTCGCACTGTTGAGTTGAAGACGAAATGTAAAATACTTTCATCACAATCGTCTGCCTCTGAATCACTGAAAAACTGACGTTATTGACACATTTCTAATCAAAAGATGACCGGTTTCTCGTCAAAACATTTATTTTTCGTTTACGGCCAACGTTTCGAAGGTTAACGAAAAATATATGTTTTGACAAGAAACCAATTGACCATAAAACCGCCTTCATGGAAGGTTCATATACGTATAATTAGAAGAAGCAATAGTTTTCTACTTTTACCTTCTACTGGAGGATGTCGAACATTAAATTCAAGTTCCCAAGTATGGTCGTGTAACATTTCATATATTTCGCTTTCGTCAATTTAATGCTTGCCGGAGTGAACCAATTAAAATCACTTGATTTTACGATTCGTCAGTTTATGTTGAACTGCTACCTCCGACCTGACGGTTCAACATAAACCAAGGGTAAAAACCCTTTACCTCCTAAACTTACCACAATTGAAATGTAATAAAAGTTGGACGTGTTTAACCCTCCGTCTGACAGATATTTTTATATCTTCGGAATGACTGATGGGTCACTATTCATTTACGTGTATTTTTACGCATTTCGGTGTAAATTAGAAGTGTATTCAGGTTCATTTCTATATAAACCAGGTATATTTCGTTTCTTACATTGCTTACTTGACATGGCATATGATTTTCTGAAATCTTGTACAAGTAAAAATATTACACGGAAAACTGGGAATAATAAAATCAATAATGTTTTTGAACGTTTTTAAAATGTTATTTTATAGAAACGTATATTGAATTAATAAAAATAGATTTTTAATTAAATATGATCTGAACATTTTTGTGAGTTTGTCGTTGTAGTATTTTAAGTTAAGTTTTAAAAGATTTATTTAGACCCGGTTTTAACTTTGCAGTATTTATGCTAACAAAACATATGTATTGAACCTTTGAATGCTGTTGGCAAACTGGAGATGAAGAATTCAAAGCAATAAAAATGAGTTTTTCGGTTAATTTTTTCTGCTTCATGTAAACATATCTTTTTTTTAATAAAATTTTTATTTTGGCCTTTTTGCATAAAAGCATTACGTGGCCGATTGGCTTACATTTTGACTACCTTAATCTTTTTTTTGCTATTGGATCTCGTTGTCACCCTTTTTCTAGGGGGAGATGAGTTTCCATTTCCATCCAACGAGGATCGGGGGTCACTTCGTCCGCGGCTTATCTCATCATCCATTGCTTCATCGTCGGTATTGTGTGTGATTTCCGTTTTATTTTCGTTTTCCTTGTTGATCGTAGTCTTGGGCTCGTTGAGAGTTGCTGTAGATGCGCATTGTTGTACATTGTTTGCAGTTGCTGGTTGGTTGGATGGTAAGTTGTTAACTGCAGCTGGTGTACTTTGATCTATAGGGGATACGTTGGATGGTTTCGTTGAAGGGGATGCTTCATTGTTGTTGGTGGCTGTCACAGGTGTACTGGGGTTGGTGTGAAGGAAGCACCGTTGTCCTTTGGTGTAGTTGTCTCCTTGTCCAGTTTATCACATGGCTTACCATAGTGAACAGCTTTTTGGCAATATTGACATGTGGCCATCTGATTGTCATAGGTAACAAGTGATTTGCACGGAATTCTTGTATCTTGACCGAAAATCACATAAGAAGGTATAGGCTTCTTCAAGTGTATGCGTAATAAATGTACGCCATTTAGAATACCTGGGAAAAAATTCTTCCACTTTTCTTTTTCGATAGAGAGAATCTCTCCGTATTGGGACATAGTTTTGCGAATATAAGGATCGATGACGCTTGAGGAAAGATCATGCACACGCACTTCTATAGCACTATCTTAATGTACTTAATGTTCTCGTGCTCCACATAGTGTACATTGTTATTGTCTTTTGTGAAATAAATTGCATCCAACTCTTTATAAAACTGGATGTAAACAACATTATTCGTCTTATTACATTGAAGTAAATGCATACGTTTAATGTCAAGATGCATTTGCTCCTTAAGCAAACCTTCAAGTTCTCGTATCGAAGGTCGAATTTTGCACTGCCTGAAGTCAACAACAATTGTATTTTTTCGTGTCGGCGGTAGCTTTTGTTCGTTTGGTTCACTCATGTCGAGGTCGTTCTATTGTCCACTACACAATACTGTACTTGGTATCTTCTGTCCCGAACGTAAGCGGTTTTGTTTTATCGACTGACTTGGATGAGATGTGGAAGGGAACTGTGTAAACATATCTTGCAGTCTCTCTTGCATATAAGTGTTTCGGCACCGATGCTTGTACGATTGGCCACAACAATCAATGAACTGTTGATTGGTTTACCGAAAAAAGTTTCAATAGACGAACGAACAATATGCCGCTAGTGCCATTACATCCAACATGTTAAACATTACAGTGTTGTGTACGAGGCTGGACCGATTATGATGACATTAAAAATGCAATTTTAAAACTCTCCCATCAACAGATTTAAATTTAAAAAATAGGCAAATAATTGCGATACACTATCTAGCATTCTAAAGCTAATTTTAGGAATTAATTTATCAGCGTTTGAGCATTTAGTAGAATAATTTCACAAGAATATAAATTCCTAATATAGTTTTTTAGACTTAAATGGTGTTAAAAATTTTATTCTAGTAGTTTTTGGAAGTAAGAATCTTCAGTTACTAATATATCAAGTGGTTCGTGTATAACCCAAAGAAAGCTTTTTATTTGATTCAACTTCAAAAAGAAAATCTCGAGAGAATCTTCTAGTGATGTTTTTGAAAATATAGGTAATATGAGAAAGGCATCATTACACTACTAGGTGGATTAAAATAGGTTTTTTCCATCCGCTCCGCTCATGTGCTGCATCATCCTCTAATGTATTCATGAGAGAGAAACTGTTGTCCTGAATAATCAGATAACTGTAAGCTTTGTATTGCCAACTGCATTGGAAGGTATTATCTAAGGGGCTGTCAATAAATGACGTCACGCTTTTTTTTAAAGATTTCTGATTCCCCACCTCCCCTTTGTCAAAAATTGTCACAGCAGCAAAGACCCCCCACCCCACCTATATCACATGTCAAAATAAATATAATTACATACTCAATATGTATGAGAAACCATACAAATATGAGGGAAAAATCGATTTATTACATGCTGTCATTAGATTAAAAAATATCTCTAAAACTACAAAACCATCGAAATTATTTTCTTAATAATAATTATATAATTTAACAAATGTATTTGATTGGAATTGATGAAACATTTAAATCATCTGTTTTAATTCTCCTAGGGGTACACAGATATATTATTTCTTTAGCTAAGGAATAATATTTCCTTAGTGTAGCATACAGGGCTCACATCGATCAAAATCGGTACGGATCTTCCGTCACACAAAATCGGTAGTGATTTTGAGCTAAAATGAGTTACGTTACAGTTTACGTAGTTTCAACATATATTCTCGTTTGATGCATCCCGTGTTCGATTTCGCAACCGTTGTTTCATTCGCAATAAAATGAATACTAATATGAGCAATGCTCCATGCAAAATTAGTTTGGAAAATTATTGCACACCACATAGTGATTAGAGCGAAAAAAGCGACTTTTTTTTTTACTTCCAGCTCGTTGATGCTGATGATGATGTTTATGATGATGCACTATTTTGATTAAACTCAATAAAACGCATTTTGACATGAATTTAATTTATGGAAGTAACAGGAGCACAGGGTTTGAGCACACAGCAGGTGCTGCGTTTGAAAGGCGCGTTTGGATTGCCATAGCAAAACTTGCACTCATCCCGGGTAGATGTGAACAGTAAACGAAAATCAAAATAATAACAAATATTACCATCATATCTTGTCTTGATGTTCCGGTGCTGTCATAGTAATACTTCATATTTTCTTGATGTTTAATCGAAGGAATCTTCTTGATAGATTAGACAAAATCTATTTAGCATCAAGATTTGTTATTATATCTTATTTCGTTATTGATGAGGCATACCAATTTCATTAAGTACAATTGGTCCAGTGGTTACTTTTTCAAATGGAATACAATTGAATATACTGCATCAGAATAAGATAAGAGAAATTCTTATGATATACTATTCTCAAAGCTAGAAAATCAATTACTGAAAAATTCGTCTTCTATGAATGTTTTGCCCTTACTTTGAAGTTAGAATGGTAGAATTTTATATTTTGTTGCTATTTTCTCATGCAGACTTTAAAATGATTTTCAATATTTTAACTCTCATTTTAAACTAAATAATGCTATTTTCTAACATTGAGATGTTTGGTTTTAATAATTGGTTTGCGGGCTGTTACTTCTGTGTATGATATTCAAGATAAACAGGGTAAATTAATCAGCTGCATGACATGCTTCATGATTGAACATGTTTTTTTATCATTATAAGTATTGATAATCACAACATATATGCTAATGTTATTTTCTGTTTTTATTGATATTACTCCGCCAATAATATAATTAGGTATTTAAAAAATGCGCTCATTGAAAATATTTTAGGTCACATTTTAACAACCCTCTCAAAAAAGGTCACGCTTTGAGAAACACCCCCCTCTCCCTTGCGGCGTGACGTCTTTTATGGACCGCCCCCAGATCAGAGCTTGAAATAGTCACGCATTCTCAGTGAAAGAATCCAATCTGACAGCTTCATTTTCAATATTTTACTGTCTCATTCGTAAACGACCGACACCAAAACAAACGAAGAGAGAAGACGCATTTCCTCTATGACAAGACGAAACCAAGCCAACGTCTTCAGGGAGCATCAGCAGAGTTTCCATTCTTATTCTTTCATCGATGTATTGAAAATCTGTGACGCTATAAAAAGTGACTAAAATATGGTAAATCGAAGTAATTACATCCCAGAACCTCTTTGAAAACCAAAACTACTACAAATTAGAGCACCAACAGGTAAAAGTTAGTGTGAAACCTTTTTCTGTCCTTCTCGATTCTCACAGCTGCGGTTGACTATCGACACTGCATACTATGGGATTTTCACTGAAAACTGCAAATAACTGAATAGACAAATGAAAAAAAAAAAACACAATTTTGAAACTACTGTCCCGCTTATGTCATTGACTGGACATGGATTTCGTTCTCATAGTTTGCAAGCGAAGCTGAGAGTGACAGTACTTTCTTGTCATTTTCGTCTATTTTTAGTCAATGAAAATTACTTTTACTAGCTCTGGTCTAAAATCTTGTAAGTTTTTTTGCCACAATATTCCTGATTTGGCATGAGATTTGCCGCTACAGGCAAAACAGTCAAGCTTTGGTTTTAAAACAGTCTATGATGTTGAAGTTTTACTAGGAACAATTGCCCAGTTCATATATTTCGCCCACCTGACAAACTTTATGGATTTAATCGATGTTAAGTAACCCATGTTGCATTAATTTGAAGCTAATCACATTAAATTACCTATTGCGGAAGGGTTTTTCGAAGATATTACTACATTTGGTGGATATTTTAACGAAGTGGCCCAAAACAAAAATTAATCCTAGAGTGGGCAAAAATACCTCTGTTACCCTACATGCAAAAAGCAATTCTATCGTCCGTCAAAGCACACAAAGACCTTATGAAGCTTTGGTTGGTTAGGCCACTACAGTCGAATGCGCATTTTTTTAACTGTTACTTGCAGACATAAAACTCAAATGTAACTACCCAACAACGCAAGCACAGCGCTCGGGATGGGTGTGATAGGAATACTCACGGTGTAACGAAATATGAACTAAATTTACTTGCATGTCCAAGATTTCACTAGACCCTACTTCGGGCCCCCATATAAAAGCAAAATTAAAAGCATGATCCTTGAGGCCATCTCCGCACGTGTTGTATCCCGACAGCACGGCAGGGTTTGCTCATCAAGCCACCCCAAACCGTACGTGCATCCTCGCACATTGCGGGTAATCACACTGCAACGGATAGCAACTTTACCCATCAACCGGAGGGATCTCAATTACTGTGATATAATATTAAAGTGGGAAAAAGGTCTGTAATGTTACCGGTTTTTTCTTTCTTTCTAATGTTTTCCATTTTACGTCCGCTGAATGTTCGCTCTCCCGCCCGGAAGCGTGTCTCATTTTCATATTTTATTCTCGGAATAACAATGGCTTTGTTAGGTACAATAAAAGTGAAAAGGCAAAAACTGGAAAATAACATTCACTGTACGAACGTGTTGACTGCTTTCATGGCTGCTTTAGCGAGCGGGTGGGAAGCGGAATAGGAAAATGCATTGTTACAGAGCCGTGTGATGAATTTCAGTCAGCTTTCAGCTCATTCTAAACACTGAAACACTCTAGGTTTGAACTTTTAGACTGCCCAAGTTGGTCGTCTGAAGGTCATCACACGGATTGTTGGCGTAGTCCTCGCAAGTGCCTGTTTGAATTGTTTCCCGTTTAATGCTGTTTTTCCGTAAGTCACAATGCATCGACTTTTATGAACCGTTGCAGAATGAGTGCTACTTGTGGTTATTGGTATATATACACTAATGATACAAAGCTGGTGTGACCTCTAGTCGTACAGTTACTTCGCGATTACCAAGCTTTGGACTGTGTGCCTTCTGTAATAAAAGCAACACAAAAAACCGACTACCTCACATAAACAATTCTTCACTCAGCTTAGAGTTGCTTTGCCCTTCTCTTATAGAGATGTTGTTATTTGCCTCTCGGGTCAGAAAATCGACTTTTGAACAGGGGCCGAATGTTGTACCGTATGTGGGATAATGTTTGCACCAATCTCGTTTTCGATTTTATCCATTATTTTAAAGGGGGGATGCTTCTCAGAGTCTTAAACTATGGTTGAGTTTCCACTTGCTGTTATTACGAAATGCACACGTTTTCGCCTTCACTCATTTGTTCAATGGATTAAGATCGGGTCTGAATGGTCAGCCACATATCCCTCGCTATGTGCCGTTCGAGGTATGGCACGGAGCGCCATTTTTTTTTGAAACACAACATTCGGTTTCGGATTATACTGTTATTTTATTCACGGAAGAAATTCCGGTATAGATGTGTGTATGTCTCTCGAAACGATTATATCATAACACGATTCTACTGAACTGTAACGTTTTGACCATCGATAAAACAGAACCGCTTACGTTCGGGACGGCAGAAACCAAGTACGGTATTGTGTAGTGAACAATGGAACGATTCAAAATGAGTGAATCAAATGATCGAAAGCCATCTCCGTCACTACGAAAGAATACATTTCTTGTTGACTTCAGGTAGTGCAAAGTTCGACCTTTGATTCAAAAACTTGAAGATTTCCTTAAGATGCTTCAATGCAACAAGACAAATAATGTCGTTTACATCAAGCTTCATAAAGAGTGGAAAGCAATTCAATTCGATAAAGACAATAACAATGTGCAGTATGTGGAACATGGAAACATCAAGTACAACATATCAGTGCATATGGAAAATAGTGCTATAGAGATGTGTGTGTGTGTGCATGATCTACTCTAAAGTCACACCGACCCCTTTATTCGCAAAACTATGTCCCAGTACGGAGAAGTTCTTTCCATCGAAAAAGAAGTGTGGAAGAATATTTTCCCCGGTATTCTTGATGGCGTACGTTTGTTCCGCATGCGCTTGAACAAATCCAAAAAAGGTTCCTTCTTATGTAATTTTTGACCAGGATACAAAAGTTCCATGCAAATCACTTGTTACCTATGAAAATCAGATAGCTACATGTCAGTATTGCCAAAACGCTGTTCATTACGGTAAGCCGCTGGACTAGAAGATACAAACAACTCCAGTACATCTGTGAAACCCATCAACAACAATTAAACATCCTCAACGAAACCAGTTGTACCCTATATAGACCCAAGATACGGCAGTTGCACTTAACAATGTATCAAACGTCTGGACAAATAAAAGTAGTAATGACGATTTTGCCAACAACAGTGACACCGAACCAATGAAAAGCGTAAATAGCTTACAAGGCAATCGAAAAAAACTATGAATTATTGTTTAAATAATTGCGATTAAATTTATTACGTTCAATTACTGAACAGGATGGCGATGCTTGCAATTCTACGGTTGTAAGATGCCACAACATTTTAGTGATTGGCGAGCGCTCACGAGCCGTTAATTTGGACCGACTCGTAACAATGAGCTATCGAACCACGGCTTTTCAAAATTAAATCAACTTTAAAAGATACCTAAGCTACCAACCGTGTTTCATCGGTGGTGCCGCTCAAATTTGGCCACCGTGGTTCGTGTATTCTGAGCTAGTCGAGCTAGTGATGGACAAACGCTCACGAGCCGTTCAATAGAACCGCGGATCTAAAAAAAGACATGTCACTCAACATTAAAATATTTGCCTTCTAACGACAGTTCGACATGTAGATTGCGTGGTTGTTCAAACGACGGTGAACATAGGAATATTTATTCTCCAGTAAATTTTCACTTATTTGTGGTTGAAATTCGAATAATCGAAAAATATTTCAATGGAATAGAGGAAAAAATATTGATTTTTTCAAATTGGAATTTTAACTAATTTATTTCAATATCCCTGAAAATTTAAAATAAACCTCTTTGCTTTACTTCCGGATTGTTTGATTTTATAAAATATTATGACTTATGTCAAGATCCGGAATTTGTTTCGGTTCAGTGGAGATTATTTTGAACGCTAGAGGAATAAATCAAAAATCAACAAAAAGAAATTTTTCATCATAATATCGTATATTTGGTTCAATTTACGCATCTTCACGGTCCTTTAAGGGACATTTCAAAATGTACGGAACGAAGAAAATCATTTGAAAATGATCAACAGAACATTTTCTCGCGTGTTGAAAATTTTCATTGATTGAAACAGAATTTTAGGTGCTGCAAAAACAATTTGATTTTTTTCATACGAAAAATAACTTTTCGCATATATTTACATATTTACATATCTTTACGTAGTAAATAATGTATGAATGATTTTACAAGAGGAAATCTGTTGGAAACATGTTAGATCACCAATACCGCTCGTGTATTTTCGTGGCTCTCACACTTACTCTCTCGATCCCCTTCTCTACATTGACGTTTATTGTGAAAGAGCTAAAGAGTTGTTCAATTGAACCGGCTCTTGCGAAACATTTAATTAAGACGCAGATCCATTTTCAAGCCATTTGATTTTTCTAAATTGTGAATGTAGAGGTCGTTCTTTATGATCGCATCGCTTAAGAACGGATTTACATGATTCTTTTTGCCTTTCTCATATATAAAGCCAATGCAATCACTGTGGAAACCGACTTTTGAACGGAGGCCGAATTAATATTCCATTCGACTCAGTTCGTCGAGATCGAGATTTGTGACTCAACTTTCTCAGAGATGGCTGAGCCGATTTTCACAAATTCAGATTCAAATGAAAGTTTTTATGGTCCCATAGCTTACTATTGAATTTCATCTTTAAATGACTTCCGGTTCTATGTATTATAAGGAATACGTGCACTCAATTTTCTCGGAAATTTCTTTACCGATGTTCACAAACTAAGATGCAAATAGAAGGTCTTGAAATTCTTTAAAAAATTCATGTTTCATCAACACACGAAATCCCTTTTTTTCCATTTTTTCACAATAACAAAAGTAGCTTCACTCAAAATGCAATATCTCACAAACTAATAATCAGACAGCTGTCAAATTTATACACGTATCTTTTGAAGGTTGGTACTAACTGAAAATGGTATGAATTTAATTCTAGTGGCGCCCTCTCATAGAAACGATACGAACTTTTCAGCCGATCTGTTAATAGATCGACAAGTGAATATTTTTTTAAAACTTGCTGATAAATTCATGAAGCTGTCAAATCTTGTTAGCTAGTGGATATACATATCAACATACTTTGGAACTGTCATTCCCCGGTTTCCGCTTCCGAAATAACCGATAATAGTGAAAGAAAAGCTCTAAAAACGGCACTAACTTCGACTTCTCAGCAACCGATTTTCACAAACCATGATTCAAATCGAAACTCTCATTGTCTCAAAAGATACTATGCAATTTAACCCAGATCCGACTTCCGGTTCCAAAATTATATGGTGATGAGTTTATTTGATGCGGGTGCGACCAATTAATGTTGTTTCAAATAAAGAGATGGCTTTTTGGTCAATTGGTTTCTCGTCAAAACTTTTATTTTTCGTTAAAGACCAACGGTATAACCTTCGAAACGTTGGCCTTTAACGAAAAATAAATATTTTGACGAGAAACCAATTGACCAAAAAGCCATCTCTTTATTTGATATGGTGTCAAAACTTTCAAACTGTCATACAAAATGACGATGCAAAACCGCTACGTGCTGGTCCGAAGGAAGAAAAAACCCACCTCCTTTCGAACGAAGCAAACAACGTGCTTTGTTCAATTTCGTAAGGCGTGCAAGATTGCCACATTTATATTTATATATTTCATAAAAAAATCTGTAAATCTGTATCGGGGTATCAAAGTTCTGTAATGAAAATGTATATATGAAAATGGTGAAAAATCGAAGCGCAACGAAGTGAACAGGTTATTAAATCGAATCTAGGGAACAATTGTATCGTGATGGATTAGTCGCTGCCTTTCATGTAGCCCACCTGGGCTCGATTAGACCTGACCTCGAAACAAAAAAAAAATCAAATCTGGTAATGACAGCTACTTTTTGTAGCGTATTGTAATGTAATTGCTAATCATTTCTTTTTAGTTTCTTATATTATGACCAGAGCCACAGTCTTTCATTTTATCAGAAGGCATTTTAGAAAAAAATAAAGGCAAGATAAGTTAATATAGATAAATCGTCATTAGCAGATAGGAACCCTGAACCTTGTTATTAGACACTCTAACACGCACACAGACATGGTAGAACGTACATCGAACATGGTCTACATCCTGGCCGTCGTCCGATACCATACATCCAAAAATCTTCTCTGCCCATCAAACATTAGTCTTCTCACTTCATACCTATTTTTCCGCTCAAGCACTGAGTAGGAGAGTGTATTTATAATCGCTTGTCACCTTCTTTACTGGTGCCAGTCTGATTGCGTGTTAGTGTGTCTAATAACAAGGCTCAGAGTGAAGAAATGGTAGCACGTATGCACGGAATGCCTAAGAACACAGGTTCGAGTCCTGTCTCTTAGCGTATCTTTTTCCAATAATTCAAACTGTTCTTTCTTCTTCTTGGGGATTTTTATCAATTCTAGTGTAGTTATGAATACTCAATAATGTGACTAAAAACTGCATAACATTGCACGTTTTTTTTTACAAAAAAAAACATTTAATGCAAGATCTCTATCTTAACCGGGCGGGATACCATAAAACTAATAAATCAGAGCTTTATAGTGGTATCAGAATAATTCGTAGGACGATCGAATTGGATATTTAGAAAGCTAAAAAAGGAAGTTGAAGGCATTCGAGAATTTGAAAATGTATATAAGTATAAATAAAAACAGTTTAAAAAATTATCATATCCTCGGTTTGAAAAATATCATTTATTTTTCTCAAAAACAAACAAAATATACAGGGTACGGCACTCGAAGTGTAACCAATTGAAAAGGCCATAAATTCAGTTTGGAAAATTACTTTCACTTAATTCAAAGTACAAAATGTGTAAAAATAATACAAAATTCAGAATCAATTCACTTTTGCTCGATATGACCACCTTTTGCCTTGACTTGATGACTTGAGAGAGCGAAGGAGTTGCTTCGTTTGGCCGAAAGCGGTCAATTTCCGAACATTGTATTTTCTGACGAGAAAATTTTTCCAATTGAGCAATTCGTAAACTCTCAAAACGATAGGGTTTACTGGACCGACCGTTCATACGAGAATTTGAGTCATCGATTGGCCACCAGGAGGCAGCACCCGCAACAGATAATGGTTTGGGTCGCTGTAACCACAGATGGGCACTCTCCAATCGTTTTCATCGAGCATGGCGTCAAGGTAAATGCGACATATTATAGGGAAAGTATTCTGGAGGTTGCTTTGAAGCCGTGGGCAGACAAACATTTCGGTGGCAGACCATGGACGTTTCAGCAGGACTCGGCACCGTCTCACAAAGCTCGAGTGAACCAAGAATGGCTGAAAAACGTCCACACAATGGCTCTCGAATTCACCAGATGCGAATCCAATGGATTATTCTCTTTGGGCCATTTTGGAGAGCAAAGCCCGAACTAAAAGATACACCAGTCTCGAGGCGCTGAAAAAAGTTATTGTCCGCGAGTGGGCCAAAATACCTGCAAGTCACATTCGGCCAAACGAAGCAACTCCTTCGCTCTCTCAAGTCATCAAGTCAAGGCAAAAGGTGGTCATATCGAGCAAAAGTGAATTTATTCTGAATTTGGATTATTTTTACACGTTTTGTACTTTGAATTAAGTAAAAGTAATTTTCCAAACTGAATTTATGGCCTTTTTAATTGGTTACACTTCGAGTGCCGGACCCTGTATGATTTTTATATGCGAAAGTTTAAATAACTAATAATTTTAAGTTACTATCTTATCATTTACTTCAACTAAAAATTTTGTAAATGTAAAGCACATCAAATATTAATTTGATCAAAAGTTCATTCATTTCAAAGTGAAATTTCAAATGAAATTTAAAGTATAGTTTTTTGTCAAGAAATTGACAGGAACGCACGAGTAAAGCATTTTTTGTGCTTATCAAAACATTGCACAGTGGGAAAAAATCTATGAAAACCAGCAAAGAATTCTGTAACTCATGATCTAATTGAGATAGGACAACAAACTAAAGCGTTTCTTATGTAAAAATGTCCAAGGGAGTCAATGGAATGGTTTGCAATGGCCGCACGAATCGCAATCCTGCTAGTTCTACCCCAAATGTACAGCAGTTTTGGGGTTTCCTATATCATTCGCTCTGTAACTTGAAAAGAAGTCAACTGCGGTATTCTGGAATAGCATACTTTCATGTAAAAAAGTCTGGAGAATCGAATGGAAGAACCTACATTGGCCGCACGAAACGTTTCGATGACTATTTTCCCGAGATTTAAGGACGATATCATGAAATGGAGAAATGGGGTAAAGTAGTCACCAGAACGTTTCGTGCGGCCAGTGAAGGTTCTGGTATTCGATTCTACAGGCTTTTTTTTACATGATATAAAATAGTTTTCGTAGGCTTTCAACGTGGTTCGCTTGAGTCTTAAGGATGATTTAGATTAAAATTTCACAAGTCTGGGAAAAATCTATCTTGTTTAGTAGGGGAGACCGGAATTAGTCTGATCACGAGGCTTAACTGAGCAGCTTGAATATCTTATCAATCAGCAAATATTTCGATCCATGGATTGACTTTGTAATTGAATTGTTATGTGACAAACAGACGTCAGTTAGCTGGACGACCCTGAGTCAATTCAGTTTGGCGTCAATCGTGTTCGTGTTAAATGGTGTATGTGTCCGGTTTAACCCCGCAGCTTTCGATATGTTTAATTCTAGGTTGGTCACTTCATCGCTAATTTGTGCGAAAACCAATGCGTATTTGTCCATAGTACAAATTGGGAATTGTAGCTGAAGTTTGAATCTAAACAACGGTACAGAAAACTTGGGTAAAAATTTAAAAATATAATGGATGATTTTTTTCTATTTCCAAAAAGAACACGGCTTTGTCCGGTTTCCCCTAGTTCTAGCAACAATAGATCCAACATCAAATAGTTGTGTAAAACCCAAACGCGATAAAATTGCAACGTTTTCTCGGTAGCCGGCTACCCAGAGCAATAAACACATGATAATATTATTCGAAAATTTACTAACAAACCACCCCTTCCTGTAATACATGAGGAAATGCAGAGGATTCCTCGGTTGCAACATGCATTGAACTAACAATCATAACTTCCCAAGTAGATTTACATTCGAACATGGCCGGCGTTGTTATTGATCAGCAAGTTGTTTCATAAGCGTATTGATCAGCAAGTATCCCCAAGCAAGTTGTATCAGGAAAACATTTTGCAAGGTTAATTAGTTCTGATCAACAACGGAGTAGCAACATACGGGCGGTCTCTAATGCTAATGCTAACAATCGTTAATTTACCGGATGTACTTCTTAAAAGAATATCTAGCTTGTCTAATAGGGCTTAAATGCTACGACACAAATATCAATCTTTTATGATTCTATTTCTCTAAGTGAGAGTGAGTGAGCACTAGTGAGAAAAACTTTGACTCACTGTCTGACATAATCAAATTATATCAAAGATAATCGCTGCATCGTCTGACATCCACCGGTACAAAATTAACTAGTTAACCGGAAACAGACCCTGTCAGCTTGGAGCGAAATCAATCTTCAGTCCAGCAACGCCATCGCACAGTGTCACATTCAACATATCATGTCAATTACACCCAAACCTCCATTTACGTTACTTATATATGTATATATGTATTAATATACGTACGCATGTGTGCAAATATTTGTATTTCTTAATACATATAAATATTGGTGAAGTAAAAGCGATCATTTATATGTATAAATATTTACACATATACGCAAACGAGTGAGTGTGTAAGCATACATACATACATATATAAGTTACGTAAATGGAGGTTTGGGTGTATATGGGTGCGCTGTGCTGCTATTTTGGCGCGCACGAATTTGACGTTTCTCTCCCCTACTTCTGTGTACGAGATTCGATGCGGACTCGCTTGAGGGCGCCATGCTAGCAAAAAATGTTGTTGCCAATGATTTGTTCGGAAATAGTGAGAGCTGGATATCTTGTTAATATGATATCTTTGCCAGAAATCAACATCACTTCGAATAGCACTCGGCACAGTTGTAAGATGTATTTCACTCCAACCCAGTGCAGATAACAATCGCTTTGTGTTTCAATTTTCTTCGACCCATTTGGCAGCAGCTTTTCCGAAAAAAAAGCTCGGTGTTACGGCTAAATGCATTCATCCCGAGTTGAGCTCCCATGGCGATAAATAAAAAATATAAATTGCTACCAGAACGCTTTCCCTGTTCTTCCTTCAATTCCCGGTTCCTGTCGGTCCCATCCGTCAGTGCCGTTTTCACGACGAATTCTATCCATCCCGAAAGCGAGTTGTCTCACATGTGCCATAAGCATAAGCATAAACAGAGTTCGAGTGGGGGTTTGGTAAAAAGGAAATGTGAAGCAGTACAAATGAGTTTCTCGCGTGTGACTAATGGTGCCGGAATTTTCCATACACGCTTCAGAATTTCGAATGATCTCATTTGCACGAAGCTTTTCAGGGTCAAATGTGCATTTGCAAGGTTACTCTTCGTTTTATGAACGCTCGGAACATTTCAGATAACCGCAATTTTCGATAGTTGGTAGTCGTTCGTCAATTTGAAGTATCCGGCCTGGGTTGATGAATGTTTCCGCAAATGAAGCTCATTCTCTCTCTGTCTTTCAACTCGGTTGCCGCGGCAAGGGTTTTCTCCTATTAAATTAGACATACAAACACTTAGCTGTAATAATTATACAGTAATTTTAAAAGGTTTCGTTACAGCCGTGATACACACATATGTCGTAATTCCCCGATGAATTTCCGCCGTCCCGATCAGCATCATCTCGCTTAATAAGTTAAGTACCCATCAAATAATGTGGTGGCAGTGCGATGTTTTGAACGATGACGCAAATATTACCGCGTCTGCAAGCAAGAGATTATATTACACCCTCACACTTAGCTTTCTCTTGATGCTACCGATTTTCTGTGGGTTCGTACGCAAACGATGTAACCGTGAAAATGTTGTAAAGTTCAATGTACTATGTTATGTACGTTTACTAACTTTGTTTATGTAATAAGTCCAGTTTTTATTACGATAAATTGATTTAAGAAAAGTAAAGACCGACTAATTTTTATAGTTATTTAACCTGCAGTTTAAGAAATCAAATCCTTTATTCAATCTATAGCAAGGATGTAATATTTAGTCAAGCAAGAAGAGAAACTGTACGGAGCTAGGTTGAAGTTTTTCGTGGTAGAATGAGTCATTTTCCGTAGTGGTTGAAAGCGTTGTATTACAATCGCTGCGAATTATATTCGGATCCAATCTCTGGTTGTGTTAAAAAATAAAGCAAAATAATGTCACTAACTTGCCTAGAGACGTTTGAACCAACTTCCTCCATCTTAGATTCAACTGAAATGCCAAAAAAAAATCTTGATATTTATTCAGATCTAACCACTGGTTCCGCAGACCAAGGAGATTAGCGCAAAATAATCAATTTCTGGAGTATTTTTCTCTTTACTCATAAAAATAGGTTATGTTATGTATGTAAAATCCTACTTTTAAACCAAGGCTCGGAGAGCCAAGTGTCATATCCCGGTCATCTAGCAATAACCAGTTTATAACAAAAAGCTGTTTTTGTTTCAAGTAGTCGTCAAATGGTGAGATAACTAAGTCCTCACAAGTTCCTATCTCATGCCTCCCCGAGCGTCTATGATGACATTTGGTCAATAGAACGGCGTCAACTGGGTGCTTTCGCCTTCTACGTTAGTAGCAGAATGAGAGGGTGCGAATTGACTCATAAGTTGAAGCCCATCCTAAAGTGCAATGTTTATCATAGTATATTACAACATATAATTCTGTTGTTTATTACATCATGTATTATTATTATTATTATTTTTATAATTCTTATTATTATTATTATTATTATTATTATTATTATTATTATTATTATTATTATTATTATTAGAAGAAGAGCGTAACTTACACTGCCACATTAACTGTTATATTGTATCATAGCATATTATTTCATATATTATCGTCTTAAATGTTTTTTTGTCTTTTATGTTATTATATAATATGTTGAATGGTATTATACTGCATTGCATTATATCATATTATATTGTATTATATTATATTACAGGTTTTATTATGAGTAGTACTACGTACCTCTGCGCAAAATATAAATTTGTTTTCCTTATAAGTTATCATTTTTAAAGTAATCTTTTAACTAAATATCAACACATATATTATTTTTATAGATGTGGATATTATTATTGTTATTAGAAGAGAAATATTCTACTTCCAGCAGTATTGCGAAGATAGAAGAGCATAACTGACACTCTACATTAACTGTTATTTTATATATTGTTTTATAATATATTATATTATATTGTATGACATTGTATCATATTATATTATATTATGTTATATTATATTATTTTGTAATCTATTATATCATTTTATGTTATATTAATTTCATTACACTATGTTTCATTGTATTTACCAATGTAAAACATTTATCACGGGGACGTAAAGGGACGAATTGATGACTGGACGAGGGATTGTGGATAGCCAGCCCAAGTCACTTGAAGGAAACTTGTTTCCTTCTGAAGATTTGAAATGAGTCTGACGCGTCCTTCTCAATCAAACCATCAGGCGGGTTCTAGCATATATAGCGATATGCTTCATCCATGCACTGGATATTATGGTTGGAAGAGCATCTTTTATTCCCGCGGAATACGAGTAAGTGACTCTACTTACATATCCGCCCAACCCTTTTTGTTCGCTTTTCGGTAACAGCTATAGTAAGAAGGTGAATGGATGAGTCATATCGGAGCTACTGTAAGTCTACCCCCATCCACTGGCAAGTCCTTGAACTGATGGTGGCTTCACTTCACATCACATTAAGAGCTGATTTTGTTTCAAGTGTGACTATAAGGCTGGTCCAGTTAGTAGTTAAAATAACAAAATATTCTAACAAGTAACAAAAAGAGAAATAGTTCAGATATGATATGATGATCGGGATACCATTCGAATAAGTTCGTCGAGATCAGAAAATGTTTTTGTCACAAATATTGTCACTCAATTTTCTCGGAGATGACTGTAACGATTTGCACACAGTTAGAGCCAAATGAAAGCTCTTACAGTTCCATACAAAGCTCTAGAAATTCATCCGGATTCGACTTCCGGAATTACAGGGTGCACCAAAAAAGTGAGAATAATGTCGCTCAATTTAATGGGACAATTTTACAAATTTTGATTCAGAATAAATGGCCCTAAGGTCTGGTTAAATAAATGAAAATACTCTTATTTTTATCACTCACTTTTCTCGAAGATGGCTCCGCCGATTTGCACCATTCCAGATTCAACTGAAAGATATCCAGCCACCATCAGAGTATAAATGTCAATATCAAGAGCATCTTTTACACAGGTAACCATGTGATGAGTAGCGAATTCTTTAAGGCCTGAGTCGCGTATGGATTTTGAATGTTCCTCCCCGACTCCCTAAATTCCCTTTGCGTCTGTGTGTTTAGGAACCTTGTTGAGTAGATTTGTTTTATCTCCTCTCCTCTCCTCTTATTTTCCCGGACACCACCAGGAAACTAAAGCGAATAAAATGGCGGATGCATTAAAACTGACTCGCGATAACATATATGTTTTATGCACTAATCGCATCTAAACTAAATTATCTAGACTTTGTCACGGTAGATTTATGATACAAGCCTCCAAAGCCGAGATATTCGATGAACAAGTAAAGGTATGCAATTCCGAGCGTTCCAACTTTTAGCAGTTCTTCAGTCAGAAGAAATCCAACACGAGCGGTAAACTCAATGAATCATTCTGAAAATTTCACAAAATACTCTCAACTAAATTTCGAAGACATTTTCAGGTGAGTTTTTCGATATTCACTTATGTTCTTTATTTCATAGGAAGGTTTTTAAAAAATGTTTTACACTGATTTCTTTGTTAAGACTAACACCGAACTGGTTCACTTCTTAAATCGAACTGACTAACTTGTCCTGCCTGAATGTTCGTTAGACCTGACTACCTAGCCCTAAACTATTGATTCAGCGGTTATCCTGTCCGAACATGTCGAATCGTCGATGCGGCGTGGTGGTTTCGGCTGATGCAATTACTAATGGTTCCTGGCTGATGCAACCACGGTGGCCGGATGTCTGCTGCGATGTCGGCGGTTCAATAATTGGTAACAGGGTGGTTGACATCTCTACGCGTTGAATACACTGGCGTCTTACTGCTGGCGCGTACTTTGCTGAGGTCTGTGCGTACGGGCCAAGTGCTATTCGGGTTCGTCCATAACTATTCATCGCCGTTTCCAAGAAAATTTAAATTGAAACGGGAAAATAGTAGAAACCTTACGTCTTTACTGTACTGTTCTCAGCCCTCAATGAGTCTCTCTAGCTTTCAGGTCATGATAGTCTTTGACCAAAAAAATTCAATATCAAAAATTTATGAAATCAAATTCAAATAAAGGGTCTGATAGTCTTATAAAAAAAATTGCTGAATACTGTACAAGTACGTCTTCCGGTTCTAAAATTACAAAGTAATAAGTTTTTAAAATTTCAAAACGTCATAGAAAATGATGATACCAAAAACCGTGACAAAAACCTTCTCAAAAATGTTCCAAATTGTAGGTCATATTAGTTCCCGAATCGGTTCAATGCATGGGAGGCTGGTCTTACAAAAAAAGTTGTCGTATGTTTGAGCCCCGATCTGGAAGGATTTCTAGTATCTATAACCTGGAAAATTTCTGATAAAATTACTAATAAACTATCAATTCACGTACAGATTTGATTTCGTGTAAATGGACGAATAAAATAAGCTTAGATCATAATTAATCCACGAATTTCTTAATCCATTCATAAATATTAAGAACTTCCCAAATTTGAAAATTGCACCAAACCTCACTTCTTCGAATTTTATATTTCATTTTACGATTTCTCCACAAATATGAATTAAACATTCCACGGAATGTCACTGAACTATTAATGATCTAGTTTCTCACTCAATTTTAACAAGCGACTACGAAGTTGAGTTTGACAGCTTATGTGTGTGAAGTGGAAGTAAACAAGCAAAAGCAAAAAGTGATAAATTTTCAAACGCACCGTTTTCTTCGATTTTAGTTTTGCTGATTGAAATGGTAAGTACTACTGTTTTTCAAAAACTTTGAAGATACTAATTCAGTAAATAAATATGAAATAATCGCTTTGAGTGATGTCTATTTTCTCGTGTAGAAAACAAGGGATCGGAATGTGAGCAAAAGTAAACATAATTTCTGATCAATATTTATGAATGAAAATCTACTGCTATTTTTAAAAATTCTTTGAATTGCATTGAAACTGCATGTTTTCTACCTGTGGTGCAAATTTTTCGTCGAAGTGTTCATTTTAAATGTGATAATAAAGCATTTTGTGATTAATCTTTAGGAGCCTTCAAAAGGTGATACGTGCACTGTATTGATGGACTTGTCGGATGTTTTCAACTACGCTGCCGGAGGGAACCGTTAAGTTAGTTGGAGTAGAAGAGGAGTACAATGATGGATTTGTCTTATTTTCGACTTGGTTACAGTCATTCTCGCCAACTGTCGAGCCGCACGCAATAAAAGTTTGCACTAGAAGTGAGCTAACTGCTTGGTTATTTTCATGTTCTTTCAAAGTCAGTAAATTAACATGCAAACATGTCATCGCTGTTTTGAATCATTTATTAAGGTTTATTTTAATATCCGTATTTGAGATCACAAAATTATTAACATTTTATATGTTACAGAAACTCGACTTTATAGAACGATTAACATCCAACGAGATTACAACGAACGGCGTTAAGATATTCTGAACCGATAACGTCATGCTTGAGGACATTTCGGATTTATTCATTAAGTATATTTTATTGTCAGATGAATAAATTTATTAAATACAAAAATATATAAGTAAACGAATTGGAGGCACGCATTGAACGACAATCGATGATAGTAACGGGTACAGAAGCATTCCTCAGAATTACTCGTTTAGTTGTAGGGTTCACACCTGTTGTTCTTATCAGCATAACACTATCAGGAAATATTTTTGCAAGCCTATTCGAGCAACTTTTCAGATGCATGATCTACAATATTCGGAGAAAAAATTTCTTTAATTATTCTCAATTACCTTCTTCTGTATTGTAATCCACTGGTTTGCTGCATTAGATTAACTAAGAATAGTTGGTTTGTCAAAAAAAATCAAATATTTTCTTACCTATGCAGATTACTAGTGCCAGAAGAGAAATTTTTTCCGCTTTATACTGACGAAATAACAGCTACGATACACCGCACAATATGTTCTAATGCTCAAATAGGAATCATTTAAACAATTTCGTACTTCAACGCACAAAACATCAAATAAGAAAACAGAGAATTAACTAATTTAACTTGAGTGAAAAAGTAATACCCTGCTTTGTTTACATTCACTTCACAGCACTGGTCCTTCTAGGTCGCTAATATAAAGTGTACGCACTTCATGATAGCGCCTGTTTATTTTCTTTTACCTCTAGCACTGGATCGAACCAAAGTGCTAGAGCAGAGCACTCAAATTCTCTAAGGTGGGCGCAGATATTGTCACCGAAGTGTTCATGCCTGTGAGCACTCTGGTGTATGGTTTGCATAAGAGATTCACAGAAGTGTTCGCTCACTAACAAGCACAAGTGATCACTTGAGTGTATTTAGAGAGAATGTGCTACACTCGCACCAGCTTCTTTAACCACAAGCACACACTCAAATTCTGCCTATTCGACTCTGAGAATAAGTGTGATTTCCTTTTTGTGCGATGTTCGTCGGCGTCTTCCCCAGTGTTGAAATAAAACTTACTCGGTGGTGTATCACTCTAGTGAAATGCCATCACTGCACACCAGTAGCAGATATCCGTAACCGTTTCGTTTTCTTTATAGCGTGTACGAAATAGAACAAAACCCGCATCGTTCATTTTTGTGTTTTCTTCTTCCACCGTACCTCCACGTACCGGTGTTGTACATACTGTCATTCTATAAGGCGATTTCAAAACTTTGACGCTCATCGCCCTGTAACTTCGGAGCCGGGTGTCGGATCCGGATGAAATTTCACATTAGCTTTAATTCAAATCAAGATTTGTGAAAATCGGTTCAAGCATCGCTGAAAAATCGAAGTTTCCTTCACCACTTTCGGTGCTTTCAGAACAGGAAAAGTAGGAACCAGTGGTACCGAATTAAGTTGTTATGCCCACAAACTAACAAGCTCTGCGAACTGGAAGAATTTATCATACTGTTTTATGAGGTTTGTGCTTGTTTTTGACCATCGTTCGTAAAAATTGGAAATGGTACATTTATCACGCTTTAGTTCCGGTACCGGAAGGCGAATCCGGATAAAATGTTCTAGAAATTTTTAGGAAACTATAAGATGTTTAATTTGAATCTAAGTTTGTAAATATTGATTAAGCCGTTTCAGAGAAAATTGAGTGCATATTTTTTTCTCTAATTTTCGCATATTACCATGTAATTCTGGAACCGATAGTCGAATCCAAATAAAATTCAATAGCAGGCTATATGACCAGAAGACCTTAGAATCTAAGTTTGTGAAAATCGGTTTAGCCATCTTCGAGAAAAGTGAGTGCATATTTTTGTTACATGCACACACATGCACACCGACATTTGCTCAGTTCGTCGAGCTCTCCGGTCTGTTAAAAAGTCGGTTTTCTATAGCCTTTCTATATGAGAAAGATAGAAGATATTCATTAAATTCAAAATAACAGCTACACGTTTTATGCCACATAATTTCTATTTAGCTCTCATGAAGTTCTAGGCAATTGTGGTTTTGACTTCAAGAATGAAGGACGCATTGGGTTTTGAAACGTTTTCATAATTTTGATAATAATTTGTTCGATTAACAGTGATAAAAAAAAATAAAGGCTTCATTGAAAAAATGGATATTTTTAATGCTTGTTAGAGCAATAGTTGAATAGTTTCGAACCGTGTATATTTTTGTTTTGAACAAGCCTCTTGATGGGCCAATACCAAATTGCATGGTAATCTATTCACTAGTATTTGAATAACTGATCGTGTCAGGTGAGCTCTAGTTTTCATCAAGCTATGGACGACAACGCACCAGCGCATTCATGCATAAAAGTAACGGTGGAATTGAATGATTTGCGGTACGAATTGGTCCACCATCCCCCGTTTTCTTCAGAACTGGCCCCCAGTGACTATCATCTATTTCCTAACCAAAAAAGGTTCTCCTGGGAATTCCGTGTAGTATATATTTTTGAATAAAGTCATGAAGCGATAATATATATGATTTAACAATCATGAAAAATTCTATTTGTCTAGTGTTGCATAGTTTATGCACGGTCCCTGTTTACAACGGCATGATGATGGTTCTTAATAGTGCGAGTGCCTCGTAAGTGGTGTTGATATGAGTTACGTTGAAGGAGATTGCAAATTTTCCCCCCGAAGGGAGTTGTTTCAAGTAGCGAGTACCTTCGGCAGGATGTTTGGGTTTTTGTTCAAAGGGCCAAGAATGTCTAGAAATTGTCTTAGTTTGAAATGTTTGCTTAAAATCTTAAGTCGGCTTGTAATGCTGGAAATTCCAGCGCTAATGAAACGAGATTACCCGATATGCTACTACTTGAAGTGTGAAAAGTAGAGCTTCAACTAGCAGCAAGAAACCAGCTGCAGTTGGATTGGCAGTTTAGTTAAATACCCGGCAGTTATGTGCGGTGGCTTTGGCTGATGCAATCACACAGCGAAGAAAATGTGCACCAGTAACGAGAGAACGTAATTGAAAAATTACTTTATGGTTCATCCCCAGCTGAGCGCACGCACCGAGCCGATCCACGGTGCATGGTGGGAATTCAAATGTGCATCAGAATGTTATGGCGATTGCATCTGCTGATTTGATTTCTTGGAATTTTGCGGGGAATTAAATCAAATTAACATCTAATAATAATAATAATAATAATAATAATAAGAACGAAGAGGAACGATTGCAAAATCGCACCGAACAATCGAGTATGTAGGTGGCTCCTTATTTCCAATCCATAGCAAATCCAAAATTTATACAAATTTAAAAAAAATTGATCGAGATACAAGCTCTGCTTTTGAGTTTTTCGTTCTATCCCAGTGGAATCAAGCGCACAAAGCGCTTAGAAAATGGTTCGGATCAAAACATGAAACAAACTTCATTGCCAGTAATCATAATTTATTTAGACGATATCACCGAAGGTAAGGATTAGTAAGGTTAAAAATACACCACCACTACGTCCGGTGGCATCGAAAGGTCCTCGTCGGTTGTGACGGTGTTCCGGTGCTAGTGAAACAAAAACGCTTCAAGCGTATCATTATAATTAATCTTCTGCTCGCAATATTTCGCTTGATGTGATGAAATTTAGCCCCGCCCCGGGGGTCACAGTTCGGGACAGTTTTATGTAGTAAAAAATACATGCAGGACTGCTTTGAAATTATCAAACCCTACGGCACTTTCACAGTTGACAGAAGTGAAATGCGGACATTTGCTTGCATTGGATAAAAAAAGCGAAAATTTTTACGTTTGTAGTAACGCGGACGTCAAGCATGTTTCTATATTGAAATCGAAGTTAATCAAATGGTGGAAATCAATTCGGAAAAGATATATTTGAAATATCTAAATAATATTCTGATACAAAAACTACACACTAAACTTTGTTCGCTAATTTTTCATTTTTTGACGAGTTTTGAACAGCCGAACTACCGAACATTCTCATTCTACAGATATATCAGCACAAATATAAAATCTTAAACAGAATTCTCAAGCTTGATAAAGTAAAATCCATTGCCGATAGTTCTGAATTGATCTGCAAGTTCCCATAGAATCAACAGCTGATCGGTATTCAATATACTCGAGCGAACACGGTGAGTAGCAGACGGCAAATGACATCTATACACACAATCGCAGCTATCCAGCGAGTGAATGGATATAACTCAGTTCTGTCAACCACTCACTAGACAAGCTACGTGTATCCTGCGACTGAAGTAAAAACTCTAAAATGACATGTACCTTATGATCAAAAACGAACCGGAATTTTCATTTTAAAATTCCCGCGCTTGTCCAATCGGTAAACTTTTATTCTCTCAACGTTGGCAACACTTTTATACACATTCTGTCAAATTTTGACGCATATCGTACGATTAGTTTTTGTTTGGCGTCTATACAAAGAAGTTGAAAAATTTTCGTGTGGCGATTTTTATAATGGATGAAAATTTAGAACAACGTGCGTGCATCAAATTTTGTGTTGCAAATGGATTTAAGTGTTCCGAAACGTTGAAAATGTTAGAAAAGGCCTTTGGTGAATCGTGCCTAGGAAAAACACAGACATACGACTGGTATAAACGCTTCAAAGGTGGTCGTACAAGCTTGGATCATGATGAGATCCCTGGCCGTCCAACAACATCTGTTACTGAAGAAAACATTGAATCGGCGAAGCAAATCGTGATGCAAAATCGTTCTGTACCGATTAGAGAGATTGCTGTGTTGTTGGGCATCTCTTATGGATCAGCCGAACACATTTTAACTGATGTTTGTGGTTTGAAACGCGTCGCTTCTCGGCTGGTGCCAAAAAAGCTGAATTTCATTCAAAAACAGCGTCGTGTTGATGTGGCCAAAGAGATGATTTCCAACGCAGATAGTGACCCCACATTCATCGAATGCATCATAACTAGTGATGAGGTGTAGATCTATGAATATGACGTCGAAACCGCACAACAATCGACCGAATGGCGCTTCGAAGGCGAGCCGAAACCATCCATTATAAAAATCGCCACACGAAAATTTTTCAACTTCTTTGTGTAGACGCCAAACAAAAACTAATCGTACGATATGCGTCAAAATTTGACGGAATGTGTATAAAAGTGTTACCAACGTTTGGAGAATAAAAGTTTACCGATTGAACAAGCGCGGGAATTTTAAAATGAAAATTCCGGTTCTATTTTGATCATAAGGTATATTCATAGATTCCTCTTTGTTCGAAGATTAGTAGTAAGGAGAACGATGCGGTATTTTTTATGCATGACGCGAAACCCCCCTAAGAAAACCGAAGCAGAGCTGCAACTGAAATGAAATTCGAGGTGTAAGCAACGATTGAAACCTTCGGCCGTGCTCTAGAAATCAAACGGATGAGATCATAATGGCATGCTGTGATTGGTTCGTAAAAACATAGGTCGATACAAAACAATTTTTCAATAGTATTATATTGAAATAGTGAAACGACGTTGTCATACATGTTCAAAAGGCAATTTACAATCTTAGGAAAACAGGTACTGTCACGAAACGTAAAAGCAGTTTTTTCACTGTCGTTGGACGAAAATTACATTACATTTTTCCTAACAAACTGATGATATTTTCTTTAAGATTCATTTACCATTAGAGGAAAAAAAATGCTTTTGGCTGTTTTCCTAACATTGTTAGTAGAACCTTAAGTTAAATGTTTCCGAATCCGAATTGGTTGCTAAATTATATCAATCCTTCAACAAATGACTGAGTTATTATCGCTCGAAATTACGACAGAAAAAGGTTACGCGGCTGTTTTTGAAACTTTTATTTGACACCCGGCCCCGTATGGTACAGAGTAAGGCATTTATAATGTCAAAAAATCAAATCTTCAATAACGGAAATTCTCATTGGCAACTAATATTGCAATTAAAATTAGAAAATCGCTGCTGAAATACAGCACAAAGGAGACAAAAATGAAAATGGTTCTATTAACAAATTTGTTAGCCATGGGTATCTGAAAGTGTCCAGGCAAAACAATTAATTAAAAAGCTAAAAAAGACTAGTCTTGTTGAGACTGTGAAAATTGTATTTCAGAGATATATACTGGGAAATTTCGTCAACCCGATTAGAAATTTCAATTGATTTCTAATACTAGTTGAAATAATGCAAAATTAAACGAATTATTAAGATCAATAGTGGAATTTAGCTAAAATCAGCAGAAAAATTACTAAATCGAAGAATGATTATTGCCAAAATCAACTATCAGAATCAAATCTCAGATAAAAAAATATATAAGTATCAATACCGACTTCAGTTACAGTCAACATTTTGATATAGTTGTAAGCATTAAACCTAATATCAAAGTCCACAAATATTATTTCTAAAACATACTTTTAATATCAGTTGAAATCAACAAAAATATTGTTGAATTTATGAACACCTACTACCTGTTGGCTGAAAACGACATTTTATTTTTCTAATTCAACTACAAAATTAGTTGAATAGAAATGGAGTGTGTCTTAGCTACGAAATGACAACACGTTTAATTGATGAATTCAACTAAAAAATTAGCCATTTCAACTACTATTATTATCATTATTAGGGTAATGAAAATTAAAAAATCTAAATTAGCAAAAGTAAGATGTTTTAGATGTCTTAAAAAATAACTAACTATAATCAGAAAATCAATTAATTTTTTCGCCATAATGCCGATTTTTGTCTTTCCGTCGTCGTTTTTTACACTGCCCTGAGTTGGATTGCTTTAAGGTTGCGATTATTTCTACCTCTAGCCTGGATTGCAGAGAAAAATGACAAATATATACTGGCAAATATTTACTGAAGAAAAAGTGTAGTCATTGCATCTATGCATCGTCAAAAAATATGCAAAGTTAATCCCAAAGTCTTACTCAACATCGTATTTCAATTTCAAACATTTCATTTTATAAGTATACCCTTTCCATACGTTGCGCCCAACAACAACTGTTTGTCCCTACGATTTTACAAAACACGAAACGAATGCATGATTTTCATATATTTTTGCCTTTCTCATATAGGTTATGCAATCACGTGAAAAACCGACTAGTAAAATATATGTCTAAATAGTGTCATATACCATTCGACTCAGTTCATCGAGCCGATGTCTGTCTGTGGGTGTGTGTGTGCGTGTGTGTGTGTGTGTGTGTGTATGTGTGTGTGTTTTTTTTCCTCCCAACCTTCCTCAGCAGAGAAAACCGATTGCAAAAACTCTGCTACACCTATATGCCTCGATCCCCCTGGTACCACTGATGCGACTGCTTCAGGGGGGGCAATGTGCTCCTGCACTCTTCTATTGCTGTGCTCATGCACTTTTGGTCGCTTCTAATCCGTACTCATGCACTTATCGTATTGCTCAAACTCTTCAAGCGATCCCAGCTTGCTGGTCGCTCCTCCACTTTCTCTGTAACTCCGTCAGCATTTTTGTAACTGCCCTGCTGATCGCGTTCCACGTCTCCTCAGTGCGGCACATCTCGTCGACAGCGTTTTCTACATTTAATGCCGGCATCGATCTTCTTATCGCCTCGAATCTGAGGCAAATGAACACTACGTGCTCCGGTGTCTACTCCACATTCACGCACTCCGGGCAGAAGGACAAAGCGGCATGGCCAAACCGATGTAGGTACTGCCTGAAGCAGCCATGACCAGACAAAAACTGGGTTAGGTGGAAGTTCACTTCTCCATGCTTCCGGTTCACCCAGGTTGACACATTAGGGATGAGCCGATGGGTCCATCTCCCTTTCTCCGTGGAATCCCATTCATTTTGCCACTTTGCCATTGAGGCCGTTCGCACTAACGTTCTCACTTGCCTGGTCGTCCTCCGCACGTAGCACTCGATATCCTCCTCCAATGTGATGCAGATTGGGAACATTCCTGCAATCACACAAACTGCCTCCGACGATATCGTTCTATATGCGCTCGCTACTCGCCTGGCCATGAGCCGGAACGCACTGTTTAGCTTCGCCCGATTTCGCTTGGTTTTTAGCGCCGCACCCCAGGCTGGAACTCCGTACCGCAGTATCGAAGATGACACACTCGCCAGCAGCCGCCTCTTGCTGCTTCTTGGACCTCCGGTGTTTGGCATAATCCTTGACAGTGCGTTGATCGCCTTCGCCGCCTTTTCGCAGGCGTAGTCGACGTGGCTGTTAAAGTTTAGCCGATCGTCGATCATCACACCCAGATGCTTCAGTTGTCGCTTCGATGCTATTGCGTGTTCTCCGACGGAGATTTCCACTCGCTGCACTGTCTTGCAGTTGCTCACCAATAGCACCTCCGTTTTGTGGTGGGCTATCTTCAGCTTGACTCCATTCATCCAGTTTTCGATGATGCCGATCGATTCTACCGCCAACATTTCTACCTCCTCCGGCGTCTCGCCTGTTACTGATAAAACGATATCGTGTGTGTGTGTGTGTGTGTGTGTGTGTGTGTGTGTGTGTGTGTGTGTGTGTGTGTGTGTGTGTGTGTGTGTGACTTAGATTCAAATGAAAGGTCTTATGGTACCATACGGATTTCCTGAATTTCATCCGGATCCGTACGTAAAGTGTGTGAAATATTGTACACCGTTACTTAAACCGGCGAAACAAAACCCGTTAAAAATCGTCTAAACTGGAGTCATAACGGTTATTCCCAATCTTAGGAGCAAATGGAAGGTCTAATGGTCCTACCAAAAAATACTGCATATTTTCGGATACAACAAAAATTTAAATCGTCGTTCGGAATAAAAACTAGTAGAGTTTGTACGTCATGTTGATTGGTGGTCGTATGAACCGACTTCGATTATACCGGTTCTCGGGTTCCGGTGCTGGAAGTACATATATTAGTAAACTTTCTTCGTTTTCTAATGGATTGCCTAACCGATCAGAGAATTGTTTCATTTTCTATGTTATACTAGTTAATGCACAAACAATCCCTTGATTTCTTTCAAAAATCGAAGAGAAACATTTTGAATAGAATACCACAGTATTATATATGACAAAGGCATCATTGTACCACTAGGTGGATTAAAAAGGTTTTATATTTTAGCGTGTATAAACGAACAGCTGTCATATATTCAATGTTGTCTGTAGATAACACTGTCATAGCCTCGCTCGGATTGAGATTGGATCCACACTTACTTTGATTTCTTTTCAATATGCCGAAAAACATTAAAATTCCGGCAAATATTCTAATCAATTAATTGTGGAAGATTATCAACACAGAAAATAATTGAAGTATTCATCATAGTATTTCGCGTCATCGTACACCCAAACCTCCATTTACGTAATAATCGAGGGTTCGTAGATCGAATCATGACCTGAAAAAGTTTACGTTATTTGGACTTTTCAACGTAATAAAAAGTTTTTCTTATGCATATGTATTATCGGATATGTGTAATATAATGGATAGTTTTGAAACGGTAATCATCGGTATTTGTAGAAGAAGAATGTTCTAAGTCACTTCAATATCCACAATGGCGACTTTCGGTATATCGATATTCGTTAAAAACTATCAGAATATGGGTATTTTCGGAACGGGCTTGATGAGTAGATGTAGGAAAACGATGTTCAAGGTCGTTCCGAAATTGTGGCTTCCGGTTAATTGCTATTATTTAAAAACCCTCACAATTTGTGTCGATATTACTCGAATTGCTCGAATACCAAACTTCACAATATGCATATTTTTGGAACGGTTTTCATGATCAGGCGCTGACATCTTTGAAGGGTTTTCTAGAAATATCAATAGACCGGAAGTCGCCAGTTTGAATTTCCAAAATAACTCAAACATCATTTTACTCTTTGAACCCGTTCCAAAAATACTCATATTGTAGAGCATTCGTTGTATCCAAAAACCTTTTTTTACGAAGTAGGTTCGTAAGAAAAGATTACGTTATTTGGAATTTCAGATTCGTAAAAAGAAAATTACATAAAAAGAGGAAACGTAACAAAAATTTTTGTAAACGGAGGTTTGGGACTATTCAAATTAGAATGCGCATGTAAACAAACCATCCTTAACGGTCAAATGATGTTCATTTTGTGAATTTTGTGAGGTTATGTCAGGTTCGTGCAACACCTAATTGTTGGATTGATAAGCAATTTGGATTGTTTGGCAATGTTTGGCGAGACAGGGTGCTAAAAATCAATAAACAAAATGTGTTTCTCTAAATACATCTCTAACGTATATTTGTGCTGCAAACCCCAACTGCTGTCAAATGTTTGGATTTGACAGCAGTTGGGGTTGGAACTGGGTTAGTTTTGGCTTCAAGCGAAATTGACATAAGTGATTTTTCAATTCAATTTCCTACAAAGATCTTAGACTTGTTTATATATGCGGGAGACACAATTTTCCACACGTTCTGGATGAATATTCAAAAAGAATAACAAAAATAACTATTTCCATTATTTTTACTCAGACTTTCAACGATTTTTAACATTACAATAAAAGTACGCGATTTTGTAGTTCCATTCTGACAGCAACCTTATTTAGGCAAATCGGGTTTGTTTTCCATGATGCTTAAGCATATGTTGAAAACTAAGTTACTCTACAATAAGATACCTTTTCTCATCGGTTGATCGGATCTGATTACATTACGAAATGATAGAAAAGACTCAACACAATTGAAAATTAAAAATGAAAAGTAGTTAAATAACAGGCACTTTTCTATGTACCTGTAGAAACAGTTCAACACACGTACGTATTGAAACTTCTGTGCCTCGGAGAATTGTGAGAAATGATCCTTTTGAGCACACTGCTCAAAATCGGCAACTCCAGAGGAAAAGTATTAATGGCATTACATTTATGCATGAGTTCGTTCCGTCACCGACCATCATCCATCATCTAACTGTCTACATTTTGGCCGGACACATGATCAGCAGATAGTAGAGCACTGAGTCGACCAAATCAGTTTGGACCATGGGGACGATTGGCAATCAATGTGATAGATCTTTGAATTGAAAAGTTTCGGTACACACATTGATGCTATATAGAGTTCTATGCTTTGAAGCAGATAGCAAAATGTACAAAAGTTGGGTAGCAGATTGAGAATGAGTTTCCATTTGTGCATTTTATCGGTAAACCGACAATATTTGCAGAGAGAGTTAAATAATTTCATAAGGTATAAAACAAAAAGAATTTACAAAAAAAAACACAGAATGAATAATTTTAATCCCATGCACTAGACACGAAGTAAACAGTAACATATCCCGTGAAACCCGTGTACAACGGAAGCCGGACATTATTTTTTTTTGCATGGGTTCCACTGAGGCCGAATGGAAGATCCGGTACGCTGCTGGTTGCCTACTAAAACGTCGAGCGTCGTAAATTGCTGCGAAACACACTAAATACTGTAAAAATACAGCGAACCTTCGCTTCCCACGGATTGGCCGAATGAGGGAGGGGTCAAACCAAGGTAGACACCACAAACGCTGGCTAGCTAGCTCGTTGGTTCGAAAGTTCTCTGGGATGCGACCCCAAACCTAGAGCGAACTCACAGACCACCAGCAGACCAGGAGCAATATAATAGTTGAAATTTTCCGACCATCTCCAGCATGGCAGAAGCATTCGGGTGTGCTACGAAATGCATTTGCACGGGCTCGCAACAATGGTCTTCGTAATATATTATCGTTACAATGCTAGCGATCTCGGGTTGCATAAAACTTTTTCATCGTAAATTGCATGTTCTTAGACAGCGCCCCGGGGCAATGTCTGAGAAAGCATTCATCGGATGAGAGTAAGAACGGGTTTGCTCGTTGATCATAATTTAACATAAGGAAATTATGTTTTGGAATTGCTGGGCTAATATCGACGCTGAAAAATCTTTTTTTTTTTGCTCAATGAGTCGAAATTGCCTGCGACAACGTTTTCGACTTAATACACTGAGAACCGGCAGATCACAAAATTATAATATTTCAACTGTTGTTTCACGCCTTGGCTGTTTCAACTAAAATGTTGTTGATTTAACTAGAATATCAGTTGATTTTGTCATAACCATTCAGTTAATTGAAAATGCTGTATTCAAATGCTGTCACGGAGAACGAAGACAGTAAAACGCAAAACAAAAATCCCCTTCATTTCGCCAGAAACGTTTCATATTGAAAATTTTCAATGGCAAATGAACGTCATTTATGTCATTTACGTAGTTGTCGTTTCTTGTAAGAAAAAGTATGCAGAAGAACATAAGAGTCAATTGTAAAACAAGTTTTTCATGTAGTGCAATAGGTATTCCTACAGTATAAAGCTTGCTTGATTTAGAATTGGAACAAACTTTTGCTCATATTGTGGCGCTCCTAGTGGACGGATTTGGAAGCTCTTGGCATCCACGTGTCGGGAATTTTGTCAGCTTCACGTATGATTTTTGACATTCCGCAAATCGACTGTACTTTGTAAACAATCAACATGGGAGCCGAGAGAAGGGAAAAAAATTGTGCACAGTTATTTGGAAAATCCATTGTGGTCTGCATCTAAGCTAGCTAAGCAGCTGAAATTTCCTGGAAATACCGTATGACGCGCTATCAAACGGTATAAGAAAACATTGACGACGATTCGGAAGCATCAAGCCAATCGTCGGAGTGGAACTATCGACCGGAAACTGCGTGGTAAGATTTTAAAGACGATTAAGTGGATCTGTCGGACCGTGATTTGGCCAGAAAATTCGGTGCTGCCCATAGTACCGTGAGGAGAACTCGACTCCGGGAAGGAATCAAGTCGTATCGAGCTAGCAAACAGCCAAATCGGACCATAAAACAGAATAGTGTGGTCAAAATTCGTGCTCTGAAACTATATGACCAGGTGCTGACCAAGATCGACGGGTGTCTTCTGATGGACGATGAAACCTATGTCAAGGCTGACTTCAGGCAAATCCCAGGTCAAAAATTTTACTTGACAACGGCTCGGGGGGATGTTCCAGCCAAACTTAAATTTGTTTTTGCCGACAAAATTTTTTGCAAGAAAATTTATGATTTGGCAGGGCATTTCCAGCTGTGGCAAAAAAACGAAAACTTTCGTTACAAATAAGACAATGACATCGGAACTATACCAAAAAGAGTGTCTCCAAAAACGAATTTTGCCGTTTATTCGATGCCACGACCATCCCGTAATGTTTTGGCCAGATTTGCCAAGCTGTCATTACAGCAAAGTCGTTCAAGAATGGTATGCAGAGAAAAGGGTTCAGTTTGTTCCGAAAAACCTTAACCCACCCAACTGCCCCCAGTTCCGCCCTATTGAGAAATACTGCGCAATCATGAAGAGGAGACTCAAGGCAAAGGGAAAGGTTGTCAAAGACATCAATCAGATGACGACGGACGAAGAAGGTGTGCGCCGCCTAATGAGCCGTGTTACAGGAAAAACTCGAGGATTTCATCTAAACCGTGAAGAATAATTTTATCCGCATTTTTTTCTTAAAAGTATGAAGAAAACGCTACATTTGTATAAAAAAAAAAATCTTGAATTCAATTATAAATAACTGAAATACAGGCAATTGTATTTGTTCCAATTCTATCTGAAGCAAGCTTTAAATGTTTCGATTTCATCTGCGAGGAATGCATTTTCGGACAGTTCATGTCAATGTAATTTAAAACGCTTAACGCCTGTTGTATTTATATATCATCTGTGAGTTTAGTGATAAAGCGATATAGCAGCTACTTAGGTAAAATATCGTTGTTCAAGCGATGAACGATTCGCTAAAAAATATTTATTGCAATCAAGGATGGCTTTTATCGTATCAAAGAATGCTCACTCTTTACTCTTTACACGATTGAATCAGTGCCATCAAAGAGAGACTAATATCATCGCCACAACAAACACCCGGCATGGCTCATTTAACATAGAATAGACACCAGTGCGAGAGCGAATTTTTTTTGATGACATTTCTGAGAATCAAAGGTTAGCACGCTGCTGTGGGGATCCTCTCTGAAGCAACAAACGGTCGCTTATTCTCGTTTCGCGATCCGATTCTGTATGGGCAGTGGATAATTGCGATAGAATCATTTTACTATTGCCGCTATTTCTAACTATGTGCATATAACCTTTGTATAATTTGTGTCTATGAAAATGTATGTGAATGCTCCACACAAGGGTTTTGAAATATTGCAACCTAGTATGAGAAACATCAAGTTGAACCATCGATTCGATTTTATGCGATAATTGTCAACTTGCGATCCTCTCTTGGGAAATTCCACACAGCAACGATCATTATCAGACTGTATTTTTTTTCAAGGGCCGTGAAATACTCAGAGTATAAAGTGGAGCGAAGAAATGTAGAAAAATTCTCTCGCGGTTCATGCATTGAATAACTCGAGTTCTGATAGCATCTTCTACCGGATTGAAAATGTTGTATACAATATAGAGAGCAATATAGCAGCTTCTGTCAAATTTTCGGCAATCACCAACACTGATTGCAATAGACGTCTTGAGTTCAATTAACTTAATAATTGGTTGAAACAACTGAGACATTTTTCGCTTTCATGCATACAGGTAACTTTGCTGGGATTGTTTCATTGCTCAGTGACACCTCATCGAAACGTTTCGTTTTCCCCTTAGGGTGTATAACATTGCTGAACTGTAATATTTCATTACTTATTTGTGCTGCGTGTCTTTGTTGGGTGCCATTGCTATACTGCCAGCACGATAAATCAGTTTATCGGCAGTTTATGGCAATCGTTTAGTTGTACCAAATTTTCATAAATCAAATTCAGAAAAAAAACTAACATGATTTTTTTCGTGTAATATGATTTTTCACAGTCGCGAGAAGCACTCTGTCTGGTGACAGGAAGCTGTTGGGTTGTCTTCTTATTAGATGCTCGTTAGCCACGAATATTGAAATCCTCATTGTGATTAAGGAGTGTATCGATAAGTAGTTAGCAACATTCAAACAGTTATTACTCTGGAATGGCTTAATTTTTTGCAGCATGTTTTGCGGTGACATGTTTGTTCACATGTCAATAACAGCTGCTCAATCGATTGGTTTCGATACGTTTATCGTTTCAATGATGAGTCGAATTGATCCGGAAACGCGAAAGAAAATTTTGCACACGAAATCGTGACGGGTGAAATTGCACCACACCAGTGTCAAAACTATTATCGAGAAGTTCGGTAAGACCCTTTCCATGAAGGATTTGCCCCGATCCGGTAGGAAAACGGGTCTCAGCCAGCCCGGCCGGGACTTAAAAGTTGTTGAGTACATCAGGAAAAACCCATCGGCGTCGACGCGGGATTTGGCCAAGCAGTTCAACACCAGCATCGGAATGATTCAACGGATCAAAGTTCGGAACTCCATGAAAACAGGCCAAACAAGAGCGCGAAAACTGTATAACCGGATTCTACAGAATAAAGACGGATGCATCCTGATCGACGACGAAACCTACGCCAAGGAAGACTCTCGAGCGCTGCCCGGACCGCAATATTATACGAAATCGGTGTACCAGGACCTGGACGACGCCAACACCACGGTGGCGATGAAAAAGTTTGGGCAGAAGGTGTTGGTCTGGCAAGCAATTTGTACCTGTTGTTTGCGGTCGTCGATTTTCTTCACGAAGGGCACAATTAACGCCAAGGTGTACAAGGAAGAATGTTTGAAGAAGAGAATGCTGCCACTGTACAGAAAGCATAAGGCTCCTCCTCTCTTCTGGCCGGATTTGGCGTCAGCCCACTACGCCAACAACTTTCGGAAGGAAGGTACAGTGTCTCAAAACATGCAGGAGTTTAAAAAAAAAGCTGGACAGTTGTCACCAGGAAAGTCACAGAAGTAACTGTGCAGAATTTAATGAAGAATGTCAAGTCCAAAGTGCGAGCGTTTCACAGAAACTAGGATTTTCTTCAATATAATCAGTGAAATGCATAAAAATGTAATTTTTCTACAATACATCGAAAACTGATGTTCAAATAAGTTTTTTTTTTTTCGCTTTTTTATTCAATAATCAATGTTGCTAACTAGAGATGGGCAGCTCGTTCGCGAACGGTTCAAAAGAACTAGTTCTTCTAAAAGAATGAATGAGCAAAAGTTGTTTTTTCGAGAACGGTAGTTCCTCAGTTCAAAGTGATGGGACCGGTAGAGAACGGTAGTTCGGTTATAAGAAAGCTACATCATGAAAGTACAGTTCAAATTCGACCTTTTTCTTGCTTGCTTAATCTAGTGTCGTTTTTGCTGGAGAAAACTGAAACTGACCCAGGGTAGTTTCATCAAACAAACACTTTTCATGAAACTGTGTTGATTTCGCACTTAGCAACGAGGCACAGTGATGCCAAGGTGGCAGAAATCCAAAAAATAAATTTATTTTTTTCCTGCACTGTATTATTTTTTTTGAATTCTCAGATAAGTGAAGAATTACAGTTTAAAGTATAAAAATTTTTGAACAAGAAATAATCTCTCCATATCCTCTCAAAGATAGGATATTGTAAACTTTCTTTTCATCCTTCCATACAAAATATATGGCGCAATGACGATGTTTTGCGATTAGAGTTCTACAGGGTGATTTTTTAAGAGCTTGAGAACTTTTTTAAACAATAAAACGCATAAAATTTGCAAAATCTCATCGGTTCTTTATTTTAAACGTTAGATTGGTACATGACATTTACTTTTTGAAGATAATTTCATTTAAATGTTGACCGCGGCTGCGTCTTAGGTGGTCCATTCGGAAAATCCGCTTTTTTATCGACAAATTTTGTTCAGCGATGAGGCTCATTTCTGGTTGAATGGCTACGTAAATAAGCAAAATTGCCGTATTTGGAGTGAAGAGCAACCAGAAGCCGTTCAAGAACTGCCCATGCATCCCGAAAAATGCACTGTTTGGTGTGGTTTGTACGCTGGTGGAATCATTGGACCGTATTTTTTCAAAGATGCTGTTGGACGCAACGTTACAGTGAATGGCGATCGCTATCGTTCGATGCTAACAAACTTTTTGTTGCCAAAAATGGAAGAACTGAACTTGGTTGACATGTGGTTTCAACAAGATGGCGCTACATGCCACACAGCTTGCGATTCTATGGCCATTTTGAGGGAAAACTTCGGAGAACAATTCATCTCAAGAAATGGACCGGTAAGTTGGCCACCAAGATCATGCGATTTGACGCCTTTAGACTATTTTTTGTGGGGCTACGTCAAGTCTAAAGTCTACAGAAATAAGCCAGTAACTATTCCAGCTTTGGAAGACAACATTTCCGAAGAAATTCGGGCTATTCCGGCCGAAATGCTCGAAAAAGTTGCCCAAAATTGGACTTTCCGAATGGACCACCTAAGACGCAGCCGCGGTCAACATTTAAATGAAATTATCTTCAAAAAGTAAATGTCATGTACCAATCTAACGTTTAAAATAAAGAACCGATGAGATTTTGCAAATTTTATGCGTTTTATTGTTTAAAAAAGTTCTCAAGCTCTTAAAAAATCACCCTATATATAGGTAGGAAAGGGCTGCCACTGTTCAATAGTATTTGATTTTATAGCATTTTTTCTCTACTTTTCAGAAAACATTATGCGATCCTGCACATTTCTGCACCTTAAAGGTTATTTTCAATTGTTTGCGGGGTCGACAATAAAAAATCACAGAAACAAGGGCCAAACTTTTGTCGGTGTCAGTAAAATTTAAATAAACGGTTTTATGATAAATAAAATCAGAATATTCATAACATGCATAACATAAAACACCTATATAAATGTCGTTATATAAATCTATTTATAATATATCAGTCGTTGGAATAAGCTTTTAAAGTTTCATGATTTTTAGTGAGAGTATCATTGCAAAGTATAGTCCATCGTTATATTCCACCACTAAGACTCGGATACCACGTTTGAAAAATTCTTTTTCCTCAGATTCGACGAATGAATCGATCCAATTTTTGGTGGTGTCGTAGCTGACCTGACAAGTTATGCGCCATGGATGGGAGTAAATGGCAACCGTATGGAACAATGCCAGGTAAAATATGGCGGCTTGGGCAGAACTTTTCATTGCAGCGATTATGAAAATAAGCTTTTACAACTTTCGAAGCATGGAGTCTTGCATTGTCATGAAGCAAAAATACTATGCCATGAAGATCTTCATATTGCGTCCGCTTTTCATGCAATGCTTTGTCCAAATGCATTTGAGTAGCTCATAATAAATAGCGCCCAGTTGATCCCACCACATGCACTTTTTCTGTTCTCCGGAACTTTCTTGTAGTCCATATAAAAATTCCCAAATTCGAACCACGAAAACTACTTTATGCATGTTTGCTCAGCGTAATTTTTTTTGTCATTTTTCATTTTACATGGTTTAATAAGATACTTTAACATAATAAAAATCCACTATTATTAGAAAAGCGGTAGTGTTCAACCAAATTTTATTTTGTACTAGGGTTTGTGTTCTTTCATAAAGTCGAAAAACTTAAAAAATGCCAAATGCAGAACATTTTTCTAAAATTAATATTTTTGTTAAAAAACAAAAAAGCAACACTTTTTTGATTGCTACTCTCCCATCTTCAATCATAGTGCAATAAACTACATCAGTTGTATGTTACAACATATCAGAAAATAAAAATATTAAGATTAGCACTTCTGGAGAAAATTGATGTTTTCAAGATATAAGGAAAAGTTTTTTTTCTCTGTGTTTACATTTTACACACAGGTTTAATCATTATTTGAAACATTAGTTAAAGCTCCTAATCAATCACGAAATAAATAAAAATACACAAGTTAATTTATTTAAAAAAAGTCGTCATTTTCCGGTCCATAGCGAACGGTGCATCATGTCACTTTTAGGTGGATCGAATATTTTTATACATTATCAAGATGGAAATATATTCAGAGACTTCAAATTATTAATAAAAAAATCATCCAGTTGACGTTTCTCGACGTATTTATTGTTATTGCCAACTTTTGTATGGAGAGGCATCACTGTGCGAGGGTTCGAGCAAACCTGATATGAAAACCAGGTTCGAAACTGACTCGATTTTCAGTTCAACAACGTTGAACATAGGTTCAAAACTGGCCTCAAACAAACGGTTTGACAGCAGTTAGAGTAGATACTGGGTTGGGTTTGGCATCAAGCGAAAACGACAAAACAAAACTCAGTTCCCGTTCAGTCTTTGCACAAACAAGCCAACTATGAAAAGAAAATCTATTGCTAACTACTTTTTGATACTCTCCTTACTGTGACTGTGATATCTTAAATTGTTGCTGTGTATGTTCTGGTTCATTTTTAAATTCTTACGTAACTTTATTTGCTTTTTGTGCATTTAGCTTTTGCAGCTTGTTTCTGCTTTCAAGAAAAATACGTTTAAAATTTTCTGTCTATAAAATCAAAGAAAATAATTGATTTTTCTAGAGGGCGCGTAATATTTTCGTTGCATCATCGTTTTCAAGTCAATCTGTGCACCGAGCGTTTGCCTCTTCGCAGTATGATATTAGAAATGATTACTTCCAGTGTTTTGTTTCGATAGGCATGAAAATTTGACAACATTACAAGAATAATGTTTTACTATTGAAAAATACAACGAATAAATAAATGATTTTTCGAAAGACTTCACCCGTCTCTTAATTTACGTACTTTCATCCATCAAAAGTTTAGTTGTGAAATATTGTTTAAACAGTTGATGTTCGTCAAAATTTACACCTTTCAATTTGTTTTCGCTTGCTAAATCCTCCATCTTTTTATATAGAGAACCTAAAATCCGCTGATTTTTCTCAAATTTTTAAAACCTTTTCAACTCTGTCTGAAGGTATTTAAAATTTCACCTCACATTTCTGATCTTGAGATGATCGAAATGATTTCTGAAACTTCTAGAGCAACCAACATGTGTTAAATAAGCAATCGATACATGTGTTAAATAAACAATTAGAAAAAATCGTGTAAATTCACGCCGTCTGAGACCGACATATACTAGCATAACAAATGTCAACTCATTTCTGCAGTCGATTCAACACATTTTTAATTCATTCTGAATTTGGTAGCAAGACATCGAACAAACCGAAAAACTCCAGGAGCTCTTCCGGTAGTATGAACTGGCGTGTAGTTAGCTAAGATCCACCATATTCACCCCGAACAGCAGTATACCATGGAGCCGCATGGTATGCTGCGATGGCACCCATCAACCGCGCTCTTGATTTGAGTGAGTGAAAACGAGACATCACTCACTCTCCGCCCGTGAAAGATTCGTGAGCTTCCACGGCACCGAAGACAAAGCGTACGGCGCGTCGGAGAGCGCATATCCATACCGTTTTCTCCCACGTCTCAGTTCACTTCACACATGCCACAGACAGATAAACCGATAAAAGAGCTGCTGCTGATTGTAGCTTTCGATAATTTCCCGTGACTATTTGCTCTCGCCTAATGGTTGTGGGCTAATGGTTTTTTTGCGCGTCTGAGCTCTGGTCAAGCGGTAATTTTCTCGTGCGGGCAACCGATTTAACACTGTCAAGCAATGCTTATACCTAAGCGAACAGTGGCGGAAGGGCGATGAGCACCATTAGAATTATACAAAATGTTGCCGACGATGAGTAGTTGAAATCTGTGCACACATTAGTCGAGCCGGTGGAAGAAAAAACGTAGCAACCTCAGTAATAAATGAGCCTGTCAAATTAAGTCGATTGTTCGCCGATTTGGTTGCTGAGAGAATAACGATCAGCTTCAGCCCGTTTCTAGCGATTTCCGAATGCTTCTCATCGTGTGGACTGTTCTCTATGTAGTACCCGAGAGAAGCTATGACTGTTTGTACTTATGTTAACAACGAGGCAAAAAGTATCATGCTTATCTATACAAAACACGTGCTCCGAAAAATCGAATCAAAGCCAATTATCAAATGTGATTAGTTTTTCCATTGGCATTGAACCCTAGAGAGCTCGATAACGAGATATTCCAAAAACAAGAAATCTGAGTTAGCTTCGAGTGCCATTTCAGAGTTACATTGTGCCTTTCTCTATAGAAATAATATAAAATTGCAGGGACATTTGATCGAAGCCCCGAAAATCTCAAGTGTGATATACTATTCGATTCAGTTCGACGAGAGCTGAGAATGTCTGTGTTGGCATGTGTTCTTTTATACGTTGCATTTATTCGTTCGTTGTTCTCCGAAATGTCTGAACCGATTTCCACATTCGACATCAACAACACAACAAGTTTCATTTGGAAGTCATTGAATAAGTTTAAAGATGACATTCCATGTTCCGAAGATGTAATCGCAGAATTGGCTTTACTCATAAACTGCACGTTTTTTTCTATATGATGAGATGGCTAACAGATTTTTACGAAATGAGACTAATTCAAAAGCTACTTTGAGTTGATCAAGTTCGGAAAGATCATATAAAACACTTTTGGTTTGGGAGATTAAACCGTAATCGTAATTCAATTGCTTAACCCAACTATTCCCATTCCACAGTGGCCTGCGAAGTAATTTTTGAAGACCGGGAATTAGTATTATGAACAACTTATTTTCTGTCACCAATTATCTCCAGATTATGTTGTGGTGCTCTCAAAATTGTGTATCATTTTCCGTTGATACTCTGTAATTTTCGAATTTAGAGTTAAAAAAATATTTTCAGCGCACAACTATTATAGGTTCAAAGGGGTTCGCGATAAAAAAGGTTGGGAACTACTGGCGTAACCAATAAAACGCAAATGTGTATGTACTCAAAATTTTCTAGGAGAGACAAATTTTAGACTCTACTGTTGGGTTATTTCTGTATCAGTTTCAATGTTCATAGCGAACACATTCGGTTCTGGAGATGAAATTGTACAAGTAACGCCACCGACAAATTGCTCATTTTCTACCCGTGCAATATTCTCAGAAAGTTGAGAAATGCCTAATTGCTGACACTTTCGGAATCAGTCTAAATGGATTTGTGTCAAAAATGAACCTAAATTCATGTCAAAAATTAACTCAATTTTTATTTATTTTTTAAAACTTTTTTTAATAAAACTATTTGAATGGCAACAGAAAGGATTTATCACTCCACCAGGTAGATTAAGAACAGGTTTGTGTTTGTTTATAATGACGCTACGGGGAGATCTCTGCCTATTTGTGTTGAGGTTAATGGCACAGTAATTATTAAATATATATTCGCGACCGGTATCTCATAAATACGCTAATTACCTAGCGTCAAAATCAATTGAACAAAAGATCTTCGATAACATTAATCACTTAAGAGACTTTGATTGGTTTAAAGCTTTGATTGGTTTAAAGTTTAAAGCTTTGCTCGGAGACAATCGTAGACTTGAAGGTTATCCCATCGGTCATCAATCTTCTTATGTAGCTGCCTTCCGTCTTATTTACCTTACCGAGCAGCTATAATCCTAAGGTGTCCTTTGCTGTATCAAGCATACGTCTCCACATAACGGATGCTTTGTAGATCGATCCACCTTGCTCGCTGCGCTCCTTTTCTTCTTGCCTATTGGTTGCAGAAAACTGAAATAACTGATTTTTTTTCGAACGACTTCCAGTTCAAGAGTTTCGGGGCGATGTCAGTCTTCAAATATTCATTCCGTCATTAAGAGCGTCGTCAAAGCTTTGAGCAATGGCGATATCGTAACCAATGACGTTCAATCGAGGTGCGATTATTGCTAGTTGAAAACAAATTAAGATGCCAAAAACGTAAAAATAAATGAAATTGGACTCAAAATTCTTTTAAAACCAGTCCTCAGATTGCGGTTTCGGAAGTACCGGAAAAGTTATCAATATATTCAAAAGGGAACTCACTTGCATACATTGGATGTAGCTTGATGGATTTTCACTAACTTAAACTCAAATGAAAGGTCTTCGGGTGGCTTACAAAGTAGCTGATTTTCCGGATCCGGGATTCCAGAACTCCTGATGCAGCGACGATAAAATGCAGACATTATTGGCTAACGGCTCAACCCAATCGTAACCAAATTAAGCACCGATGCTGAACATAGCCCAACAAGTAACGTTTGCCAACGTTTAAAATTCATAGAAAGATTAGAAAGTATTGAAATGGGAGCCACATCTATTTATCAAAAGTCTAATGTAAAATCTGCGAATCGATTATGAAGTACTTGGATATAAATCGTTCCTTCTATCAAATTGTCCTGACGATTGAAAACTGGATTTCTTCTAAAACCCCGATAGAAAAAGCATTGTTTTTTTCTATTCGGAACCAATTTGACCATAAGACAATAATTTGTGTTAATAGCGGTTATTAAGGCTATTATACTACCGACAAAAAGTTATCTATTTAAATACAGCGTTGGTCGCAAAACATTTGGAATGAGCATGAAAACATGGCAAGGTTAATTTGCAACTTAACAACAAGTCGTATCTTACAGCTAAACTGGGGAACGGAACGTTAGAATAACGTTTGAAATATATTTAAATGCGCCGAACTCTCCAGACTTTGCCCCGTTCGACTATCATCTTTTTGCAACAATTGTAAATTGGGTAATCAAAATATGAACTAGACCTTCTTTGAAAGGGCGAAACCGACTTTTTTAAATGTAGCTTCAAATGAAAAGTCTCTTGGTTTCATTGTTCACTATTGAACTTTATCCTGATCGAACTTCCAGTTCATGGGGAAACGAAGTAAAATTCACAAAAAAATGAAAACTTGTGCGCTTGATTATCTCAAGCGTCACTTAATCCATTTTCATAAGCTTAGATTCATATAAAAGGTTCTACATATCCATCGCCTGCTATAGAATTTAACTAGGATACGAATTTCGGTTCCGGAGTAAAAGGGTCAATTGCGCAAAAAATTAAACAAATTCATCCCGTTTTCTCAGATAGTGCGGAACCAATTTCCACAGTCTTTTGTTTAAATAAAAGGTCTTACGATTGCGATTACCCCTGCAAAGCTATTAAATTTGAGCCAAAAACACATTCCAATTCCGTTCACATGTTGATAAATCTAGAAAAATCTTTTTCAAGGGCGTAATTTTTAAGGTTCCTATAACATACATTGCTGGACCAATAAGTATGTAAGATTTTAGTTTTATTATTGGTTTCAAAAATACATTGTAGCTTAGCACAAATAAAATAACTAGTGCTAAACTAAGATAAATCCTATACTTTCAATATTGCTTCCAATCATCCTCATGAAAAAAAAGGAAATTTGAATCTTTCATAAAGCGAGATTTTCCAACCTGACTTTTCAGATTGTTTACTTTTTTTTCATAACACACATATATATGTGAGACAATTCTTTAAGGTTCTACCTTACCATTTAATGACAACAAAATCTATGAAGAGACTACATATGCGACGCTTAGGTTACATTCTCGTGTACAGTTTTTACGTAAAGGGTTTTATTTTTTTTACAAAGTGGTGACGAATTACTTAAAATGTTATTTTCCTAAGTCAAGCAGACTTTTACAGAAATGCATTTTTAAGGCGATTGGTTTAAGTTCTTATCTTCATCGATTCATTCACTGTCAAAATAAAAGTTCATATTCTTTTAACATTCTGAAATTGCTCATTAGTAAAATCTAAGTTTTTTTATATACGATGGAACCATTTTTTTAAAACTAAATGATACCATAAGTGTTTTAAAATGACAGCATTCATTACGGAATTTAATTCAGTTCGATTTCCCGTTCCGGAATAACAATGGGCTTAAAATCTCAAACCGTCATTTACTGTGACGATGCAAATATATAGTTTTTTTTCTAAATTTGGTTGAAAATTATTTCAACTTATATATTATATTTGTTACTGGCCACACGAACTGACTTCGGTTATAGTGGTTTCGGAAATACTGGAAATATAGGTCAAAAACATCAAAATGGAACTCACTTCACTTTTTCAGAGATCAATTTGGTTTAAATGAAAAGTCTAAGCCTCATAGGCTTGAGGCTTTTACCGAACGTAAAAATTTCATGCGCTTTTTATCGTGAATGTAAGTATATCAATAAAAATTACAACTAATCGCCTTGAAATAAATGCGGTTTTTGCAAAAGTCTCCATATGATTTATGAAAATTATTATTTGTGATGCATCGTCGTTTTTGTATAAATCTATTTTATGGCGTCGTTGTTTTATTTTTAGTCCAGTTGTTAGTCTGAGCAAAGGGTTTTATAGAAGCTGTAAAAATTATGATATTATTTGCCAAAAGGGACACTTATTATAGTTGTCATAAAACAGATAGTGTTGCGTCGCACTAGTTTTACTGGCGACACTGTTTACCAACACTGCCTTCTGCAGATAGTTGGTGCTACCGTTCATAGAATTATGTCAGTTTCTCATGCCCTTCTGGCAACTCAGTTTTTCATTTTATCTTCTCGCTCTGTTCACAATCATCAGACCAGTCAGTCTCAAATAAACCTGCATTAGAATCGGACCGTTTTTGATCTATCATAAAGTCCGAAGTGTATCGAACAGCAGAAGTGAAATACACTAGCAATAGTCAGTGAATAAAGTGACTCAAACGTTAAAATAGTGTAGTTTTTTTATTGGCAAGAGTCCGCCAAGGTTCATCCAGTTGTGAGTTTTATCAGTGCAGCTGTTTGTTTGTGGCTGTTCGTCTTCTGCTCCTTTGGCTGCTTTGGTGACCGCTGTGGCTGTTTGCAGAACCCGTTAGTTGCATTGCTGTTCGCTACCGGTGTACTGCAGTGCGAATGCAAGTAAGGTCGACCGACAAATAGCTGCCGTCGCTTCGCTGAAATATCCTGGTGAGGATTTAATTAAACACAACGTAGGGTCCCGGCTAGCGCCAACAGATAGTGATTGAAAAATTTAAGGTCGCAGAAAAACTGCTTCTGCGTTATTCCATAATTTGACCGTTCTGTCAACATCAGCACTCATATCTCCCAAATTAGTTCAAGATTATATCCAATGTCTTATACTAAGTAGAATGAACAATCTACCCGCCTTTCTTAATAAAGCATTAAGATACCACACGTACATATAAACATATAAGCATTCATATAAAAAGTTGATTTTACACCCGGTGAACGTCCACGATAGGTTAAAGCCGGGAATAAATATTCGATGTACGATACAATACAAGTAGACTTTATCTCTACTGAAGATTTTTAATCACTCAACAGTTGCATAGAAAAATCTTAAGCCATTTCAATTTCAAAATCACCAAACCATCGAACGATTACTGTACGCTAACTTTACAGAAATTTTACAATCATTTCTCTTCCCATAAAGAGTTCCTACCATTTGGCAGCACTGTCGAAATCATTCCTCTCTTGCACCTTCTCACTGATTTCTAGTTTTTTATGGGGCAAGTTCGCAGCATAGCGCGACGCGGATCAACTCACCTGTTCGCGTGCGAAATACTCAACATGACTAATTTTGTTACCACACCATCGCATCACATGCCCGCCTTCCGCTATTTTTTTTAGCAAGCGCTGGAGTCTGGTGGAGAAATGAGAAACCGTTGCGCTCTGAGTGTTGGCAGAACACTCGTTTCCACGTTTGTCATCCACCCGCGCTCGTGAGCGTGCGAGCGAGAGTGAGAGTGTGAGAGTCGAATCGCATCACGCGCAATCGTTTCGGCTGTGCCGCCGTTGTTATTGTGCCTCTCATCGTACGCGGCCGGATTCAAGAGCGGTGGTCGTGAATTTAGTTTATCGCCAGGTTGCCACTGAAAACCCGCTGGGACTATTAGTACGGAAAAATACGTTCTCCTAGCGATAACGTATGTTCTGAGGGTATTACGTGTGTAAGATTACGTGCGCGTGTAATTTCGCGAAATATTTACGTCTTCTCTCGTCGGAAGTTTCGTTCCCAAAAAAACTGGTTGACCGCCGTGGATGTCGTTTTTCTTTGCGGTGCTTTTTGTGAGATTATTTCCGGCGGACTAGTGCGGCGGAAGTGCATACACACATGACAAAACAGGTGCACCGGCGTTGATTCCAGCAGGGTGTAGGAGTGTGTGTGTGTGGCTGTGTGTGCATTTTTTTATGCGGCATCTAGTTTCCGTGGTGAAGAAGGGTGTCGAATCGGCTATGGAGTGGAATTCGCACTGAGGAATCCGAATGGGAGTAGTTTTGTGCACCGAGGGTGCACTTTTGTCGGGCGCATCGGGGAGCAATTGCACATGAGACTAGGTGTGGAAAGTGTGACATACTGAGGGGTTCGAATGAATCGCAATGTTCTGCGAAAGGGGGCTGGCCTGTTGAGGGAGCGAATGTAGTGCAACGTGGAAGAAATTATAATCGACAGAAATCCGTTCCGGACAATAGTGCGGAAAGAAAGTGAAGTTATGGAAAAAGTGGCACAACTCAACAGGAATGCCAGGTGCTAGAGGATACGGCAGCAATAAAATTGTTTTTGTTTGAGTCCGTCGACAAAGGATTCGTCGTCGTCCGGTGCGGCAAGGATCGAAAGAACGATTGGTACGTGACATCACGAATGGTACAAATGCGGGAAGGTGATAATATTTAATTTCCTGTACCTTTCCGCCGGAGGGCTTTGTGGATTTAAAATTCAGGGAAAATTAATTAAACGTTTTCAACGCATATAGATCTAGTTCCCGTGAAAGTAAGTAACGGTAATCGTGAGCGTGCCAGTCCGCCGCCAGTGATGGAGTTCTATTTTTATCCCAACAATCAACCTGTGCCGATCCAGGGGTGGGGACGCCCGGTGATACAAAGTTTTTCTTGGTTGGAAACAGATAATTTGTGCACCCCGTAACAGAGCTCGGTAGCTAGGATGGCTCACAAATCATTAGATCCGATCTGTTGGACCAAACGACGTGCAAATTAAAATATCGTAGAAACCTTTTCGCGATTCATGACTTTCATGTTTCGCAGAGTAGAGAATTTCAATACCTGTAATTAATGCAAACTAATGATTGGCCTACGAACAAATTGTTATTCGAAACTTAGTCTCATGCTCACAAAACAGAGCATTCACAACGATTGAATAAGGTTTGAATCTTGTGCCTGGGAGCTTTTCCTTTCGTCTCTCCTAAATTTGAATTTACATATCTCAAGATATTCAAGGATTTTACTTATTATTAAATGTTAAACGAACATTTCTGAAATCTAAAGATGTGCATTTGACTTTCATTTTTTCACTGTAACCGTTCGATTGCATAAACTTTTTAAAACCTGCCTAAAAGTTTAACCTGGCATCCCTGATGTGAACGGTATATGGAATTTGTACTGATATTAGTGTGTGAATAAAAAGATCTTGTCAAATTTTTTAGCGCTGGAGTTAGTAATATATCCTATTTTTCGCATATTATTTTCTAACAATTGTTTTACATTACTTTTGGAATCGTTTCTAGCTGGGCCAAAACTCATTCTATCTATTTGTATATCTAAATTATCCATGTTTTGAGGGAAAAATGTGTAATTATTGCAACACAGTTTACTTACTATATAATATCATGTGTTTATTAGAAGAGAATCTAAATTATTGGCCTATTTCATATATATATTCTTGGTTTCGTATACATACATTGAATCAATTATTGTAGACTATTTAATAAACTTCTCGACACTTTCACTTTACGCCATCCATATGAGCATGTACGGTTGAACTTTTTCTCATTTTTCATCCATTTTCTAAGTACTTCATGTGCTTCTTTTACGTTCTCCATAAGATTTCTGCTTCACTCTGACCATGTTCCGATTGGAAGAAAAAATCTACCATATGTTTCGATTGGAAAAGTGAAACCAACTGCACCAATTAAACTGCACCAATTAAACTGCACCCAAAAATGGAAAAATAACTACAACCATCAGCCCCATGAGGTTTTTCGAGCCATTGATGTGGAACAAGGCAACCAATATTTCTAATGATCTACAATCAAACAGTTCAATCAATCGTCACACTTTTGAATCCGCTATTGCACGATAGTCTGCCTAGATTTATCCTGATTAGGAACCAACACCGAACATTGTTTGTTTCATAGCTGACGAAATTACACCAATATCCCAAATGTATGCAATTATATATTTATACATACTTGCGATACGGATTTTGATATTAAAGCTTCACTTCGTCAAGCTTGTGTTCAAGTTTTTTATGGAAGCAGTGATTTTTATACCGTTGTTTCTCTACCATTCTGCGATTTCGGTTGAAGCGATAAACTATTTCTCATTATCAATCGAGTTCATCTTATATAAATTGGAAATTAATCTTAAGCAATCAAAATTTATCCAGGGATAGTTGTCAATTTCTCAAGGGGAAACGACATAACATGGAATTCCGAGCTTGCATGACACAAGATCAGAGCATACCAATTAAAGCTTCAAATCGTTTTATGGCACGTTTTTGTCTTGCTGCCTGGCAACAACCTACCTCTAGCATGCTACGAGTAGGACTGAAACGTGAGCTATAATTTCGCTTCTATTCCTTCAAAACCGTCGTCTATGGCAGGGAAATCCGGTATGCCGGTGATTTTTAGCAGCCAAATAGGACATTCAAAATTTCAATCATATGTAATTGTAATATGTAATTGATACATTCAAATCGAAACTTAGAAATATTTACTATCAAATGATGAAATAATATTAATAATTGATACAAAATAGACTGAGCTGTAAGTGTTTAAATCCTGACCACATTTCTACGTGTAGTTTTTTTTGAGTTTCTGATTTGCACCCCTATATAGAAAATAAAGATGTGTTCCACATCAAAAAGATTCAGAGCTATTCAGTTCTGCAAATCTCACCACTGATACGTATTGCTGAATATTCACCATTGGTAAATACAAAGTTTGTTGGTGACAAAATCTCGTAATTAGTTCACATCCTGTCAGTTCAAAGTGTAAATAGAAAAGTGAGCATTAGCTCATTTAATAGAAAAAGGTTCAAATGACAGCAGTGTTGCGCGCAGCGCTGATCTGTAGCAAAATACTCTCTAAAGTGTAACTAATTAAAATTCAATGTACAATCGTTACCATTCCTATGCAGCTATGACGTTCCCTCGTTATTATGGGCTGATTTAGCACCTTGTTACTACGCCAAAGATGTATTGAAATGGTATGAAGCGAATGGATTTCACCTACTTGCCTGGAGTTGCGATCTATCAGCGGTATTGAAGAGAGACCCCCTTTCTAGTTTTGAGATGACTAATAATGTACACTTAAATTTATAAAAAACTGCTTCTTAGATGGAACGAACAGCAAATTCGTTTTATTACAGATTAAGCCCTAAAATTCGGGGATTTTGTTTAAGCTAGTCACCTTTTCGTCTCCTGTTCGTCATTGTGTCCGCGTCAGGTCTTTAATTCTGTTGTATTAGTCACGTGGTCATTCAGTCTATATTGTCGTGCAATTTTGACTGCTTTTCAACTTTTTGTACAGCTTAACTAATTATGAAATATAATGTAAAAATAATAGGAATTATTTTAAATCATAATCAGCCATTCGGGTTACTTTTGGGAAATACAGCCCAGTGAATTCTTTCGAGCCGCTTCGGTCCGATCATTGGCCCGATTATCGTACCGATTGAGCACGACATCGGCCCGACCAATATACTAAATCACGACATGCTCCGACCGATGTCTCCCTGATAAGTAATAAAGCGGTCATGTGCCTCTTTGGGCCAGACTTAACTCCTTTTTATTTAAAAGATATTTTTATTCAGGCCTATTTGCGTACAAGTTTTACGTGGCCGATTGAGCCGATTTCTAAAATAATTTTTTTTTGTGCTGGATCTCGTTGTCACCCTTTTTCTAGGGGGAGGGGAGCTACCATTTCCCTCCTGCGAGGATTGAGGGTCATTTTGTTCGTGGTTTGTCTCCGTTGCCGCATCGGTGGTATTGCTGTTGATTTCCGTCTTGAGTTCATTGCTAGTTGTAGATGCGTCTTGTTGTACATTGGTTGCAGTTGTTGGTTGGTTGGAAAGTAAGTTTTTATCTGCAGCTGGTATACTTTGTTTGTTGAAGGCGATGCTTCATTGTTGGTTCAGGTGTTCTGGGGTTGCTTGGGATTGGTATAAAGGAAGCACCGTTGTCCTTTGGTGTATTTTTTTTTTATTCAATAATAATATATTTAAAGGCACACTGCTAAAGCTCTAAGATGCCAAGGGTATTTTCTAATCTTGATTAACGACTAACTTAAAACTAGGGTATTATCATTAGGGTAGTGACGTATTCCGGTCGCAATGGTCGATTCTGGCAGATTCAGTTGCAGTTGCAGTTGGCGATCAGCAATGGTCGATGGATTGAATATAATACGAGTGTCTTCCAGATGACGATTCTACGTGGGTCCGCGAGAAACACCCCCAGGCCACGGATACCCGGCGGGTGGTCCGCATGTTGGTCATCGATTGGAGCAGTTTTCCGTGGACGATGATGGTGATGTTACCTAAGAGATTGAAAGAAACATGGAGAAGTAATTTTGTGGAAAACGGAGTGGAAAAAGGGAGTATGGGAACGAATGAATGAATACGACAAAGATCTAATTAGTTGACATCGAGATGGTGGAGAAACGGAGGAAAAGGGAACGAAAAAATTAGTGACAGCAAAAAGATCTTGTTATTTTCGACAGAGATGGTGGACAGACTAGGGATTGGGAGAATCGGGCGAATGTTAGTCTCGAACCTATAGGTGAAGATTATTCTTAGCCTCGACAAGAGAGAGGATATTACGGGTTACACTTGTATATTAATGTGTTTAAGGTACTGGTATATTAGAAGCATATATAAACTATCCCGACTCGCCAACACATCCCGAACCGGAACCTCAGGCGGTCTACCTCGGGCCCTAAGGGATTCCAGTAGCTGCGACCTGACGTCACGATACTCTACGCACGACCACACGACATGCTCGATGTCCTGATAACCGTCGCCACAGGTGCAGAGACCGCTCTCCGCAAGCCCAACACGCCGGAGATGTGCGTTGAAGGTGTAGTGATTTGACATGAGCCGCGACATAACACGAATGAAATCGCGACTCACGTTCATCCCCCTGAACCAAGGTTTCGTCGATACCCTAGGGATAATGGAGTGTAGCCATCGTCCCAGTTCGCCATTGCTCCATGAAGTTTGCCAACTTTCGAGAGTTTTCTGACGAGAGATACTGAAAAATTCATTGAAGCAGATTGGTCTTTCATAAATATCACCTTCCAATGCGCCCACTTTAGCCAATGAGTCTGCTTTTTCATTGCCCGGAATGGAACAATGCGAAGGGACCCAGACTAACGATATTAAATAAGACCGTTCAGATAAAGTTCTCAAATGTTCCCGTATTTTCCCCAGGAAATATGGGGGATACTTTACTGGCTTCATTGCCCGGAGAGCTTCTATTGAGCTTAGACTGTCCGTGACAATGAAGTAATGGTCTTTGGGCAAGGTTTCAATGATCTCAAGGGAGTACTGAATAGCAGCTAGTTCTGCGACGTAAACTGAAGCCGGATCACTGAGTTTGTACGAAGCGGTGATGTTCTGATTGAAGATGCCGAAGCCTGTGGACTCGTTGATGTTTGATCCGTCAGTGTAAAACATCTTTTCACAGTTGACTGTTCTAAATTTATTATAAAAAATATTAGGGACCACTTGAGGGCGTACGTGATCCGAAATTCCACGAATCTCTTCTTTCATGGATGTGTCGAAAAACACAGTAGAATCAGAAGTATCCAAGAAATGAGCACGGTTGGGAACAAACGAAGAAGGGTTAATATTCTGAGCCATGTAATCAAAATACAAGGACATAAAACGGGTCTGAGAATTGAGCTCGATAAGCCTTTCGAAGTTTTCAATCACCATTGGATTCAAGATATCGCATCGGATTAGCAATCGATATGAGAGATCCCAGAATCGATTTTCCAACGGTAAGACGCCCGCCAACACTTCGAGACTCATCGTATGAGTTGACTGCATGCAACATAAGGAAATACGCAAGCAACGATACTGGATTCTTTCCAGCTTGATGAAATGAGTGTTCGCCGCGGATCGGAAGCAAAAGCATCCGTATTCCATCACGGACAATATCGTTGTTTGGTATAATCTGATCAGGTCTCCTGGATGGGCACCCCACCACGATCCGGTTATTGTACGAAGAAAGTTGATTCTCTGCTGGCATTTTTGTTTCAGATACCTAATATGACATCCCCAGGTGCCTTTGGAATCGAACCAGACCCCGAGATATTTGAATGTGAAGACCTGAGCTATGGTTTCACCCCTTAGTTGAAGCTGTAATTGTGCTGGTTCTCGCTTCCTCGAAAATACAACCAGCTCAGTTTTCTCCGTAGAGAACTCGATACCCATTTGAAGAGCCCATGTCGACAAGTTGTCGAGGGTATCTTGTAATGGTCCTTGGAGATCGGCAGATTTGGATCCTATAATGGACACAACGCTGTCGTCGGCAAGTTGTCTTAGCGTGCAAGATGTGTTGATACATTCATCGATATTGTTTACATAAAAATTGTATAAAAGGGGACTTAAGCATGAGCCCTGAGGAAGACCCATGTAACTGAATCGTATTGCCGACAAATCACCATGCTCGAAATACATGTGTTTCTCGGACAATAGATTATACAAAAAGTTATTCAAAATTGGTGAAAGACCATGCTGAGGCAACTTCTCAGATAGGATGTTTATGGAAACTGAGTCAAAAGCCCCCTTGATGTCTAGGAAAACTGACGCCATTTGTTCTTTACGAGCAAATGCCATTTGAATTTCTGTTGATATCAACGCAAGACAATCGCTCGTTCCTTTGCCCCTGCGGAAACCAAATTGTGTATCTGAAAGCAAGCCGTTAGTTTCGACCCAATTGTCTAGACGAAAGAGAATCATTTTTTCAAACAATTTCCGGATGCAGGAAAGCATAGCAATCGGCCGATACGAATTGTGATCGGAGGCTGGTTTTCCTGGTTTTTGAATGGCAATCACTCGCACTTGTCTCCAATCGTGTGGGACAATATTACCCTCGAGGAACTTGTTGAATAAATTCAGCAAGCGCCTTTTGGCAGAGTCAGGAAGATTTTTCAACAAGTTGAATTTAATTCTGTCTAACCCCGGGGCTCTATTGTTACATGACAAGAGTGCAAGTGAGAACTCTACCATCGAAAACGGTGTTTCGTTTGTATTTGATGTCGCGGCGCGAGAAATCTTCTGTTCCGGAGCAGAGTCTGGGCATACTTTTTTAGCGAAATCGAATATCCAACGGTTGGAATATTCGTCGCTTTCGTTCGTGGTGTTTTGGTTTCGCATTCGTCGGGCTGTGTTCCAAAGAGTGCTCATCGATGTTTCTTTTGATAATCCGTCAACAAACCGTCGCCAATAACCAAGTTTCTTTGCTTTAACTAGGTTCTTTATTTGCTTGTCTAACGCCACGTAATTCCGATAATTATCAGGTGTTCCATTTTTTCTGAACTTTTTGAACGCTGAAGATCTTTCCGCGTTAAGTGATGAGCACTCTTTGTCCCACCACGGGTTAGGAGGATGGATGTTAGTTTCCGCGCCAGGTACATGTTTCGTCTGAGCTTGAATCGCAGTATCGAGAATCAAGCCAGCCATAAACGTGTACTCTTCCTCCGGAGGAAGTTCTTGTGCTGTTACTAATTTTTCCGACATCGAATTTGCGTAGTATTTCCAATCAATATTTCGTGTGAGGTCATACGAAACATTGATTGTCTCCGATGGTCTTGATCCGCGATCCCGTGGAGATCGGGGATCACCTTCCACGTGCAATCCAACCGTAGCGAGGTCGAGCATAAGGATAAATCCAGCGCGCTTGGTCTTGCTGGTGGTGCAGGAATCCGTGTCATTTCTCCGGTATTCAAGATAGTCATATTGAAGTTATCGCAAAGATCATAGATCGCAGTTGATCTGTTGTCATCATGAAGACAACCCCATCCCGTACCGTGAGAGTTAAAGTCTCCTAAAACTAACGTCGGCGCGGGGAGGAGCTGCATGACATCGCTCAGCCAGCGGTACCCAACCGTGGTTCTTGGTGGATTGTAGATGGAAGCAATGCAAAGGTCCTTGCCTTTCATTGTGACATGACATGCGACAACTTCAATACCTGGTATCGAGGGGAGGTTAATTCGATAAAAGGAATAGCACTTTTTAATCCCCAAAAGTACTCCTCCGTAGGGATCATCTCGATCCAGGCGAATAATGTTAAAATCGTGGAAGTTCAGGGATACATCAGAAGTTAGCCAAGTTTCGCACAATGCAAATGCGTCACATTTCATATTATTCACTAGAATTTTGAGAGAATCTATTTTTGGGATAATACTTCTACAATTCCACTGTAAAACAGTGATTGAATCCGTGACCTCGGTGGATGAATTAGCCATCGAAGGATACGATCGCTGAAAGAAGGGGCCATTTTGCAGTCAACTGCATCAAAAATGTTTTAACTGTAGGTATCAAAGCCATAAACAGGCTTTTAAGGGGATCAGAGATATTGAAGGTGGTAAAAATCCAGTCCACAACATCAGAGAATTTTATGAGCCCAGCACCCAGCTGATTCTCTGTTGGGTTTTCAGGGGCACTTGGGGATTTTGGTGTCCCGGGAAGTGGTGGGAATTCCTTCTCAGAATTGAGTTTTCCGAAACCAGTAACTTTTTGCTTCGGAGCTTTTTCTCCACTACTCCTAAATATAAATGTTGGAGGCCCATCGGAAGACATCTTCGAACCCTTACTTGGGAGCTTATGAGAGGATTTGTTTACTCTTTTTCTAAAGCTATGAGGGACCGCCGAAGATGTACCTTCCAATGGGTCGTCAAACTCGCTCTCGTCAGTTGACAAGCAGGTATAGATGTTCGTTGATTGTTTAGGGGGTGTGGCACTCTTGAGCATGTCAGCAAAGGAACGCTTGGAGTGTTCCTTCAGGGAACGCTTCATGTTATCCTTGCGCATTTTGTACGCAGGACATGCCATTAGGTCATGCGGACCCTCCTTACAGTAAAGACACTTTTCAGTGCGTTTACCGCAAGAGCCATCCGCATGAGACCCCCCACAGTTAGCACAACGGAGCTTATTGCAGCAATGGGATGTTGTGTGTCCCAGTTGCTTGCAGTTGGTGCAGTTCATTAAACGCGGAACAAAAAGACGAACAGGGAGGCGCACTCGGTCCAGGAGGACGTAGTTAGGTAAAGCCGAGCCAGCGAAGGTCACCCGATACGAGTCTGATTGGGGATATGATTTGGTACCATCCCCCGCGATCGACACTGAATGCAATCGCTTGCAATCCAGTATCTTTACGGTCTTAAGTAAGGGGTTTTTAAAGCAACCCATCCCGTACTTAAGAACGTCTTCGCATGTCAAACTGGCATCGGTGACCACGCCGTCAATCTCGACTTCACGAGCGGGGATGTACACACGATATTCCCGCGTAAAGAGCTCGCATTGAACGATCTCGTTAGCCTGTTTTGCACTGGTTAACGAGACCCAAGTTTGTCTGGGCGCACCTTGTCGATACTCTTAACGGTAGAGTATCGCTTTGTCAGTTCTCTCGATAATTGAAGAGTGTTCAATTTTTTTCCATTTAATTTGGGCTGGAAATAAACCGTATACGGTCCGGCCGGGAGTGCAAGTCCGTCGGGATAATTTTTAACGCGGGGTTTGTTGCTATTAGCAGTTGTATCCATTTCATTATCTGGTGGATCAGGATTATGTTTCTCAATGTTTATCATGACACGGAATTGTATCCGTGCGGGTAAGAGATCGGGGGTACTATCAGGTAATTTAAACGACAGATAAAATAGGAAAAGAGAATATTACTTATCTTAAACAATAGCCACCAATGCCTGGCCTTGGTTAATCGGTGTGCTCCGTAGCAAAGCTCGGCCGCTGGGGCCACGCGTTGATTGAATTGTAACTGTGCCCGTGTGCAAAAAAAACCTCTAGGAGGAAAAAAGCACACAGCACCGGGTCACGGCACCACTCCAAACGTTCGATCACTATTTAAAGTCTACAGACTTGCACTAGCACTTGAGATCGCCTAACGGTATTGTTTCTATTGTTTCGTGTTTGTCTGGTACACTGCTCACAGTAACAAAAGATTAATCTTTGATTGACCTTGAAGCGGATTAGCACGGCTATATACACACTTGCTCTACCACGAATTAGCATCCGAACGGTACGACGGTCGCGTTAGGAATGTCCTTTGGTGTAGTTGTCTGCTTGTCCAGTTTATCACATGACTTACCGTAGTGAACAGCTTTTTGGCAATATTGACATGTGGCCATGATTGTCATAGGTAACAAGTGATTTGCACGGGATTCTTGTATCTTGACCGCAAATCACATAAGAAGGTATAGCCTTCTTCAAACGCATGCGTAACAAACGTATGCCATTTTGAATACCGGGAAAAAATTCTTCCATTTTTCTTTTTCGATAGAGAGAATCTCTTTGTACTGGGACATAGTTTTGCGAATATAAGGATCGATGACGCTTGAGAGAAGATCATGCACACGCACTTCTATAGCACTATCTTCCATACAAGGATGGCTTTCATCGTATCGAAGAACGCTCACTAGCAACTCTTCACACGATTTAATCAGTGCCATCAAAGAGAGACGGATATCATCGCAGAAACCGGCATGGCTCATTTAACATAGAATAGACACCAGTGCGAGAGCGAATTTCTTTCGATGACATTTCTGAGAATCAAAGGTTAGCACGCTGCTGTGGGGATTCTCTCTGAAGCAACAAACGGTCGCTTATTCTCGTTTCGCGATCCGATTTTACATGCGCAGTTGATAATTGCGATAGAATCATTTTACTGTTGCCGCTTATTTTTACTATGTGCATATAACCTTTGTATAAGTTGTGTCTATGAAAATGTATGTGAATGTTCCACACAAGGGTTTTGAAATATTGCAACCTAGTATGAGAATCATCAAGTCGAATCATCGATTCGATTTTCTGCGATAATTGTCAACTTGCGATTCTCTCTTGGTAAGTTCAACATTATTCACTGTAATTTTTTTGAGGGCCGTGAAATACTCAGAGTATGAAATGGAGCGAAGAAATGTAGCAAAATTCTCTCACGGTTCATGCATTGAGAGACTCGAGTTCTTGTAGCATCTTCCACCGGATTGAAAATGTTGTATACAATATAGATAGCAATATAGCAGCTTCTGTCAAATTTTCGGCAATCACCAACACTGCTTCCATATATACTGGAATGTTGTGCTTAATTTTTTCGTGCTCCACATAGTGCTCATTGTTTTTGTCTTTTTCGAATTGAATTGCATCCAACCAGACCTTGTCAGCTTGGAGCGAAATCAATCTTCAGTTCAGCAACGCCAACACACGGTGTCACATTCAACATATCATGTCAATTGTATGGGTGCGCAGTGCTACTATTTTGGCGCGCACGAATTTGACATTTATCTCCCCTACTTCTGTGTACGAGATTCGATGCAGACTCGCTTTAGGGCGCCATGCTCGCAAAAAAATGTTGTTGCCAATGAGTTGTTCGGAAAATTAAGAGCTGGATATCTTGTTTATATTATGTCTTTGATCCAACTCTTTATAAAACTGGATGTAAACAACATTATTTGTCTTAATACATTGAAGTAAATGCACACGTTTAATGTCAAGATGCATTTGCTCCTTAAGCAAACCTTCAAGTTCTCGTATCGAAGGTCGAATTTTGCACTGCTTGAGGCCAACAATAATTGTATTCTTTCGTGTCGGCGGTAGCTTTTGTTCGTTTGGTTCACTCATTTTGAGGTCGTTCTATTGTTCACCTTACAATACTGTACTTGGTTTCTTCCGTCCCGAACATAAGCGGTTTTGTTTTATCGACTGACTTGGATGAGATGAGAAAGCGAACTGAGACTTAACTCTTAAACTTTCTGTTCGGGGTTGGAAACTGAATCCAGAGGAGCTGCATGAAAGGCATCTACTAACTTTTCGCTCTATACTCGTCTCCAGAATTGAGAAAATGCTTATGCGTAGATACTATCAATATCTTTACTGTCACAATCGCACCCGAGTTCTTTTTGTTTTTCAATTTCATGCTTCGATATATGCTTACCTTTCCAAAAAAAACTTTTTGTTTATGATAGGAGACATCTCCGAAAGTTCCGGATAAAACAAAATTATTCATTCTACGGTTCTACTGGAAAACAATAAGTCACTTCCTAACTCATTTAAAATGTGATTTAAAAACTTTTCGACAATTTCAGCGAGAGAAAAAATTCACATATCCTAGTATCGAGGCTTACTCTCATTCCCACCAAGTAGGCTTCGTGTCCTATCTCTCATATCATTAAACTTTCCCAAAAACAAACGAACATAATTTTCACCTTTTCACGGGGGGTAAATTATGAAACGGCGCTTCATACTATAACCAAATGAAGTCTCGTCTAATCTAACATACATTTATTCACGTGATGAAAAGCTACTTACGTCATTGGTTGATGACATTTTTGCTGTGCTCTTAACGTGTTCTACTGATGCTGTCTACCGTAAACATATTTGTAACTGTATGTAACGTCTGTCGTCTATAGTAAGAATAACTTAGAATCTAAAAATCTGCTTTGTTTGCACAATCACTTTGAGCCTGGGAAGTTATCACACAAGTCGCGTCCGTTAGGTGCTAATAGATAGCGTCAACGTGATGCAATTGAAGTAGTTAACAGTTCTGATATTGTTTGGAAATAGTTTTGATTGTGGAGATTGGTATTCTGTCCGTTGGGGAATACGAATAATACTGTTAGGTCTGACCAAAACTATAAGCGACTCCCGGGGTTGCCAATAAACGAAATAAACAGTTCGAAGGTGTGTGCCCTGGTTTGTTTATTTTCATAAGAGCTAAATAATCAAGAATTGATTCATTTTCAAACGGTAAACAGTCGAAATGGACCGGTGTTTGGATTTCCGCTCGGGTTTAGTTAAGCTGCCAGCTACCGTTACGTTGAACGACTAGAGTGTGACCTTAGTTTCGCACATCTATTGCTCTCTAAAATTAAGTATTTCATAATGTTGTAATTAAATTAATGTTATTTCAACGGAATTACCAGAAGTTACACGTGACGAAGATCGATGCTGCATCATGATGGTGGTATTATATACTGAGATCGGCTTCGTATGCATGTACCGGCTAGAGCACGGGGCAGTGGTTGCATGCGGGGCAGACGAAAGAACGGCAAGACATGAAAAATCGTGCCAAATTTTAGCTGAGTATTTTACGAATGTTGGCAGCTGTTCGGGCGTATGAAGGTAATCCGGTTTGTTTATTTTTTGGCAACATTAATAAATGAACTGACTGCACACAAACCCGTATTCTTGCTGTACTAAAAACTGACATAGAGAAGTGATCGGTAACGGACACCGCGATTTTGACAAATGTTCCATTTGAATGTCGTTTTCTGGGTGACTAGTTTGAGCATGTGGGTTGTAGTAGTTCTGCTAGGGTTGCCACCTTCAAGGGCTTCGCCTGGCAGTGTTGGACATATAAGAAGCAGAAGAAGCTTCCGGACTTGTAAAAACTCTGCCGGGCTGCACTCTTGTTTCTATCGTTTGTTTTTTTTTCCTCTTATAATTCATCTGACAATAAATCGCTTAATGAATAACATGTCTAACTTATTGCATTATCTATCTACTGCGATTTAGCGCATCGGTCGAGAAAACCATGCTAGAAGTGAAGCAAAGCAAACAAGTCACACTTCTCGTTTTTATTTCAGGGCTGTTTCGTTTTCCAAGAATGTGAAGCGTGGTAGACCGGTATCTTTTCTCTTCGTATTAACAAACGACCAAACAAGTTTGGACTTTCGACGAAAGCCTTCCTCGGTTCGTCTCACATATTGAGAAAAAAGAAAGATTGTAGTTGCGCTATATGTTGCTTCTAATATTCAACATGTGTTTTTGAAATAAGGAAATCGACAGTTTAACTATTTAAGAGAAGCGAGGTGTAGTACACGAGCACGTTTCAGTGCACGGTTCTTCATGAAGGACTGGTTCCCATGCAGTGTAAGTTGTTGTTGTATTGTCTTCGTTGCTCTTCTCGTGAATATTTTGAGATTGGAAAAGCGCACTTTGATTGGATTCCACAAGCATCTTGTTTCTTACAGTATTTCCAGTAGCAACTGTGCAACTTAGCGAAAATTACGGAAAGTTCGATATGTTTTTCAGCAGTATTATATATTGAGTAAAAATCGAATGTCAAACTACTCGAATCAAAATTTCACAAGTAATTACGAGTTGGGCTGAAAAGTTCGTATCGTTTCTATGAGAGGGCGCCACTAGAATTAAATCCATACCATTTTCAGTTAGTACCAACCTTCAAAAGATACGTGTATAAATTTGACAGCTGTCTGATTATTAGTTTGTGAGATATTGCATTTTGAGTGAAGCTACTTTTGTTATTGTGAAAAAAATGGAAAAAAAGGAATTTCGTGTGTTGATGAAACATTACTTTTTGATAAAAAAAAGTGCCGCCGATGCCAAAAAATGGCTTGATGAGTGTTATCCAGACTCTGCACCGGGCGAAGCAACAATTCGTAAGTGGTTTGCAAAATTTCGTACTGGTTATATGAGCACCGAAGACGATGAACGCAGTGGACGTCCAAAAGAGGCTGTTACCAATGATAACGTGAAAAAAATCCACAAAATGATTTTCAATGACCGTAAAGTGAAGTTGATCGAGATAGCTGACACCCTAAAGATATCAAAGGAACGTGTTGGACATATTATTCACGAATATTTGGATATAAGAAAGCTTTGTGCAAAATGAGTGCCACGTGAGCTCACAATCGATCAAAAACAACAACGAACTGATGATTCTGAACAGTGTTTGGAGCTGTTATATCGAAATAAAACCGATTTTTTTCGTCGATATATAACAATGGACGAAACATGGCTCCATCACTTCACTCCGGAGTCCAATCGACAGTCAGCTGAGTGGACTGCACGCGATGAACCGAACCCAAAGCGTGGAAAGACTCAACAATCGGCCGGTAAGGCTATGGCGTCTGTATTTTGGGATTCGCATGGTATAATTTTCATCGACTACCTTGAAAAGGGAAAAACCATCAACATTAGCATCAACAGTGACTATTATATAGCGTTATTAGAGCGTTTGAAGGCCTCATTTGAAGAAGAAAAAAGTTTTGTTTCATCAAGACAATGCACCGTGTCACAAGTCGATGAAAACCATGCTGAAATTGAACGAATTGCTCCCTCATCCACCGTATTCTCCAGATTTGGCCCCCAGTGACTTTTTCCTGTTCTCAGACCTCAAGAGAATGCTCGCTGGTAAAAAATTTAGAAGCAACGAAGAGGTAATCGCTGAAACTGAGGCCTATTTTGAGGCAAAGGACAAATCGTACTACAAAAATAGTATCGAAAAGTTGGAAGATCGCTATAATCGCTGTATCGCCTCTGATGGCAATTATGTTGAATAATAAAAACGAATTTTGGCAAAAAAATGTGTGTTTCTATTAAACGATACGAACTTTTCAGCCGAACTGTTATATGAACTCCTGTCTTTTGACATCTGCAAAATCATGTTACAAATTTTTCGAAACAACTAGTTTAACGATTGTTACCAAAATGCGTGAAATTACTTGTCTAACATTTCTAACGAATATAACTATTCTGCAACTATACTGAAACATACAATTTCCTACAAGTTTCATCTACTACTAGCTAAACTTTTAATACACACCCAGCGAAAAGGCAGATTGGGAATCGTTGGATGATTAGATGGGATTGTGAGAAGGAAAATGATTTCTTTCATAGACTAAACTTGAGCTTAAAAACCATCTCGAATCATTCGAACTGTTCTATCATTGTCACTGGGATGCGATTTAACATTTCTGTTCAATTTTTCGTGTGTTTTATACTGCAAGTAACACCTAATGAATGTGAATTATGCGAAGATAAAAATCAATATTTGAGAAATGACAAACACTGCATTTTCATGAAGTGCTCAGACAAATTAGAACCAGGGCTGGTGAAAGAGGTGGGTACGGTGGGTAGTACTACCCACCCGAGAATTACCTACTTGAAATTTCAATCGAAAAGCGATGGTTATAATATAATATAATAATAAAAAAATTATTGTAACTCGGAATAATAAATAAAATCAAAATTATAGAATGCTAGTACTCAAGGTACAGAAAGGATTGGATTTCCAATCATAGGAATACAACTATTGTTGCGAAACGCGAAATTCAGATGATAAAATGATGATTTTTCTCGAAAATTCATCTAGTTGGTTGGTAAGCGAGCTGGTAACCCTATAGCCTCCTCGTGTTCAATGGGTTGACCAGTGGCAAAGTCACGAAATGTGTCTCATTATTTTTAATGTAGCAACATGATTGATGGTTTCACGAGACATCATCTCTACTCACGTACTGAAACTGAATGACAAAAAATTGCTCGTTGATGGTTTTATAAAAACATATTTCATTAAATGTGTGTAGATTTCAATCTACTGAATCATATCAGTTAATCTATATAACCTAGAAATAGCCTGTGTTCCTTGCCCAAGTTGTTTCTTGTCCGATATGATCGATCCATTTACACCTGTTAGATATCAGATAGAACAAATTTCCGATTTCGACTCAGCGTCGCACTCAAACACACACATAAATGTCATGTCTTACTTCTACTTGAACTGACAGGGCTTCCGTTGTAAACACGGCGCTTTCCGACGATTCGACCTGGATAACAGAGATAAATAAAATCATAACAACAGATAATTTCTCAGGGATGATTGTTTGTACTTTGATCCGATGATTTAAAGGCCAACAAAGCTAGATTCATATTTTAACACCCAGACCAACCGGGCGTTAAACCGAAACCGAGTACATATAACATATGCATGCGCCTCCAACCAAGCGTCGCCGTAGAATTCGTAGGTAAAAATAAATCTCCGTCTGACTGCCGGCCGACCGGACCTGAAGCGTTGATCCCCGTGCTGAAGCGGTGCCAAAGCGAACAGAAAACGGGAGTCTCGATTCTTGAATACCACCACCAATCCAATCGGTTTGGCGTCCTTATCGGACTGCCGTAGATTTCCGAGCAGCGATAAGATTAGTTCCGTCCGTTGTACTGCCGACTGTCTCCAGAACTGGGATGCGTAAGCTGGTTTTGGTCATGGAATGTTTTTCAGTGTACTATTTCGAAACACCGTGACGGTTTCTTTCCACTCGGCACTCATATGACTTGACTGAGAGAGCGTATGATGGAATGAGCACTTGACCACTTGACCAGATCCGGATCTGGATTAGGGCCGAGATTATGGGTAAGCAATTACTCTTTTTTCAAGTGTATCGAAATGTATACAATGTGATCTGCCTTTCAAACGATAATTTCGGCTATTTACAGTCGGACGGGTTTGGCATTGAACCGTACCGACTTAAAATTTAAGATAACGAGTTTTTTTTCTGTAGATGCTGTTCTATAATTAATTACTGATTGAAAATCTGCAAGTAATTCAACTTCCATCGAGTACGGTACGGTATTGGAGTTATTTCATGAGGGTACTCTAATCGATATCTGTCGATTATTTCTAACTGGATTGTTTTTTGCACAGTTGTTACACTTTTTGCATACTTACACAGTTATTCATTACACAAAAATCACTTGTAAAGATAACATATTATCTGGGCGCACTGCTTCTTTTCCACAGCGCCCTTGGATGTCGATGCCGACGACTTTTGAACAGATTGTTTGTTGAGCTCAATCTTCGATCAATGTTTTGTTTTCGATTCCAGAAGAATAAGAACAACATTATTATGAAGCCATGGTTCGAGAAGTTATTTTCAGAACATATGAATTAGTTTTGTCTTTCTCTATAGAAAGGTATTAGAATTGCTGAAAAAACCGGCTTTCGAACGGAGCCGTTTAGGCCATTTATCAAGTTCGAAGATAAAATGTCTGTGACCTCTGGTTTCGAAGATATGATGGTATAAGTAACGTAACTGACAAAACGCGTTGTTGATGTGGAACACCTTTATTAGGGGTGCAAATCAGTAACTCAAGAAAAACTACACGTAGAAATGTGGTCAGGTTTCCAACACTTACAGCTCAGTCTGTTTTGTATCAATTATTAATATTATTTCATCATTTGATAGGAAATATTTCTACGTATTGATTTAAATGTTCATAGCCATGTATTTTGGATTGTATATCATTGAAATGTTGATTAATACCTAGCAGTGTCCTATTTTGTCTGCAAAAAATCTCCGGCATACCGGATTTCCCTGCCATAGTCGACGGTTTTGAAGGAGTAAACGATGTATCAAAGAGAGAGCGTCGCTCTGATTGGTCAATCGATGCAAAAGCGAAGCTGTTGGAAGCACGCTAATCAATAAATAGAAGCGAAATTAAAGCTAACGTTTCAGTCCTATTCCTAGCATGCTAGAAGTTGGTTGTTGCTAGACAGCAAGACAAAAACGTGCCATAAAACGATTTGAAGCTCTATGGGCTGATGCCAGTTGTTAGCGTAAAACCTTGTCGCTCGCTGTGCGTATTACATTTCTCTTCATGCTCTCTCGTAAATGTGTAAAATGACTCTCGATGTGGCCGGGTGGCCAAGAAAGTTTTGATATTTTCGGTAACAAGTTTGACTACATCACATAAAATCCAATAAAGCTACCGCTTGTTTGGCAGCCTTGATGAGCCGATTTTATTTCTCTCTCATGTTTCGTTACGTTATCAGGATACAAGAGCAGAAAAAAATGGTGTCGCCATAGAAACGTACTTGCCGTTACAAAAATAACATTCACTTAATTTTTATCGCGACAACATACATGTTTCTAAGCACTAATCGCATCTAAACTAAATTATCTAGACATTGTCAGGATAGATTTTTGATCCATGCTTTTGAAGGCGAGATATTCAATGAACAAGTTGAAAGTTGCCGTTTTCAGCTATGCAAATCTTCCTTCAGAAAACGTGATTAATCCACCTAGCAGTGAGATTATACCTTTTTTTATCAATCCGCATATGTGTTTTTGCATGGATATTCTTAGGTGTTTTAGTTCTCATGACATTATATTAATTATCGTCGTTTTAAACGGCAAATTGAGATTTTAATCACTCATCCCTGTAATTTCGAAACTGCAAATCGTATCGAATTTCAATCTTAACGTGTGACAATCGATTGAACATTCCATGAGATGTCGAAGTAAGTTCCACTTTAGAGTTTTTCGTCATTATTTATGGCACTTCCAGAGCCGGTATTCAGGAACTAGCATAACCCAAAATGATTCGAATGGCCATAAATTAATACACCAAACAATTTACATCTTCTATATCGGTATGCATTTTAAAAACTCATCATCTGTAATTCCAGAATCGAATAAAATTCACCAATTTTGGATGGAACCTTAAGTCCTTTAATTTGAATTTTTGTTTTTGAAGTTCGATTTGGCCTTTTTGAAAAAATGATTAAACTTCGAGAAACGATTCGATACTGGAACCGAACTTCTAAAATCGGTGTAGCCGAAATCAGTTAAATTCACCTGAGGAGTGTGTAGACAACTTTAAGAAATTGTAGTGCGAATTAAAATTTGTGGGTACATTCCTAATCGAAAACTGAATACCGCTTAAACTGAAATGAATTTATTTCGTAATCGACTATCCAAATCAGCAAACTCGATCAACCTGATTAATTTTTGTGAAATGGACATTTTTATACAAATCACCCTGCATTTTCTAAACCAGAAGTCGGATCTGACTAAAAAGTAAGAGGTTTTATAGGATTTTAAGACCTCTCATTTGAATCATAGATGATTTATAGATTTCATTTGAATCTTAGATCGGTTCAGCCATCTACGAGGAAAATTAATTGCGTTATTTTAATTTCGTTTCACATATCATCCTATGGTTCCGCAATCAGAAGTCGGATCCAAACGTAATTCAGGAACCTTGTTTGGGAGTATACTACTTTTCATATGAATCTGAGTTTGTAGAAAACGGCTTAGCCATCTCCGAGAAAATTGAGTGAAATTATTTGTCACGCACGCATTTGCTGATCTCGACAAACTGAGTCGTATGGTATATGGAAGTTATGTTTTTCCAGCATTTATTTCTGTAAGTAGTTTAAATCAATATAATTATGGAATTACTTTCAACTCGAAAATGCTGATATCATCTGGTTTACATATGCCATATTCGAAAAATTATGTTGCCAAAAACTCACCGTGTTAATATCGGTCCGAGGCTAAATGTCATGAAAAAGAATACTGTACACAGTCTTTTTGGTACTTAGAAACAATTGTATGTAACAGTATAAAATCCACCTGTAACAGTATAAAACATCGTGTTTTCCGTTGCTCCCAAGCATTTCTTTGTCATACAGTGCTCAAAACTCCTACTCATGGAATAGGGGGAAAAGTCGCTTACACAAAAATTTCGATAAATCCGTTAAAAATTGACGGATTTTAACAATCTATGGCTTGATTACAATCTATGGATAGCTATTACCGTGCCGAATCTAAGTCTGAAAACATATTCTGTTTTCAAGGTCAAGTGTGACAGATACTGTCAAAAAACTGAAAATTTTGACATAAAACTTCGTATAACTCAAAAAGTAAACATCCGATTTCAAAACCATTCAATGCGTGGGTGACGGGGAGACCTTTCATTTGCGACTAGTTTGATCAAAATCGGTCCAGCCATCTCTGAGATCTCGACCTCTTAGTTGACAACACACATACAGACACACACACGGACATTTGCTCAGTTCGTCGAGCTGAATCGATTGGTATATGACATTCGGCCCTCCGGGCCTCGGAAAATTTTTCGAAAGTTTGAGCGAATTCTATACCTATTTTTTATATATATAAAAAAGGTAAAAAAGCCAAATCGAATTTCGAAAACAAAAATTCAAATTAAAATAAATTTATGGTCCCATACAAAATAAATGGATTTTTTTCCAATTCTGATTTCCGATTCTGGAGTTACTGGATGATGAATTTTTAAAATTCGAACCGATGTAGAAGATGACAATCCCAAAAAGCTTTAAAGTTGGACTCAAAAATATGGCAATTTATTCGTCATATTAATTTATGGCCATACTAATAGGTTTTGGTTATGCTGGTTTCTGAATACCGGCTCTGGAAGTACCGTGAATAATGACGAAAAACTCTAAAGTGGAGTTCACTTCGACATCTCATGGAATGTTCATTCGATTGTCACACGTTTAGATTCAAGTTCGATTCGATTTGCAAGTTTCGACACTACAGGGAAATGAGTGATTAAAATCTCAAATTTCCGCTTATAACGACGGTCATTAAAATTCTATCATGAAAACTAAACACCGAAGAATATTCATGCAAAAAACACATGGGGATTGAAAAAAAAATGTATCATCTCACTGCTAGGTGGGTTGAGAACGTTTTTTTAAACAAGACATATTTCAATGGAGTAAACTGCAAACCATGCAGTGTAGCGTAACTGAATATTTTAATTCACAGTATGCTTAACGATTATTTTAGGACTTCGTTAAAAGCTGGCGGTTGTTTCAATTGTGCACCTCACAACCGCTCGAAGGAAGATATCAAGCGTATGAAAAAAAATGTTCCATTGTTAGAAAATTCTCCGATTTGAGCTCACTAACGAACGAATCAAATCTCCAACGGACGCGTCTGAAAACCGTGTTCTGCAGTAGCCCAGTGCCCGTCAAGTAGAAACAGTTTAACCAACCAATCGTGCTGCGTGCAACTGACAGGAGCAGTGGTAAACTTGACAAACCCACGTTCAATCTGTCCATTAGCAGCGGCGGCTGCGGTGCGGCTGCATATGGAAACACTCGCTTCTTAATAAACAATTAATTTCGCACGCGTCATGCGACAGAATTCCCGGCATGCTATCGGTGCTGAAGTCCACCGATCGATGAAAAACGATGATCACTACGAAACAAGTGCTGTTGATCATCAACAACAACAACAACAACACCATCATCATGATGAGAAGGCGATTACACATGGGCGAGCACCGGGGCACGTAGTAGGGAGTGCGTAACTGAAACAAAAAAATCGACAGTTTCAGACATAAACACAACCACATGGCGGTAAATCGAGAAGAACCGAGTTATGGAGCCTGTTCCTTAGTTTGAACCTGTTCCGTGTGTGTTGGCGACGACGTTGGTCAGGTTGGTGGTGGTCAGTTCGGAAGGCAGGTGAAGCCGGGGAAGCAGTGATTTGCGATATTGTAAACAATCGAGCCAAAACGAATCTTCTGCCGAATGAAGTAGCAACATTTCTTGGGTGGGAAAAAACAAAGGCAACAAGTTCGAAACTGCGAGAGACCTTCGTTCTAATGAGTGGTGTAACGAAATAGTGATAAAAAAATATTGGCTAATTATATTTCGCGAAGTACCGGTTTCAGGTTCAGTTGAGTCCGCGCGTGTACGCACGCATTGTGCTGGTGAATTCAAATTTCGATGGATTGCAATCATTTGCAGACCGACCATTGAACCAATCTATAGAATCTCCGTCTCGTCCAGTTTGACAAACCGCAAATGTTAGAGTTTCCAAAAGTACTGCGTAATCATGGTGGAGTGATCCAATCAGCAGCGGATCGGAATGAAAGAAGATCCTCCCAAGTCCACACTCACACCAGTGAAATGGGACGGGTTCAATTATTGAATTCACAGAAAACAAACACATCACCATCGGTAATCGAACATTTTTGAATACGAATTGATGCCATGCAGATGGACAAACAAGGAAAAAAGGAAAGAAATATCATCGAGATAATGAGACATAACCTGGTGGGCCTTATCTTATCGGACTCTAGGTAGAAGTTGATACTGCGTTGTGTCGTACATGACTAGATTGTTACCGATGGCACGCCCCGTCTCGAAGACCTTGGTATCAAATCAGAGAACCCACAGTCCGTGAAGTATCATCGACCACCATCGATTTTCGACAGTTTCCTAGATCAACTGCAAACATCGAAGGGTCATTTCGGAAGCAATGCTCTGTGATGGCATGCTCTTGTTAGTCCCACTTAAAACAATCTTAGTCAACGCGTACCCACTACTTTCAATTACATATTATTCCACCTAATGGGTTTGACCCTCCTACAATGTATGGAGTCGCTGGTTAGGGTGGTTTGGAGTCAAAGTGCTGTAGCATTTTTGATGTACTTAACTAAGCTTGGAATATTGAAAAAATGCCTTATTTTACCGTAATATTCTTCAAAAACTCTTCTTGATTTCTACTGTCTCGTTTGTATAACGACTTGAAGATTGACTGTACGAAGTTTCAGAGGTATGCTAAACAAACTAAAGCGTCTTGTTTTGTACCTAGCAATACACGAAACTATTTTTTATTCCAGGTCTAAAAAAATGAAGAATATTTGTAAGACATTTGGAATAAAATACTCAATTTCGGAAATCTCAAAAACTTTCTAAATCTCCGAATCGATATGGGCAATTTTTTTTTTGATATAACACTAGAATTCGACGTTTTTTGAATTTTCAAAAATCGCCTGCCAGAAGTATACTTTTTGGCATCTTTGTTGGCCTTCTTCTTCCGGCACTTCTCCAGAACAACCGGGTGGTATGTTGCTAGACGGAAGAATTGATCTTCTAGATCACGTCCTGAATCGGAAGGTTTGGATTGCGGTTTTTCTCACCGTTAGGTCGTCTGCGATTTTGCCACACGGGACACTGTGCAATTGTCCAACAAACTTGAGTATACTTCGTCTTACAGATGAGTTCAGCCACGTTTTTCAAATTTTAATCCTTAATTTAACATTGTATTAATTTATCTATCGACTTGAAATTCCATGCAGCTACCGAAATTTTGTTGGCTATTTATCTATGCAAAACATATTTTCCTGATATGTAAGAAATGAACCCAAATACATCACTATTTTACGTAAAAATGTATAAAAATATATGTAAACGTATAGAGGTCTGGCCCGATCCATTTGTCAGACCGAAAGTATAAAAATGTCTTTCAAACGGATGGTAATACAAATACTCGTCACCCTGTAATTACAAAATTCGGATTGTAAACCGTATCATTCTATTCGAAATTTCTGAAAATCAGTGTAGCCATCTTCAAGAAATTGGAGTGTGTTCCAAATTCAATTTTTGGGTGTTTTTCGGGATCGAAAACCGAACACCGCCATGACTGAAATAATTTACCTTTTTACACTAATCACATTGTAACATCGGAACCAGAAGTCGGACCTTATTTTAAAAAAACTACAAGGATCAGCCCCATGGGGTTGTTCGAGCCGTTGATGTGGAACAAGGCAACCAAAATTTTCAATGATTGACATTTTCAATTAATCGTCACACTTTTGAATCCGCAAATACACAAGAGTCTTCTTAGATTGATCCTTATTAGGAATCAACACTGATTTGTATATGTTTCGTAGCCGACGAAATTACATCAATAGCCCAAATGTATACAATTAAATGTTTGTACATGCTTGCGATACGGATATCGATATTTAAGCTTCTCTTCACCAAGCTTGTGTTCAAGTTTTCTTTGCAAGCAGTTATTTTTATAGCATTTCTCTACCATTACTAACATTTTGCGATTTCGGTTGAAGCGATAAAATATTTCTCATTATCAATCGAGTTAATTTTATATAAATTAGAAATTGGTCTTATGCACTCAAAATTTACCCTGGGGTAGTTGTCAATTTCTCAGGCGAAACGACATAACATGGGATTTCATCCAATCTTGCATGACACAAGATCAGAGCATACCAATACCCAGTAAATCCGAACATCGGACGCATCGTGCAAGAAAGCTTTTGATTGCGTTTCGAGCTTGCATAGTGTATCGGTAGAACAAAAGAGTGAAGATATACCAAAGCAGAGAGCGGATATCCAATACTCAGGTGATGAGATATATCGAGGTTGGATTTCCAACCCCGAACATAGGGCCAGAGTTTTTCTGACCCTAAGAGGCGAATGACCTAAAGGTTAAAGCCTCCATGATCGAGACAAAAGAATGTTTAACACTCTTGCACACCCTATCGGGGAGACGTCGGCTCGAAAATGCCTTGTTTGATATTCCTTCGCTCTGTTTCTCTAGCGATACATAATGTAAACATAAAGCTTTTTTAGGTCGACGCGATTGATGCAAATGGTGCAGAATTGTCCGATGACGGGCCGATCGAAGCGCTACGATCGGCCCCATATCGTGCTCAATCGGTCCGATAATAGGCCCGATGATCGGGCCGATGCGGGTCGACAACATCCACCGGGTAAAAGCTTCAAATTTTTTTTTTTCATAAATACGTTTATTTCTTAAGGCAGTTTACATAAGTTTTTCTTCGCCTGTAGCATCACTTTTACATAATATTCTTATCCTAATTTAATTCTAACATAGTCACAACGTTTTGCATTTATTAAAACATATTCTCTTATTACTTAAATATCATCTTAGGTAACTCGTCATTAATTATGAAATCTACTCGGAAATATTATTTGAACCAAACGATTGACTTCTATAAATTATAAAATAAGCTGTTATTTTCAGACATTTTGTTAATAATTTCATAAACTGTTTCGAGTTTGTTTGTATCATTACATTATTTTTATTCTAATTTAGCTATTGGTTGAACTCATGGACGCAGCTGGGATCAGAACTAAGTCTTGAAAGGGGCCTTTATTTAATTGAAACTCCAGTTTTCTTTATGAAATGATAAATAAGTTTCATGTATGAAAGGTCACGACAAGCAAGAATGTCTCGAACTGGGATATTAGATAGTCTACCTTGGGTACGCAAAGAATTTATTAGTTGAGATCTGACATCACGATACTCCACGCATGTCCAAACGACATGATCAATATCTCGATAACCTTCGCCACAAGCACAATGATTAGTCTCGGAGAGCCCAATTCGAAGGAGATGTGCATCTAACGTGTAGTGATTGGACATGAGTCTGGACATCACACGAATGAAATCTCTACTCACATCCAGTCCCCTGAACCATGCCTTTGTCGATATTTTCGGAATAATTGAGTGCATCCACCGACCCAGATCATCTTTATCCCAAGAAGCTTGCCAGCTGGCAAGTGTTCTTTGGCGAGACGAGCTATAGAATTCGTTGAAAGCAATTGGTCTCTCATAAATTTCACCCTCAATAGCACCACGTTTGGCTAAAATATCGGCTCTTTCATTGCCAGGAATGGAGCAATGAGCCGGGACCCAGACTATAGTGATTAGATAATTATTGTTCAATATGTCGTTCAGGCACTGTTTTATTTTGCCCAGGAAAAACGGTTCAGTCTTGCCAGTCATGTTTGAGCGAATGGCTTCAATTGCACTCAGACTATCTGTGAAGAGGAAATAATGGTTTGGAATTAATGTGACGATTATACTCAAACTATAATGAACTGCTGCTAGCTCTGCTATATAAACAGATGCAGGTTCTTGAAGCCTAAATGAGGCCGAAACATTATTGTTGAACATACCAAACCCTGTCGCTTCTTCAATTCGCGATCCGTCCGTGTAAAACATTTTCTCAGAGTCAATATGCCTGAACTTACTTGAAAATATTTTTGGGATTTCCGTCGAACGTAGATGATCCGGGATTCCACGCACTTCGCGCTGCATGGATGTATCGAAAAATAAAGTTGAGTCAGGGACATTTAGGAGGCTGACACGGATAGGAATATATCTTGAAGGGTTGATTTCCTGTGACATATGGTTAAAATATACTGTCATGAATTTTGTTTGAGATCGAAGCTCGACTAGTCGTTCGAAATTATTAATTACCATGGGATTCAGCACCTCACATCTTATTAGCAGGCGTGATGAAAGCTCCCAAAATCGATCTTTTAATGGAAGAACTCCCGCCAGAACTTCAAGACTCATTGTATGTGTCGAATGCATGCACCCTAAAGCAATTCGCAAACAACGATACTGAATTCGCTCCAGTTTGATAATATGAGAGTTTGCAGCGGAACGAAAGCAAACGCATCCATATTCCATCACTGAAAGTATCGTTGTCTGATACAATTTTATTAGATCTTCCGGATGAGCACCCCACCAAGACCCTGTTATTGTTCGACGAAAATTTACTCTTTGTTGGCATTTTGTTATCAGAAACCTAATGTGTCCTCCCCACGTGCATTTGGAATCGAACCACACCCCGAGGTATTTAAAAGTTAAAACCTGTTGGATCATTCTTCCCATCATATGGAGCTGAAGCTGCGCGGGATCATGCTTTCTTGAAAAGACGACTAACTCTGTTTTCTCCGCAGAGAATTCGATACCAAGATGAACAGCCCAATCGGACAAGTTATCTAAGGTATCTTGCAATGGTTTATGCAGATCAATAGCTTTGGGTCCAGTAACTGAAACCACGCCATCATCTGCCAATTGTCTTAGTGTACATGGGGTTACTAGACAGCTGTCAATGTCATTTACGTAAAAATTATAGAGGAGCGGACTGAGGCATGAGCCTTGCGGGAGACCCATGTAACTATTTCTGAGTGTTGCCAAATCGCCATGTGAAAAATGCATGTGTTTCTCTGACAAAAGGTTGTGCAAATAATTATTTATAACCGCTGGGAGTCCATTTTGGTGAAGCTTGTCTGAAAGAACATCAATGGAAACTGAATCAAATGCTCCTTTAATGTCTAAAAATACAGATGCCATTTGTTGCTTTTGAGCGAAGGCAATTTGGATGTCAGACGAAAGTAATGCAAGGCAATCATTCGTCCCTTTATTTCTACGGAAGCCAAACTGAGTATCTGACAACAAACCGTTCGTCTCGACCCAAGTGTAGAGACGTCGTAGAATAATTTTTTCGAACAATTTTCTGATGCAGGACAACATCGCAATGGGTCTATATGAGTTGTGATTGGAAGCTGGTTTCCCCGGTTTTTGAATGGCGATAACTTTCACTTGTCTCCAGTCAGGTGGAACAATATTTTGCTCAAGAAACTTGTTGAACAATTCCAACAAACGTCTTTTTGCGAGGTTGGGCAGATTCTTCACCAAGTTGAATTTAATTCTGTCCAACCCTGGAGCGTTATTGTTACAAGACAAGAGTGCTATAGAAAATTCCATCATTGAAAATGGGTTATTAATAAAACCATTATTTGGAGGAGATTCCCGTATAATGCTCTGCGTAGGAACAGAATCTGGGCAAACTTTCCTAGCAAAGTCAAATATCCATCGGTTCGAGTATTCATCACTCTCATTGCCCACGTTACGATTCCTCATTCGTCTGGCCGTGTTCCAAAGAGTGCTCATTGAGGTATCTCTTGACAAACCTTCGACAAAATGTCTCCAATAGCTACATTTTTTGGCTCGAAGTATGCTCTTGTACTTGGTTTCTAAAACCATAAGTTTTTCAAAATTCTGAGGAGTTCCTCCTCCCCGTTTTAGAAACGTCTTGCAAGCATTTTGTTTTGCGAGTTTAGCCTCTGAGCACTCTTTGTCCCACCAGGGGTTGGGAGGCCTTCTGTTAGTCGTTGGCCCAGGAAAGCGTTTAGTTTGGGATTGTTCTGCTCCGAAAACTTCAGTAATCCTGTTGGTGGCTGTGAAATGGAGCCCACTGGATTATTATCTTTTTCTGTACTAGATCCTGGATTGGTTTGTGAATTTGACAAACCAGGAGGCACAGTCTTTGGTTTTGACTTTTTTTGTTTAACACGGGGATCTTTTTTTGAAGATGAAATTTTAGGTGTCTTTTTTGGTAATTTGGAGGAAGACTTCTTTCTCTTAACTGACCCTTGGGTAGTGATAAACGAATTACCTTCACTATTTTCGTCAGAGTCAGAGTCCTCTGGTTCCTCTAGATTTGAAAACCCGTTTTCGGTTTCCAAAGGGGGGACATCAATGACCGTTTTAAGCATTTCTGCATATGTGCGCTTAGACCGTGCTTTTAAAGAAAGCTTAATTTTGTCTTTGTGCACTTTAAATGCAGTGCATAATGAAATATCCTCATGAGGACTTTCCCCACAATAAATACATTTTTCAATTTCCTTGTTGCAATCATTATCTTTATGAGGCCCTTCACACTTAATACATTTTGGTTTATTACTACAGTAAGTAGCTGTGTGTCCGAATTTTTTGCAGTTCGTACAATTCATTACATTTGGAACAAAAAGCCGAACAGGGAGGCGAATTTTATCGACATAGACATGGGACGGCAACGCAGACCCGGCAAATGTCACTCGAAACGAGTCTGATGGGCGATAAACATTTTTTTCCTCTTCATGAACTACTAAGTACAGTTGTTTGCACTCCAGTATTTTCACACCCTCAAGCATAGAGTTCTTGAAACGACCAACACCATGCTTGAGTAAATCATCTACCGAAAGACTCGCTTCGGTAACAACACCGTCAATTTCGACATCTTTGGAGGGTATGTAAACTTTATACTCTTTATTGAAATGTTCCGAAGAGACAATATCATTCGCGTGTTTCAAATTATTTACCACAACACGAATTTTATCGTTATTTACTTTTATGATCTCTTTGATTGAAGAGTATCGTGATGTCAAACCTTTATTAATTTGAAAAATGTTTAATGGCTTTGATATACGTCTAAAGCAGACTATCCAAGGCCCAGAAGAGCTCTCCTGATATTTTTTCGTTCGTGGGGGTATCGGATTCATGCTAGGATTTACGTCCATGGATTCAACCATTACATTAAAATTTTTAACTAAACTTTAAAATAAAATTTGAAACCAACACTACACAGTACTCAATCAAAAGGAAAAGAAAAAACTTCTACCTTGAAATTGTTGTCTATCTCCGTTGCACTGCCGTGTAGATCCTCGTTGCTCTAGATGTTCTTGTTGGATGTATCTGGACGTTGATACAATGCTGAAGCTCACTGTAGCGATAGAATATGATGTGATGCTACTGCTACCTGACATCCAGCACCACTCGAATTCCGATTTGCTTTCGTCTTCGCCAGCTGTAACCAGCGCAGGTCACCGGTGTATACCTGCGTGTTGTATGGCAGTGGAAAGACCGAGTTGTCTTGTCTCCTTCTTCCTAGTGCTCCGCACCGATATGCTTCTGCACCGAAGTGCCTTCGCACCGGTGTGCCTTTGCACTCTCCTGCTTCTATGTGCCTTTGCACTCTTCCTCTTCGATGTGCCTTTGCACTCTCCTGCTCAGCACTTGTGGCTGTATATTGCGGCCTGGGTAGAGTTTGGGAAACGCCCTTTGTTGTTTCCTTCACCAGCTTGGCCCAGCACTAGGGCTCTCTTATGCAGCACGACTATACGTTTTAACGGCTGCTGCCAACAGGTCTCTACCTGTAGTTCAACCGTTGTCGTATTTAACGCGTGTAAACCAACCAGCGTTATTAAACTGTACGCTTCTATACACAACCTTCTCGGTTGAACGGCTATTACTGAATGAAAAAAGCTTCAAATTGTTTATGGCACTTTTTATCTTGCTACCTACACAACAACCTACCTCTAGCAAGTACGCATAAGAGTAAACGTGAGCTATAATTTCGCTTCTATTTGTAGATTCGCGTGCTTCCAACAGCTTTGCTTTTGCTTCGATTGACCAATCAGAGCGCTGCTTTCCCTTTGATATATAGCTTACTCCTTCAAAACCGTCGACTATGGCAGGGAAATCCAGTATGCCGGAGACAAAATAGGACACTGCTAGCTATTAATCAACATTTCAATGATATAAAATTAAAAATACATGGCTATGAACATTCAAATCAATACGTAGAAATATTTCTATTCAAATGGTGACATAATATTAATCATTGATACAAAATTGACTGAGCTGTAATTGTTCAAAACCGGACCACATTTCTACGTGTATTTTTCTTGAGTTTCTAGTTTGCACCGCTATATAGAAAACAAAAATGTGTTCCACATTAAAAATACAGAAAGTTTTTATGGGATCTCATATTCTTTCATTTGAATCTTAGATGAGCGAAATCGGTTCAGGTCAATCGTGACGGATAATTTTGATATAAAGTTTCATATAACTCTAAAAGTAAACATGCGACTTTACAACCGAGGCCCAGAGGGTCTAGTGTCACTCGATTTCCTCAGAGATGACTGAACCGATTTTCACAAACTTAGATTCAAATAAAAGGTCTTATGGTCCCATAGTCTACTGGTGAATATCATCTGAATATTATCTGAGTTCCGGTTCCGGAATTACATGGTAATATGTGCAAAACTATAAGAAAACGCGTACTCAATTTTCTCGGAAACATTTCAACCGATTTTCACAAACTAAAATGCAAATAAAAGGTCTTAAAAATCAATAAAAAGTCCTTGAGAAAACTATCCAGATCTAACTTTCGCTTCCGATATTACAGCGCGATATGTAAAAATAAATCATTTTCCTTAGCATTTGATCAAAAATGATGGCGAAACGAAGTGCAAATTTTTATAAAATTTACTGTTAAATTCATTTAGTTGACAGATCTTTTTAGTTAGTGGATATATGGCCCTACTTCGGGACTACTAATCCCTGATTTTCACTTTCAAAAGCACCGATAATAGTGAAGAAAAACTCCGAAAACGGAACTTACCTGGATTTCTCAGCAACGGTCAAACCAATTTTTACAAATCTTGATTCAAATTAAAGCCCTCGTTATCTGACTTTCGTTTCCGAAATTATATGGCGATGAGTGCCAAACTTTCAATCCGTCATACAAAATGACGATGCAAAACCGGTACGTATCGATACGTGCTGGTACGGAAGAAGAAAATACCACCAGCGTGCTTTGTTCAATTTTGTATAGCGTGCCAGGAATAGGTTGCCACATTTAAATCTATATTTTTCAAGAGGAAAATCTTTAAATCTACAAAGGGGTAACAAAATTCTGTATAAAAATTCTGTATATGAAAATGATACGAAATCGAAGCGCAACGAAATGAAAAAGTCATTAAATCGACGGACGGGACGGTTTGTAGTGTTTACCATCCTTAATATTCTCTTTTGTTTAAGGCGGGAGTAAAGGATAATTCGAATCAAAAAACACTTTCCTTGTAATTTATTACGGAGAAACAGCTTAATCAAATTTATTCAAACCTTTTTTTACATCATAAAGCATCATTTCAAGAATATTTAGTTAAATTTCCGTATATTAATATTGAAAACTAAGGTGAAATCGGAGCATTCCCCAAAACCTGTTTTGAGAATCACGTTGCGCGGTGAACACGATAACTCGGCGTAGAATTATCTGAATTCAAAAACGTTCTTAAATTCACTCAAAGTACGAGTTATTACTCCCCCTCCGTCGTTCTGAAGTTATTATTTTGAGTTTCTAACAGTTCGTGGCATATTTAAGTAAAAAACGCGATCTTACGCTAAATTTTCTACCATTTTTTGAGGTGAAAAACTACCATAATATGAAAATGGAAAAATTTCAAAAACGTAGGGGGGAGACATTTTATACCAAAAAAGTGTGTTCCAATTTTGAAAAGAATCAGTTCAGTAGATTTTGCAGGACCGTGTTCACGGATTTAAAAAAAAAATAGTTTTCAGAAAAACGCGTTGAAATTTTTTTTTCTCAAAAAGTGAGCAAAAAATATTTTGGGTAACTTACACTGAATCATTCCTTTGTTTTGAAAATTTTTGACGCAATATTTTTGAAATGTTAAACTACCAGAAAATGTAACTAAGAAAACGATTTTCCGAAACTGTTTACCCCTTACCCCCAAGAAAAACTTAAAGAAAAGATGATTTTTTGGTGAAAGATACGCTCAGAGAAAGGACTCGAACCTGTTCAAAAATGATTTCTGTAAACCTACAGTGAACAAACACCGTGAACATTGCCTGGCGTCTTGCAGCACGCCGTGAAGCAAAGTTCTTCATTCTCGTACAGTACTAACGAGAGCGAACCCTTCATTTCATTGCATTGGCATGGATTGCTTAGTTCATGTGCCAACTGAGAATGAGAGCACAGGCAATTTACTAAGCAAGGGAACTGGTCTGCTGAGAAGCATATACTCTCACGCATCCAGTTTCTCTTTAATATAGATCTCCCATTCAGCAATGTCTAGAAAAGTGTTCGGAGCGGATGTTTTTTGTTGCTTCCTTTGTTCGAGGATTCACAGTACAAGTCCTGCCTACACAACCTTGTAATACTCAGCTCTTGTATGTTCCACTTTATATTTTCACCCTTACAATTCTGCAAGTGAAGCATTGAAAGTTTGCAAAATTCAGACAATCAATAAACTAGTACGCAGGATTATCAATATTTAGAAGTGTGGAAAAAGCATATCAGTTTTATTCGTGTTCATCCACTCGTCTTTTTACTATAACTGTTCTTCGCTACAATCATTATGAATTATTGTTATTCTATTATTTATCAGCTTGAGAAGAAAGCCATTTATGGAAAAAAAATATTGTACTGATATCATCTATAATGAGCAAGTGAGATGTCTAGGAACGATTCGTTTATCAGTAAAACCAAACCATCTTCAATTGGAATGATTAGCGTTTGTATTTTTAAAAGACATATTACTACTATGACTGTTTGCGATGAGAGGGAGTGCATTTACATTGTTTAATTTTGATTGCTTACGAAAATTGAAAGTTTAAATCAATTGGATGGATTGTTTGAATAAAAGTACATGAGCATCTCCTTTAAAGTTACCCAAAGTGTCCATTTTCCAATGGAATTCTCGGGATCCGAATCGAATTTAAAGTCAGTAAATTCAACTGTAATGTTTACAATTCACATATTCCCGGCATCCACCCTGGCCCATTCCATCAGCACTGAAGGCACTGCAACGCGCATTGTTCACTCGTTAACTTTTAAGTGATCTTGAAAATAATTCAATTGCGTGGCAACATCCCGGAGTGCAGTTCATTTGCATTATTGCACACGAACAGTACACCGCGCCTGGTAGCTCGTAGAATGAAATCCGTGTAATCCGATGAGCGTCTGACAGTTTACAGCGAGATACAGCGCATATATGCAGATGCAATTTACTGTAGTATCGCTTTTTCGAAAAGAAAGTTCTTTACAAATTTGTTTGTGAAACAAATGGATATTGATATAATTTTCGGGAATTGACTATATAATAAGTTGAAAAATTCCCAATGATTGTCAGTGTCAGATTTAAAATGTTTAAAGCTGAATGTATTCAATCGTGAACCGACAAATATCCCATATAATAATTATTTTCTCATATTTTTTTTCTTTTACCCATTCCATGTATCAAAAGTGTTATATAACAACCCAACTCAGCTCGTTGCCAATGCTTTACTGTTCTGTCATGATGCGCATCAAATCAACGAATTCACCCAAAAAAAGTTTTGGCCTCAAATCATTTCACCCACACAGCATTAAGGGGTAAATGGGTTCTGTATATCTCATCGAGTGACACATCAACCACGGTTGAGTTACTGTTTATGATCTCCGATCAGCGCCCCAAAACCATCACAACGATCCGCGCCGTTTAGCTGCTCATGTATGCTAATTTTCTGCAAAATCAAACGTTTCATCCGTCCCCTTCCAAAATCACATTTAGGAACACCCCCGGATTCGGCCATGCGATAAAAAGACGAAATTCACTAACCGCCGGTATCGAATGTTGGCACTCGATCAACGTCATCGCCTGCCAGTCATAACAACTTGGATGAAACTTCTTCAAAGCGTGAGATCGTTGAAAATAAATTTCAAAACAAAAACAGAATCTGTATACTACCGGCGTTGCCTGGACAGCTAGAAAAAAGACACAGATTCATTGCGACTGCAGCTGCGGCAGCCCACCGTTCGTCTCGGTCTCCCCCTCGCTGCACTGGAAATACATGTTTTCCCACGCTTTTCACATGTTGTGATGCTGACACCTGGTATTAACATATCACAACTGACCAACCATTCCTGACGTGCATCCGTCCAGTTTCCAGTCCGGTTAAATATTGAAAAAAAAATCTGAAAAATCCCACCCGAAAGCGAACCACTAGAGAACATTCAAAGAGCACGAAACGAGCAGTAAACTGTGGCCCTGAATGAATCGATACGATTTCAACAACTTTTTTTTCAATGCACACCAGTATCATCTCGGCACGCGTGCCGAGGAATCCACTACTTTGCCGCCGCACTCGTTGCATTCGCGGCACCAGCAACCGGACGACGGGTTCGATTGATGATCACTTCTTACTTTGACTACGATTTTCACCGATTTATGGCAACTGACCGAACCGAGTAAAGGCGTAACGGATATAAACAAAGCCACTGCATCGTTCTACGGTACAACAGAGCGCGAGATCTCATCTTCGAATGGAGTGCACGGTAGGAAGTAAATGTCGGACGAATGAATGAACTAATTAATAAACTCTGATTGGCGAGTATGTGAAATGAAAAAAATCTTTTGTTTCTAAATTTAGAAGCAAAGAGGTGCGGAGCTCAAAAGACTGAAAAGACTGAAAAGACTGAAAAGACTGAAAAGACTGAAAAGACTGAAAAGACTGAAAAGACTGAAAAGACTGAAAAGACTGAAAAGACTGAAAAGACTGAAAAGACTGAAAAGACTGAAAAGACTGAAAAGACTGAAAAGACTGAAAAGACTGAAAAGACTGAAAAGACTGAAAAGACTGAAAAGACTGAAAAGACTGAAAAGACTGAAAAGACTGAAAAGACTGAAAAGACTGAAAAGACTGAAAAGACTGAAAAGACTGAAAAGACTGAAAAGACTGAAAAGACTGAAAAGACTGAAAAGACTGAAAAGACTGAAAAGACTGAAAAGACTGAAAAGACTGAAAAGACTGAAAAGACTGAAAAGACTGAAAAGACTGAAAAGACTGAAAAGACTGAAAAGACTGAAAAGACTGAAAAGACTGAAAAGACTGAAAAGACTGAAAAGACTGAAAAGACTGAAAAGACTGAAAAGACTGAAAAGACTGAAAAGACTGAAAAGACTGAAAAGACTGAAAAGACTGAAAAGACTGAAAAGACTGAAAAGACTGAATAGACTGAAAAGACTGAAAAGACTGAAAAGACTAAAAAGACTGAGAAGTCGGAAAAGATGGAAAAGTTAAAAAATATTAAGAATTTCAATGGAACAAAATACAATGTATATTTTTGGAATCGATTTGTGGTTCTCAAAAGAACTGAATCGATAATATTCTTCTATGTTAAACAAGTTAACACATCACTTAATAATTCTTGCAATCAACTAAGAAAAACTCATGTTTTGCCAACTCTGCTCTATTTGATCGATGCCATGGTTGTAGAAAAATTTATGTTTTGTCTTAAAATAGGCCTCACATTCAGAAATGATTCTTCGTTTGAGTTGAAATTGTTTTAGATCAGCGAATATCCAGTAGTTTCTGAGGACCAAATCTGCACTAAACGGTGGATGAGGAAACAATGCGAAGTGTGATTCGTTCAATTTAACCGTCGTTGCCATAGATTTCTGAATCAGTGCATTGTATTGTAGCTACAGAGGTTTTTTCTTCGACATTTAAGGCTTTTTTTTCTTGATTTTTCATATTAAAATGATCTAACAACGCTATGTAGACGCTATGTAGTATTCGTTATTGATTGAATTTCCGTTCTCAAGACAGTTGATGAAGATTATACCATATGCATTTAAGGTGGTCGGGTTTCGGATATTTTTACCCGAAACCCGACTCGAACCTGAGCCCGACGGGTAAAACAAATTGTTTGTCGGGTTCGGGTCGAGTACGGGTAACGATTTTTTTTATTTTAAACGGATACGGGTCGGTTTCGGGAACAAAAATTTGGTCGGGTTTCGGGTTTATATAACCCAACTTCCAAAGTTTTTACAGGTTCGGGTACGGGTAAATTTTTTTATTTTTTCGCGGGTACAGGTCAGGTTCGGATTTGAAAGAAATTGATTCTTGGGTTCGGGTCGGGTGCGGATATGTTTTTTTTTCATTTTCGATCGGTTACGGGTTGGTTTCGGATGCTTCGGAAGTAATTTGCCAGCTTCAGTGTACTTATGTGATGATCGTTTTGATTCCATAGTGAAGTGATGGATCCATGTTTCATCCATTATCACATAACAAGCAAAAAATTAGATTTATTATTCTACACGTTGTTGATTTTTGTTGACCGTCAGTACCCACTTTGAAAAGAGCTTTCTCGACACCGGCACCCACTTTGAAAAGAGCTTTCTCATGATCAAATGTTCATGTTTTCACGGCCTTCTAATATCTTCACGGTCTCAGCTATATCACGCAATTTTAATTTACGATTAGATATAACCGATTTGTGAACTTTTGTAATGTTTTCTGGAATAATCACCTCAATTGGACGACCAGAACGTTCACAATAATCGATGTCTGTACGACCACGTTTCATTTCGGCAAACTAACAAACAATTGGCTCTCTACGATGAAGCAGAGTCCGAATAATTTGCAGAGCTTGTACAGTATTTTTTCATCAAGAAGCAAATGATATACACATGAAATAGTTTTGAAAATGGCTAAAAAATATGGATTTGACAATGACAGTGCGATCTGTGTGTCAGTCACACAGACTTACTAAGTGATGTGTTAAATTGCATTTTGCTTAAATGCAAAGCTTCTGCTTCCGAGTACAGGGTGCTCCATCTTTTAGGTCGGTATGTAAACATTGAATAACTTTGAGAAAAAAAACAACCAATTTATTCAATTTGGTTCCTTACAATTTTTTTTTGGACTAGTTTTAGAAAACAATATCAATTAAGTTGCCACCTTTATTAGCAATTACAAAATTACTCCTTTTTTCTGCGTTTGTTGAACATGCCAATTTCAGTCAGTTTATATTGCTGCTATTGTTTAAATACTTCGTCATTACATTTTTATAGTTAATAAAGCGGTGCTAATGAGAACAAGAAGATGTCCAGCCAAAGAACTGCCTGCGGTGCGAATTACATAAATACTGACACCAACATTTCAATGTAAGAAAGTTTCATATTCAAAACTGGGATTGATTCTCTGGTGAAGCATCTAATGAGGTTTACTGACACTTACTAATTTCTGAAGAAAGAACATGTTTCTCATCCAGTCACCATCTTGAATCATCTCACCGACATCGTTGGCCTACATGAAATTCTGAAATTCTGTCAGTTGTTAACATGATGGCAGAAGATAGGAGTTTACATGATGCTGCCAACCAGCAACTGCGATGACGAGAAATAAGTACCCAAAATGATGGAAACTAGGGCGCTTGGAATTCTTGAAAAGTTCGACTTTAAGTACATTGGAGTTGTATCTTCAAAATGATGGTTTAATATTAGTTGAAGCTAACCGTTTCCTTTCCAATGTTAACCAGAAGCAATAGAAGGACGCTAGATTCAACCGTTGATAGAAGAGTGTTTCCCCGAACCGACAACCGATACTTCACTGTTAGGCGTATATGCGATGACTGTCGCAATTGCTGTTTACACGGAAGTCGAACGTATTGATAAAATGGACAAATCTACAATTCTAGGCAGTCCGGTACAAGGTTCATAAGATATCTCGGTATGGGATACGTTTCTTATCGGATTGCTATCAAGTTTGACTGTTGGATTGGCAATAATGTCGGAAAACAACTGCAAAGTTGTTATCGCAAACATGGTTTTCTTGTAGTAATCTATGAAACATAGAGCCAATCTCTTACTCCTTCGATAAAGCGGTAGGCTTTTTGTCAGTGCTTTAAAAGTACCCTATATTTACGAAGAGCAGAGACCATAATAATTCCAATCTAACTGGCCTCAGTAAATCTTCCAGTAAACTGTACTAGCTTCCTTTCGTTCAGGACACCCATAGCAGCTTCCCGTGTTGACAACGCTCAGTTGAATGTGATAAATGTTCAACACCACATCCGATCCTATCCGGCCACTCGAGGCGATAATGCTCACAAACGAATCTAGCTGAAAATTACTTACATCCCTGCCCTTATGCAACGAGGTTGACGATGAAGGCAAGTGGCATCGGTCCAATGTTGGTTTGTTGACCAGTTGATAAACCGATATCGTCCATATCTTTGGGGGTGCGAGATTACATCGGAACTGAACTGAGCTCTTCGTTTGCGGTGGTAACTATGTGTGAGTGTGTGTGAGTACATGAAGTAACATATAAGCGTAACAAGACACACCACACTGACATGCGGAGAATCAACGACCGGATCACCAAAGTCATTGTCGTTGGATAACAGGATGGCAATGATGATGCATAACGTGAATGAGAGCAACATGTTTGTATTTCAGATGCCTTGAAATGGCGGCATCGAATCTTCTGCTTATTGTAGCTGTATGACACCGAGCATAACTAAATCCTACAAACGTCATAAGCATTGGATATTTTGGAACCAGTTCGGTTCCAAATCGGATAATCGTTCAATCTTACATTTCCAATTAATTCAAGCAAATAACGTACAGCATATCCGAAGATGTGCAATATTTTCCGCCCCAGAGCTGATCCCACGACCCTAGTTATTTACTAAACCAACCACGTTTACGCTAAACATCAGAGCTTACAAGGTCGGTTCGCCAACCTCTTCTAATTTGGTACAATGTAGTTAGTTAGCTGAGTTGGCCGCCTACCCGCCATCGGAAGCGGCGGCCTCTTGCATACAAACCTGTAACCGACGAAGCCGCATTAGATATTTTTTCATTTTATAAACAAAAAATACCACATACATTTGCTTGGTAGATACACCATTACTTTGATGATTAGTGGGTAATAGTCAACTTGTTTCCTTGGGAACTCCGTTCTGAGGTTCATGAATCAATCTTTATTCAAAAAGTACAATTGTAGGTCAACAAAACGGACGTTAACGTATAATTATTCATTTGGGTTTATTTTAAATCAATTCTAATTATAATGTTAAGACAATTGCAGGAATCGGCGAAATTACCCTTTCGGCTAAATGACTTTCGGCGGAATGACATTCGGCGAAACTACCCTTTCGGCGAAACGGCTTTCGGCGAAATGGCTTTCGGCGAAATGACCCTGATCCGGGTGCTTAGACTGTTCAAATTTGATACATTTTGGTTTGTTACTATAATATTCAGAAACTATTCAAGTCTGGCTTCTGCGTCTTGCTCTCGAAGCCCCTCCGTGGTGCAATCTTGCTGATTTACTTTGATATTGATACATGGATACATGGAGTCGAGTTTTAGAAAGACTAGATTGGCTTGAAATGTTGATTCAAAAGCATGTCAAATAAAAGTATATTTTAAATTAATGCTTCTAATCAGAATCCATCTGTTAGTTGAATATACCAAAAGTAACAGAATCAAAAAAATACGTTTACGTATGTAAAATATATAGGAAAGCATATCTAAAGTTTTGAAGTAGAAATAATATAATATTATATATAATTAGTATATTATATTAAACTATATATTATTAGTAGAAAAACGTATCGAAAGCCCGCTACGCTAAATCACCAAAAAATAATCCTAGGTTGTTATGTGTTGGTTTTACATCATCGTCTCTGTGCGAAGATTCGTTCAACTCAAGCGATCAACAGGGCCGGTAAAACATGTTAAGCCCGGGTGGGTAATTTTTCGTACCGGGGGGAACGACCCACCATTTCAAAGTATTAATTTATGAAAATTTTATTTCGGTAGAACTTTGCATGAGACGCGAAAATTTGAAATCTGAAGCGTTTTTGGTATTTTTTCTTGAAACAAAATTACGCATACGACATAAAACTACTGTCGGGTTGTACGAGCATAACTAGTTTCAAAATCACTTATGAAAGGTGCTGAACTCGTTCATCCAGTACTCCAAAATCGAAAAGTAATGCCTTGGTATTACATTCCTATTGGCGTTCTCACCAGATTTTTCTCGCTTCGTCAGACACTCTAACTAACCAGATCTTTTGCCAGATTTTCCCAGATTTTGCCACATTTCCCAGTTCTTTACGGGTTTTGGCCTCTATACGATAGGTGGTGAGACCTTTTTTTGTAACTTCAGACAAATCCAGATAAATTTTTGAATCAGAGACAGATTTTTGAAAAATAAACTGGCCACCAGTGTTGGTGATTGCCGAAAATTTCACAGAAGCTGCTATATTGCTATCTATATTGTATACAACATTTTCAATCCGGTAGAAGATGCTACAAGAACTCGAGTCTCTCAATGCATGAACCGCGAGAGAATTGTTATACATTCCTTCGCTCCACTTCATACTCTGAGTATTTCACGGCCCTTAAAAAAAATTACAGTCTGATAATGATCGTTGTTGTGTGGAATTTCCCAAGAGAGAATCGCAAGTTGACAATTATCGCAGAAAATCGAGTCGATTATTCAACTTGATGATTCTCATACTAGGTTGCAATATTTCAAAACCCTTGTGTGGAGCATTCACATACATTTTCATAGACACAACTTATACAAAGATTATATGCATATAGTTAGAATAAGCGGCAATAGTAAAAAGATTCTATCGCAATTATCAACTGCCTGTATAGAATCGGATCGCAAAACGAGAATAAGCGACCGTTTGTTGCTTCAGAGAAGATCCCCACAGCGGCGTGCCAACCTTTGATTCTCAGAAATGTCATCGAGAGAAATTCGCTCTCGCACTGGTGTCGATTCTATGTTAAATGAGCCATGGCGGGTTTTTGTTGTTGCGATGATTTCCAACTCTCTTTGATGGCACTGATTCAATCGTTGAAGAGTTGCCAGCGAACGTTCTTTGATACGATAAAAGCCATCCTTGCTGGCCACCAATGTTTTTCAATGCAAAACGTCATGAGAATCCTTCCAGGACGGGACTCGAACAAACGACAACTGGCTTGTAAGACCAGCGCCCTATGCATTGAACCGCCAACCCATGATCGAAACCATCGAGAATTTCCACGAAAAAAATTACACATTGTTCAAAGAGTCCCGGGACTGACCCAAAGATGACATTTGTGATGTCAAACAAACCTTATTTTTCGAAAGTAGCAACCTTCAGATGACACGTGTTAAATTTTTACGTCAATCGTTCCACAAACACTAAGCCTACAGATATATAAGTTACTTTTACGTTAGTTGCGTTATTTTTAAATTTACTGAAACTTATAAATAACGTAGTCCTTGTATTGATAAAATATTTCTTCTTAAAGGGAAAGTCCAGCACTCAGCAATGAGTGGAGAAGTGTTACTCGCACTCGGATCGATTGAAAACAAAGATTTCTGTCATCCGGGAAAAATTAGGCAAGTTTTGATAATCGTAATGAACGCTAAATCAAAGCTCGTGAGATTAGGTGTGCTGAGATGGTTAGCACATCAACAGAATATGCTTTTTCGATCTTACGCGAAAATCTGGGCATCAAAATATTCTTTTCCAAATGGGTGCCATGTTCGCTCACAATAGAACAAAAGTAGCAACGCATCAACGATCCAGAGAGCTGTTCGGCACTGTTTAGTCTTAATAGATGCGTTGGCATGAAACAATGAACGAAACATGGATCCAACATTTTTCGGCGGGGTCATATCCGCATTCAGGCGGAGAAAGTCATACGAAAACGCAACAAGTAACTGAGACAAGCAAGGCGTCAGTCCTTCGATGCTCGAGTATAATTAATATCGACTATTTTAAAAAGGAAAGTACCATCAAAAGTGATTATAATATTGAATTACTGATGCATTTGAAGAGCAAAATCGAACAAACAGCCTCATATGAAAAAGAAAAAAAATATCTTCAACCAAGACAATTCACCGTGTCACAAGTCAATGAAAACAATGGCCAATTCGAACGAATTGGGCACCGATCTGCTTCCTCACCCACCATATTCTAAATAACCGAACCTCCAGCAACTACTTGTCCTTTTCTGATCTGAAAAAGATAATCCCTAAAAAAATTATTGGCTCGAATGAGTAAAGTATCTAAAAGTTAGAAAATACTAGAACGATTGCATTGCATTTAAAGGTGATTATGTGGATTAATTAAAAAAAACTTTGCACATGAATTGTTCCTAGTTAGTTCCTGGAGTTTTAATAATATTACGGTAATATCGAACCGCACAGAGTGCAAGTCGATTCGATACTGAATCTTGATTTGTGTGAGTGATTTTCTTAAATGCGAGCGCGCTCATTGAAGAGCAGAAATCTTCTGGAAACCGTGAATCTGTCGTATCTGTTAGCGGAAACCATGACAATGGTTTGGGGAACAGAGAAAATTAGATATGGTTCGTTATTAATTGAAGTTTCTATATCTATATAATATCAATAGCAATGCATTTCCAAGCAGTATGTGTAATTATATCGAAAATCAGTTAAAAATGGTTGAGTACGGTTTCATTTCCAGTTGTGAGATGCTCAAGCTTGACTCCTCTACTAGAAGGTGAATGTTAAGTTACTAAACGACTTCTGCTTGCTCAAATGAACCTTGTCGCGTCTCACCTTACTGTTGTATATTTTCAAATTCTGACTCTACATTGAGTACTAGTATTCTATAATTTTGATTTCATTTATTATTTCGAGTTACAATAAAAATATTCTTATTTGTATAGGCAATATAAATATTACCATAGTTTTTCGCTTGAAACTGCAGGTGGGTAATTACCCACCTTTGGAATTTTCGGGTGGGTAGTACTACCCACCATATCCACCTCTTTCACCGGCCCTGGCGATCACACATTCCTGGCACTGAATTGCACCCTAAAACTCCCTGTTACGCTTTATAAAGGCATCCTTCGGATGTAATCTGTCAGCATTTCATCGCCGGTAAAACACTGGTCGTCCAAATCAGACTGTTGTTCCGGAAATCGTCTTGAAAGTTATGGAAAATCGAAAAGGGAACCTGCAGGAGATTGTTGATATTGTAAACAGGTGTTAGGTGACATCCAAAGGAAGTGTGCTCACAAATCTGTATGATCATTGAATATGAAAAAAAATCTTGCAAGTTGGGCTCCGTTTTTTTCGTAGCTTATCAGAAACAACTTATCGTTGCGATGGCTAAATTCCATAAGTTTAAATTCGAATTAAAACTTCATCCACCATATTCACCAGATTTAGCCCCAAGCGACTGTTTTCTGTTCTGAGATTGGAAAAATAAGCTTGCTAGAATAATGATAAGACTATCGCTGAGGCTGAAACTATTTTTGAGGCTAAGGAGATATGAAAGTGGTGTAGAAATATAGAATCACCGTTGAAACACTTCACTTCTTCAAGTGAAATACATTGATGAAATAAATCGTGCTTTGCATTTGACATTTTGATCATTTTAATTACCTAAAAATAGACGGAAATGACGAGATATTAATGTCACTCTCAGCTACGCTTGCAAATAATGAGAACGAGATTCATGTCCAGTTTCAAAACTATGTTCTTTCTTTCATTTGTCATTTCAGTCATTTTCGGTTGTCAGTGAAAATCGAATACTGTACAGTGTCGATATTCAAACGAAACTTTGAGAATCGATAATGACAGAAAATAATTCACAATGATTTTTACCGGTTGGTGCTCAAATCTGTAGTAATTTTGGTTTCCAAAGAGGTTCTGGGGTGTAATTATCTCGATTTATCATATTTTGAACACTCTCCATAGTCAAACGTCACAGATTTACAATATATCGGTGAAAGATTGAGGATGAGAAATTCAACAGATTCACTCTACAGACGCTAGTTTGATTTCGTCTTGTCACAGAGGAACGAGTGACGTTGGCAACTATTCTCTCTTTTGTTTTAATGAGAGAGGAAAATAGGTTGTCATTTACAAATGGGACAGTAAAAAAAACGAATATGAGGTTGTTGGTTTGGATTCTTTCATTGAGAGTGCGTGACAATTTTAAGCTCTGGTGACTTGTACAAAAGGTATTTGTAAAATAACGCTGGATATTTTGAGAAAACCTTTGGTAAATGTATCTTGTACATACTAGTAGTTGAGAGAAATGTCAAATTCGTCCGCGCGAAAATAGCAGCACTGCGCGCCCATACAATTGACATGATGTGTTGAACGTGATTCCGTGCGATGGCGTTGCTGAACTGAAAATTGATTTCGCTCCAAGCTGACAGGGTCTGCTGCTATGGAGATATATCATCATTTCAATGATTCGATTGTATTTTTGGTTCTTTTACAAGAACTGTTAATCCAAAAATGTTATTAAATCTGTTTTCTTTTATTCCATACATACATATCAGAATTTTAACTAAACGTACTGGCTTTTCAGTTCAGCAGTTCATTTTGTTAAGCATTAGAGAAATCACTAAACCGGTTGACAACTCACCGATTTTTTATATCGAGCCATAAATATTCACGCTCGCGTTCCCTTTATGCATCCGACCTGCTCCGTCCTGAAACTGAAGCCGACCGAAAATATTCTGATAATTGTACCGGTAGGTTGACACAATTTTTCCGATTTTTCTTGTTTACCGCTGCAGCTGGTGAGAAATAAATCATGTTTGCCCATGAAAGCCACAAACCGTGACCGGTTTTCCACATTTTCGCATGTTTATTAAGCAATAATTCCACCAAAACCGAATCACTTCGGACAGAATGTGTTGTACGTAGCTCTATCTGGATTTACAGTTGACAGCAATTTTGTATGAATCCGCTTGATTTTTAAGCAATTGGTTTCGTTCTTAGGGTTTTGATTGTGCACATATTTGCCTAACAGCCAGCAGTGGAACAATTAATATTAACAATTATTTGATTGTTCACCAACATACAGCTTGCTACTATCACTTTTGCGAAAAAAAATGTTAAACACAATAAACAAGCTATGAGCAGCCAAATGGGTATGAGACCGAACATAATTTAATTCAGATTTTAACCCATTTCAAAATGCATTTTCATGCAATTCGTTTACTATGCAAATGAAGAAAAACGTTTTTGTCCATCCATCCTTTGTGATTGGCATGCATTGGAAGGATCTCTAGCCGAAGATAAGGTCAAATCAAGTTAAACCAAGTTGCAGGGGAACGCGTATGCATGTATGTGTTTACGCTTAATACGAGCACCATCAGTTTAAGTGGTAGTGAGTGCCGTCAAAAATTTACCTTTTCTCTTTTTTTTAAAGATTAAGTAGAAGTGAATTTTAGTTTATTTTTTAGTGTGTGATTTGAATTATCGATCTTCTGTGAGTTAAAATGGTAATAACATGGAACTCGTGATCATGGAGATTTGACTCCCGATTTGGTAAGAATGATGTTGTCGGTGAAATTGTTTCATTTTTAATTTATTTTCACTCTAGGATGAAAACGAACTTTACATTCTTGCTTCCTACTTATACCATGGTCGTATCGTTAGCTTGATGCCAATCCTAGACCTCATACTCATACATACTGGAAAAAAATAATGAGTTGGCGTCCTTGCGGAAAGTAGGTGAAGCACCCATATATGGAGATGGTGGCAGCCGGCAATGGTGGCTATCATACTGTTGAGATGTTCAGTTTGAGTTAGAATGTTATCAAGTGTCACGTCTGTTAGTCAGTGTGAGCACACCGTGTCGTGTTAGTGCGGTGGAAAATCTCGAAATACGAGAAGAAAAAAAATGAATAAATTTTATCCGTACTTTGGTGATTCGACTTTGTAACACAGCGAGGCTTTCGTCGGTAGTCCAGTGAAAAGAAAATCCATTAGACTATAAACGAAATAATTAACAGGCAATATAGATTAAGTTGTTATGCCATTAATCGGCGTCATCTCACGTGAGGTTACACCAACAAGAGAAAATAATTCACAGAAACACAATTCCTTCGAAAATCGATTCCAGGCTGCACGATGCTCGTTGAAAGTCAGTCATAAATGTAATCGAAAAAGATAAGTTTCCTCAATCAACTGTCGGTAAAATCAATACTTGAACGGTCGTCGTTCGCCAATAAAACTTCTTCGGAATGGATGTTGACAAATGTTGGTGATCAGAAAAAAATGAGCAATTTATTTTGATAAAATCTCTTTCGAGTAATTCTTGGCAAATTTTTCCATCTTCGGTTCGGTTCGGTTATGCGATATCACCTCACCCTCAGTCCTCGCCACGAAATGTTCGGATTGCACGAAAAGCAATCTCTCTCGGTGTTGCATTTCTTCGCTTTTCTTCCACGACAAACTTACCGTTTACTGTAGTGATTTTACCACACGAGGCATGGTCGAATTGTCGATTTCCAACTGTTTCGAGTTCCTCCAGTGGAACTGGCTTGGATTTTGCACGACCACGTCCATATTTTTATTGTTGTTGAAGCAACTCTTGCTTGGAAGTATTCTCGATAATTATTTGGTAGGTTCGAACGAAATTTGGCACATGTAAACAAAGCACCTTAAACAAGTTTTATTCAAAACTTCATTCGCTTTTACCCATGCCATACAAAGCTGTACTCAAAAGAAAGTATTGACTTTATTTTCGAATATAGTCTTTAGTAACAATAAGGGGTGTAGGGACTCCAATTGCATCACTTTCAAATAACTGTAACTGTAATGTTTACACTGTGCAAGTGACAATAGGCACCTTGATGACAGGTGATGACAAAACAGCATTGTCTCAATATGGCGGACGAGACGTATGTGAAAGTAGACTACCGACAACTTCCGGGACTCCTGTTTTTCACAGCCCATCATAAGTTTTAATGTCCCAGAAGACGTTAGAAAGCATGTTTCGAAGATCGCCAAAAAATACATGGTTTTGCAATCCATTTGCTCCTGTGGAAAGCAGAGCACTCCATTTGTGACAACCGGGACGATCAAAAGGGACGTATATAAAAGCATGCGTAGACCTCTCGACTAGAACCGGTAGCTGGGGATTGCGTTTCGTCTTAGACTCGTCAGTGCAGATCTCGATTATCCAGCTCTTGCGTTCATCCTTCTAAAATCTTAATGGTTCTACACGGTTCCCTTTGTCTTCAACTCGGCACCGTATTGGACCACACCCTCTCGTTTCCTTAGGAAGTCTTGTGATACTACCATCATTCTTCCTTCCTTCATTACGACCGCGACGACTACTTTGGACATACTCCATAACATACTACATAAAATCTCCTTGCCAGGCACGTACCCAGAGGGTAAAGATACAGTTAGACTTTTGGTGTAGGTAGGTAACCGTAGGCGAAACCTGGATCCATTATTACACGCCATAAAACAAAATGATTATCCGACAATGTACTGAAGCCGGAACGAGTGTCCCAAAGCGGCCTACGAAGGCTCAATGTGTCGGACAGGTTATGGCGTCGGATTTCTGGTGTACTTTGTTCCAAAATATCAAGAAATCAATGTGAGTTTCATTTTGATGTTTTCGATCGCTAATTCCTTAGCCTGAAATCGGAAGCTGTCGAAGTATGTTTGTGTAACTATCACCTAATATGACTTACAAATTGAGTATTGTCAAGAAGACTTTTTCTGTTTCTCACGAGTCGAAACAAGCGAGCCATCTCGGACCAATCATTTTTATGCTGTTTATTGATGATCCTTGCAGTGGTCTACAAATAGACATTTAGGTCTTGTAACCGAAATGGCACCCAGATTGTTTTCGTTGCTGCGAATGCTTTGGTACTTATCAACCGCAACAGGCAAGACTAGTACGCAGTATTCTGGACTATGAAGTAACAATTCTGGCCTTCTATGACAATATTTCCATCGATCGGATCGGAAGGGTACGAAAATAAAAAATGTTTTGTCCTCTACGAAGACTAAATAAGCTGGATCGTCTTTAATTACTATGTTACGGGAATTGTTGTGTTCTCATCAACCAACACACTCTGTAAAATAGATGAATAATTCGACAGTCCCACGACAAAATACTATGGGGCGCCTTTTCGTAATTAGCCATATGGAAGAATGGGCAGAACTTAATCGTGAATATCTCGACTTGTATTAATGGCAGCAACATAATTCTTTCGCTATTTCATAAAAAATATGGTCAGGAATTTAGGATAATACTTTGAACGTGTGAGATAACCACAAACAACTCACAAATTAAGTTTTCTCAAAATTTTAAAACAACGCGGAAAACTCTTTACTTTTGCTTTGGTTTTTCGCGAAAGGACGACGATTTTGAGGTAGTCAGGCACATACCCTCAACTGAACGTTATAAAAGGGGAACACCGTGGTCGAAAATCGATGATTTCTTCTTGTGCGTTGGATGGAAGCAGACGTCGGGGCTAGAAGACGCATTCAAACAGCGGCATCGGAGAGTGCACCTTCTGCGTGGTTAAAAACCTAAAACGCTTAGGTCGTAGTTCTCATTTGCCTTCCGGTTGTCAAGGCGAGAAGACGCATTAAACCAGTTTCGCATCATTTGGCACTGCGAACGGAGGTGTTGCGGTTTGTACGCAAAGCTAGTTTCAACTCAAACAAAAGCGATTGCATCATACAACAGAGTTTCTGGTCGTTTGCATTGGAGAGAAAGAAAACAAAAAGTGAACAACATTATATAAAATCAGCCGTTCTAATGGCTCTAAATGTTATCTAAAGAACTATTAGGATTACTTCTTTGCAAATCGAAGGTAAAAATCATCATTTTAGTGTAAATCCAAAATAATTTGATTTGCTTCGTGCACTTTTCACTGTGCGAAGATCGTTCGAGAAAAATGTTCCGAACTGTGCTAAATATCTTAGAGAATTCCACAATTTGGTCCTTCTAGACCTTCGATTGGCAAAGAAGTAATCTTAATAGGTAGAAATGAATCCTGTACAGTATCTTGATAGATTTTTTCAATGAAATATGCAAATCCGAAATGAGATAATCGACGTCAAAAGTTTCACAATTCACACAATCGATCAGCTATCAATTCGAATTCGAAAGTATAAAGAAATCGTGTCTGTTTTATTAGTATTCACGACATCCAGTTATGTCTCTGATATTACACACCCGTACTTTTTTTTAATAACTATTTATTGGATTATGAGTTAAAATTGAATTATTGAGATTTAAAATGGGTGTTCAGCCACAAGTGTTAACTTTTCAGCTCTATTACATACATGGTTTTTATATGGTAGACATCGTTTGCCTCTTTGATTTTTGTGTAGGCAGAAAAAAACTGTAATATTACATCTTATAAGATTACATAAATGGGGCGTCGTAACTCTCGAAAATTTACTTGCAAGAATATGTAAAATGGCGGGTGATTGGAAAATTCCTTGACAACAAATTTATTGAAATAAAAAGAAATACTAGCGACCGCCGCTACTTGAAACGAGAATCATTGGATCACAAAATACGTCCGTTAATCGACCGAACCACAGAAGCATCCAAGCTGGTAAAAGTGCATATAAGTTCATACTGTCGCACTTGATAGCCCAATACAAATTACAGTCGAAACCATGTTGAAATTCCTGTTAATCCAACATTAAGTCATACAAATGAAATTTTCCGTCGTTTGGCAAATTAAGCGCTGAGGCCAATGCGTTTTAGGATGTATTAGAGGGCTATTTTCACGCTTCAAATCTGATTTTCTCAGATACGGTGACGAATATCAACAAACCCAATTGACAATCTCTTAGAAAATTAGTTTTGATTATTCTGTGAATATTTCAGAATGATTCATTGACTTTAGCGGTCGGGAAAGTCTTTTTTCTGAAGGAAGAATTGCATAGCTGAAAACTGAAACTTTCAACTTGTTCATTGAATATCTCGCCTTCAAAAGCATGGATCAAAAATCTATAAATAATTTAATTTAGATGCGATTTGTGCATATAAACATATATGTTGTCGCGATAAAAATGAAGTGAATGTTATTTTTGTGAAGGTAAATCGATTTCTATGTCGGCGCCATTTTAGTTCTCTGGTAACGTAACGAAACATGAGAGAGAAATAAAATCGGCTCAAAAAGGTTGCCAAACAAGCGGTAGCTTTATTGGATTTTATGAGATGTAGTCAAACTTGTAACCGAAAATATCAAAGCTTTCTTGGCCACCACCGACGAACGACCAAAATTAGGTTGAAGCCGGGTATAAATAAACGATATAAAAAAATTTTTCTTGGCCACCCGGCCACATCGAGAGTTATTTTGCACATTTGCGAGAGAGAGAAATGGAATACGCACAGAGAGCCACGTGATTTTACGCGACCTCTCGGCCCTTAAGTCTTTATGAATTGCATCGTATGAGGAATTGGGTCATTTGCAAAATTATTTTTTTTTGTGTGTGTAGAGTGTATAAAACCGGTTATGTATCATTTGCACAATAAGGTTGTAAACCCATAAGAAACCATTCACTATCCTGTTTTTGTTTTTGTATTTATTACGGAAATCGCTTAAGGGACAAAAGTAATTACTTGGATGAACTTGATGCCATTATGAACATCACGAGTTTTTTTTCCCATTACAGTGATCACTTCATTATGCGTGTCACTGGAAATCAAGTGAAGTGATATGCTAGTGAAGTGAAAGTGAATGTGAGAACGGTGATAATGGCCTGGAAGTCGAATCCGTACTATAGGACTGTATGATATGAGAAAGTTGTATCGATTTTTGTTTTGTTTCGATTATAGAGATTTTAAATCAAAGTCACTCGCCTCTTCGGTCCAGAAAAACTTTCTGACCCTATGGGCGGGGTTGGGAATCGAACCCAGGTGGGCTGCATGTAAGGCATCGCCTAATCCATCATGCTATACCCGTTCGCAGTTAAATCGATTTTTTTCCTTTCAACATATAGAATATATGATTATTTACTCAGGTGGCTAATTATTTTCTGTGGGAAATTCGTTTTAGTTGAGTAATTACTTTTGAATCTGCACTCACGCTTCAAAGAAACAAGAATTGTATACATAAAGGAGTTCGATGTTTTATTTTTGATCTGTGCCCCTCCCGAAACGAAATCCTGGCTACGGACCTGCTCCTAGCTAGTTTGTAAACTTATGTTCGTTCTAACACTCATTTTCTGAATATTGTATACATTTTCAATGTGACATTTCGAACCATTTCCTTAATTATACATCTTTTAAATGGGGTTGGCGATTCAATGCATAGGGCGCCACTTATCGTATGTTCGAGCCCCGACTTGGAAGGATACTTAGTGTCAGTAGGATCCATAGTACTAGCCATGCAATGATTCTGTACACTAAGAATCGTCTGCGAAGTCTGTTGAAACAGAATGGTCAAATTCCACAAAAGGAATGTAATGCCAAGACTTTGCTTTGCTTAAACGGACATTTTCCTCATGATATATTCATTTTCAGTTTTGATTTTAAATTTCATTATCTTTTCTGTCTTCCGCATCGTTTCCTTCATACGTTTATATGTTAATTTCATTCCTCATTTTTTGAATCTTCAACAGGAGTCCTGTTAGGTTACAAATTTTCCCAACGAACGAGCCATTCTGACGGAAACTGTGCAACCAACCAGAAACCAACAATTCCTTCCCCTGAACTCGCTTACCAATCCTCAGCTTGGTTTAATCCATACATCCTTGACCCATTGTTGAAAGTTAATTGGTCATATTCTCTACGGAATACTTTTCATTCAAACTCTCAAAGCTAACCAATGCCGCTTCATCATTATTGTGGATCCCTCGGCGAAAGATTGCACTTTCGGATTGGGGCTTTCGAATTGAAACGGCGATGAAATACCGCCGAAGGACTGTACCTACCTTCACTCGAAAGGGTCAAAGCCAATGCCGTTTTCCGACCCTGGTGTTCGTCAATGAATGTAACAGGTTTTTTTGTACTCTTTTATTTTCCACCACACACACCATTTTGAAGGCACCTTCACTCTAATACCGGGATTGTCGAACATGAAAAATGATCCATTAAAGTGACACTACTGGAAGTGAGTTTCCATCGTCGCATGACTCTTATCCGACGAGGTACCGATTCAATCTTGTACCGAGAATCTTCCGGCAACGTCCCAGCTATCCAACGGTCATCATTCGCTCTGATCCTGGTCATACATTATTCATACACATCGCCATCGAGTCCAGTGAGCTGGCAGCGGGAAGAGAAACATTATCTATATTTAAAGTAACACTTGTACAAACATACCTCATCTGGACGTTTATCGAAAGGAAAATAATTAAAAGCATACACCGGAGGTAGTTCCCCGCCTGCGCTGCTGCTCGAGGATGGTTGAAATTTTCCTGAAAATACAGAGCTAGTAGCGGAGCAAGTGCAAAACGGGACTGGAAAAAAAACCAACCGCTGCCGTCGTTGAGAAAAACGCCAGTTGGATTTTTGATGTCCCTGACCGGGTGGTTGGTGCGTACACTACGCTAGTGAAAATATAGTTCTTTTTATGTACTGAACATAAATTCTTCTATAAAAAGACGATTCCTTTTTTACAGGCTTCTTGATTTATTAGGTTTGTATATTTGTACCCAATCGAAGTGAGCTGCTTTAAAATATGGTGAACAGGAAAAAAAATGCAATAACGGAAACCAATGTTATTTTAAAGGGATGTAAATTATAATGATGTAATTCATTACATTGGAAACAAATTACAACTCACTTTCTATCGTTATAGTAATAGAATTCGTAGCAAGTAATTGAAAAGTCTCGTACTTTATTTCCCTTAAACAAAATCGGATAATTACTATCGCTACCAACACGACGGTGACTGTTGTTCCAAACAACCACAGCGGATTGAACGTCTCGATTCTAATGAATGTAGAAAATCGAATTAATAACCTGTCCGTATCACCCGTCATAAATATAGAGCTGCACTATTAGCAGCCGCCTTTTTTTCATGACCATAGCGCAGCTACTGCAGTAATCACTTTATTAGTATGTCCTTATCAAAACATCAAAGTGACTGCTGGAAAAGGAAAGCCTTATTAAATATTCAACGAGACAGTCTGATTTACATTCACTCACCTCGCGCCTGACGGAACGGTGCAACAGGTATACAAACCGAAGCTGCCATCAGCGGCAGCACCTGACCGGCGTTGACAATCGTCAACCGCGCGAGTGATATTTGGTGTGTATGTGTGTTTCTGTTTGTGTGTCACTGTCGACGACGACGACGACGACGCTGCCACTTCGAATGTTCACTTTACACCTTTCCCGTTAAAACCGTGTCGAACGTTCGCATCTGCAAACACTCGAAATGCGGCGATGAACCTGGGTGTTATATGATAATAAATATCCACTATTTATTAAATCACCTTCTCACAACGAATATATGTTAACAGATTCAATGGCTTCGCTGAGAGCTACTGGTAGTGAAGGCCATCGTTTGATCTTTGGAAGCCGTTTTCATACCCATCACAGCGACTGGAAGTCATCCTGGTTCTGGTTTGCTGTAGAGGGATGGTGTATAACATTTAACCGAGACCGTGATTTGATGATGATATTATCAAAACGATAAAGACGTGTGCTGGCAGTGGGATTGTAACCTTTGGTGTACCGGAGAAAATCGGCACATTCAGTTGAATCTACCCAATCGGGTATGGAAATACGCGAACGTTGCTGGGTGTTGCTCGATCGAAAGTGGTGGCATTGTGGTATCCTGAGTTATGTGATAGCCACAGTGCATATGAGTACGATTAGGTTAGCGTGTAAGCTGTGCTGGATAACAAGGAAAGAGTAGTGAGCGGGGAGGTCACGAACTGGCATTTGCATAGAAGTAGATAACCACGGAAAGGAGAATATCACATTTGCGATCCCGTCATGAAGAGTATCTGAAATTCGTGTATTGCCTTTCTCTCTAGAAAGGTAATACGAGGGTTGCTACTTATGTATTTAGCCTGGAGATGAAAGCAGTATTTTATTTGATCGGAAATGGTTTTACTGTTTTCCAAAATATTCCCCTGGCCCCTCCCGAAATCAGAAACAGAAAAAAAAATGTTTGATACGATGCGAACAGTGTCAAAACTAAATAAAATGGAGACTAAATCCGGACAAAATAAAAGACAATAATAATAAAACACTGAAATGATGACCGGAAACAGAAAGTGCGCGAGCTAACCATAGTTGGGCAAAATTGTGCAGATGAGAAAGATATCCTACCGCTGGATCTCGCACATACTTATTCAGGATTGAAAAGACGAATGCAAGTGCTCTTCGAGTACATGTTTGGCCCTATCCATTATAATACGCCAGAGAACAAAGGAGGAAGGAAAGGAGGCTCATTGGGTCGGAAGAATCATGATGCCGGTTTTCTGGGCTTGTCATAATATACTTGAAGGACTACCTCAATGCTTGGATTTTGCGTGCATTAATGGAGCGATTAAAAAAACGAAATCGCTGTAAAAGGGACTTACATAAAGCAAATGAGCATTGCTACCATGGTTGAAACATCGGTTTAGAGTTCCAATTACTTGCCCATCCACCTTGTTCACCTGTTTTGGCCTCCTCGATCTATTATCTGTTTCCAAACCTCAAGTCATCTCTAAGAAATCGATGTGAGTTCTATTTTGGAATCTTAGACCGCTACTTCCGGAACCTAATACCGAACTCTGTGTAGCCAAAGTAAGTTTGTATGGCCATCAACTAATATGACTTACAAATTTAGAAGATGTTTTCCGTTCTCCATGAATCAAAGTAAGGGAGCTATCTCGGAACACTTCTCAAAATCTATCACCACCTCTTGTGGATTTTTGTGCTCTAGAAATGGATATTGCTAAATCCAATCCAGGACCATGCCAATCTTTTAGCTGCGTTTATGACGTCAATAGTGAATCGTCCAAGTACCATGCGCGCGGGTGGTTTTATGAAATTTTCCATGGAAAATTTGAAAACTTTGCCAAAACCAAAAACATACAGACCTTTTGAAAAAACTTTTATCTATCTGCAGGGTGGAAATGGCTGAAAAATTCGGAGGATTTTCCGAGTGTTATCAAAAATAGCTCTGAAAAATGAGTGTGTTTGTGATATTTTACAACTATTTGGAAAAATAATGCGATGATCTGATTTTTTTTGCTTTTGAGCAATTCCAGAAATGCTTAGCAGATCATCAGACTCGACCTTCTCCGATTTGGATGCAACTTTGCACATGGCTTCAGTATGGAAAATCATAAGTTTTGAACCGATGGAGAGGTTAATCCGACTCACGACTGATTTTGAAAAAGGGCGTATGTAATTTTTCATTTCACAAAAATTGCCTTTTTCAAATCGTTGTAACTCGGAAACCGTTAACTGTACAAAAATGGCGTTCAGGAAGAAGTTGTAGGGAATGGATTGAGCACTTTAAGAAAAATATACACTGAAAACAATTCTTGATTTTTTTCTCAATAATTACAAAATAATCCGAAAAAGTTAAATAAAAAAATCAGGGTTTTAATTTTTTTTTGATAATTTTTATTTTATTTTAAAATATGCACTCACTATTCTCAGAGATGGCTGAACCGAATTACACAAACTAATGTCGTTTTTCATTAAGAACACTCGTGGAGTGTTTAGCTCGATTCGTGCATTTTTCGTGCAGTCGATCAATCAAAACAGGTGCACTGTGTTTCATTGATTTGCATCGCACAAAAAAAAGCAATTTCGGGGCAATTCGCGGGCAACTATTTTGCACCCGTTTTCTTTTCCGAGTAGCAAGTGTATAAACCAAACTTTATAAAACCGTTTCATTGATCGGCTGTCAGGGCAAAACACTGGTACCGAGCGAGTGGAATCAATGAAAAAATACATAAAATTCAAAAGAAAGGTCTCATGGTTCCATAGTCTGCTATTGAATTATTTTATTCCGATCTTACTTCCGATTCCGGAGATATAGGATGATATGTACCAAAAAATGAAAAAAATATGCACTCCCTTTTTTAAGATATGACTGAATCGATTTTCGCAATCTAATACCGTTTTCGTTTATTGATCAGAGCAGCCCGAAAGCTGACCCAGAGTCGCCCAAACAACGTTTGATATGTTTGTTTTAGCAACCTGAGGTCGCTCTAGATCGGACTCCAATCGCGTAGTTTCGCTCTGAAAATTTTCTCGGGTCGCACCACGCATCCCTGCAAGTTTGTTTATTTTTTCTTTTTTTCATGATTTGTTGTTTAGAACGCGTACCACGTGTTCGTTTTACTCGGAGTCAGGGCCGCCCGTGCCTAGGTTCAAAAACAAAAACGGTATAAGATTAAAATAAAAGGTCTTATGGTCCCATAGCCTGGTATTGAATTTCATTTGGATCAAACTCCTGGTTCCTCAATTTTCCCTGAAACGGCTCAATCAAACTTAGATTCAAATGAACAGTCTTATAGTTCCCTAAAAATTCGTATAACCTTTTATCCGGCTCCAACTTTCAATTCCGTGATAAAAGGAAAATTGCCAATTTCATTAGTATTTTTTCACGAACGATTGTCAAAAACAGTTTGCAGAGCCTGTTGATTTGTGGGCATAAAAACTTAATTCGACACTACTGGTCCCCCCCTTTTCCTGTTCCGGAAGCACCGAAAGTGGCGAAGAAAAACTCCAAAAATAGAATTCACTTCAATTTCCTTGCGATGCTTGAACCGATTTTCACTAATTTTGAGTCGAATTAAAGCTCATATTATCTTTAAAGATACTGTGAAATTCCATCCGGATCCTACCTCCGGTTCCGCAGTTACAGGGCGATGAGTGCCAAAGTTTTCATATCACCTTATATATACAATATATACAACAATATACGATAAGTACAACATCGGTACGTGATGGTACGGGGGAAGAAGAAAACACAAAACGAATGATGCGTGCTTTGCTTTACTTCGTACACGCTATAAAGAAAACGAAACGGTTACGGATGTCTGCTATTGGTGTGTGATATTGGTAAAAGACAGTGCTGCTATGGATAAAAATTTTAGCGGCTTTGGAAGTATTGGAAATAGTGATCAAAAACTGTAAAAAGAACCTCATTCACTTTTCTTCAAATGACCAAATCGATTTTCACTTTAGGTTCAAAGGATAAGTCTTACAGTTTCATACGAAAATCTTAAATTTGTTGTGGATACTACTTCCGGTACCGGAACTACATGGTAAACAGGATTTGTAGAGTTTGAGCTGAGCTGAGCTGAGCTGAAGTAGATCGCCCGTAGTTGCACTTCGTGATTGACCGAATGAGTGGAAATGTACAATGAACCAAGAAAATGTAGCTTGGGAGATCATTTTCACTGTACATACCCACTACTCCTAACTTTTTATTAAATGATCAATAACGACGCTGGCTACGACCAAAGGCTGTTCTACTGAAGGAAAAGAAGGAATGTTAGTCCGATACTCGTTGTTTCTAGAGACCGCGGGTACCACTGTGTCTCCACGAGCATCACGGGATAGGAGATTTGTCAGTAGGGAGAGAAAGAGATCCAGATATGTTTTGGTAAATAATATGATCTCAACAAAGCCTGAATTTCGATACTCAGGAGAAATATAATAAGTAAGAAAAATATAAAATATCTCTAAGGAACGATCTCACCAGTATCCCTTTTCTCCTGCTCGCTCTGCTGTCAGCAACGCGAGATAAAACATGACCACTGAAAGAATAAAGTAAACACACTCACGAATGGGTCCGCTGCATACCAACCCTAGACCTTCAGTCTGAATGACACGATCGACTTGTAAACTTTCACACATTCCATTGAAATCCGACACCGACAACGACATGCAGATGGCACTTCGATCGGTTAACAGGTTAACATGGTTGAATTTTGGGGCGGCAAATTCACAGTATCCGCCGCTTGAGCATCTTCAGTTTCACGGATCAATATTATTCAATAAATAGCACTCTCACTACTAAACACATACTTGTCACACCTGCACTATCACTCAAAATAATTATTTCAACCAAATTTTTAACTATACGTATCAAACAACACATTGAAATTATACTTTTTTGAGAGCAGCACCATGACACCGCATCGCACTCCCAGTGATGCCAACTCTCTCCGGAACTACATGGTAAACAAGATTTGTAGAGTTTGTTAGATTAAGTCCGAACAAACTTTTCTATTTCTATTCAATGAACAGTTGTTTTTGCGAATTCCATAGTAATATTTATGATGTTATGAGTAATATAAGAAAGGCATCATCACAGCGCTAGGTGGATGAAAACAGGTTTTTTTTTCAAATAAACCTTATGCTGGCTGCAAGGATTACATTCAGACACATCTTTGGAAAAGATTTCCATGCTTATTATGGAAAATCAACGAATTTCATATAACCGATTTCGTTGTATTTTGACGATTTGGAAGTACTAAATGAAATACTAATTATAGCGCAACAATGCTTATTTTCTAAGTTTTCCGTAGAATAAAATAATTTTTTCAATGAGCTGAAGAAAATCCTACACAAGGTTCATGTTCTACACATAGAAAAATCCTGATTGTTTAGAACAACAACATCAAACCAAAAAAAAATTTTTGTTTCAAAACGAGATTTCAAAAGAAACGAGATATTCAAAGAAAATAAACTAGATTTTGGTTTTTCCAAACAAATGTTTGTTGTTTCATGAAAACATCGGTTGAATCAAACCATAATTGTTAGTGTCACTATATCAACAACAAAAATTCAATAGAACTACTTGCAATTCATTTATTTTTACAATTTTTTTGCGTATAGAGCACTTGTACTGCTGTGAGAAAAGGAAATTTGTGGTAACTGATTCCGGTTGTGATTTAAATATTGCTCTTCGAGACATTGTAAAGGATAGCTCGCCACATCTTTTTCCCAGCAACCGTAGAATATTCCTGTTCGGGAAGCTAGACTTTAATTTAAAAAATTAAAACTTTATAAGCTTCTAGTTTGGTCGATCGACTTGATTTGCTTATCGCACGATTCAGAGTCAACATAACAGTCCTGTTAGATTTTTAGTTCGAAGCACGATTGTAGACGACATTTCTTAAATGGAGAAGTTGTGGTTCCGTTTAAAACAGATGACCAATGTTGCTCGAATATCAAAAATGCAACGAATGTCAATGATCATCGCTCGCTTTCGTTCGCCTTTGTTCGATAATCGTTCTGGTATTCGGACTTGTCCGTATATTCGGGCGCGAACGAAGCCGACGCTGCTTCGTTACTCGCACGAATATCTATTCCTTGCAGTTGTTATTCGCATTGGACATACCCCCGAATGACTTAACGCGAATATCGAACAAATATTCATACAGCGATCATCGCCAAACCTAATTCGCGATGATCGTTCATGCTGTCTTTGAAACATGCAAATTAAGATGTTTCCCCCCGCACTATTACCATAGTTTTATGTGTATGTAATGAACAATATTCCAGCATTCTCCCATTGCTGCTACCCAACGAGATATGATGAATTTATTAGATGAAGAATGCTTCGCGAAGAATGGAAACCAACGATCTTCACCGCGACGCTATTCGATCCAACTCGAAGAATAAAATAAATGAACGAATGACAAACGAATGTATAAAACGAACATGCACGATGTAGACCAGCAGCGAAGAATGTATTAGTATATTCGGGTTCTCTACGTTTATTGCTTATTCCTTTTGCACCCTTCTCTCTTTCGAGCAGTGAATAGTTCAACGTTGTTCGAGACTGGCATATTCGAAAGCAGTATAATCACAGCGAGGAAGCGTGAATGAATTAGTTACACGAAGAATATTTGCAACATTGCAGATGACCAGTGACCACACGTTTCGAAGTTTTTGTGAAAACACCCCCAATGTGGAACTTTTTCCCATTACCCGACAGAGAAACATACTCAAAATAGGGCTAGTAAAACGATAGTAACGAAAAAAGAAAACTGGCGACATAAGCTCTCAGAGACAGTTATTAATTCGCAAACTTCTCCAATCCAGGAAAATTGTTCTGCCAACCGAACTACTGCAGATATGATGAAACATAACTCAGAAGGCTTCCAGGAGCTACCAGGAAGAGGCAAAAAACCCGGTTCCTCCAACCCGAAACTGGACCAGAAAGTGGTATCTCTAATCACAAAGAACAAATCAATGTCAATACGTGATTTGGCCAAAAAAGCGAGTGTCGGAATGATCCAGCGTATCAAGAGGCGAAATCACCTAAAGACCTACAAGAAGCAGAAAATCTCGAAACAAAGTGTTGAACAGAAGAAACGAGCAGCAACGAGGGCCCGGAAATTGTATTCGTGTCTTTTACAGTGTCCCGATGCATGTGTTTTGATGGACGATGAGACCTATGTAAAGGAGGACTCATAAACCCTTTCAGGTCCACAATAATACTGCCGTTGTTGGAAAGGATGTGAGCGATGTGGACAGGTCGATTCAAGTGGAAAAATTCGGTCGAAAGATACTGGTATGGCTAGCAATATGTTCCTGTGGTTTGAAGTCAACCATTTTTTACACTACCGGAACTATAAATGCAGAAATCTATCGATCTGAGTGTCTCTAGAAGAGATTGCTGCCTTTGTATACGAAGCATAGTACATCTCCACTGTTTTGGCCGGATTTAGCGTCGGCTCACTATGCCAACACCTTTCTCAATTGTCTTGCGGAAAAGGGTATAAATTTCGTTGAGAAAAATATCAATCCACCAAATTGCACTCACCTTGACCAATCGAACGTTACTGGGCAATCGTGAAGAGGGTTTTCAAGAAGACTGTTAAGGCAGCTGGGAACATGCAGGAGTTCCAAAAATTTGGGCTCAAGCGTCCAAAACATGTGATGCAACACTTGTCCGAAACTTGATGAAGAGCGCTCGATGAAAAGTTCGAAAATTCGTGAAGGAATAACTTAAATTTCATCCGGTTTTCATTATGCTCAACTTTAACCTCGTTCAATAAAGGATCCATTTTTAGTTTGAATAAAATATCGTTTTATATCATAATTTAAAAGAAAAGTTTGTGGATAGCTTATTTTCGATACACTCCTTAAACCTACCTTTATTTTTGTTTCGGTATAGCCTTCAGCTGAAAAAACTACAACCAGTTGCAATATTGGTTGAAAGATACAACATTCGAAACTCACTTCACTGTTCCACGTGAAAACATTATATGATAACGCACAATCGCATCAAATGAGTTTACGGCATTTTTACATATCGGGTTAGAAATTTAAATATGGATATATGTGAACACATGTGAAGAACATCCAAACAATTTGGTACCCTAAGTTATTTGATATCCACAATTAGTTTGAGTATGATTGGTGGACTGGTGCTGGATGACACGAGAGATTAGTCAGTGAAGACCACGAACGGGTGTTTGCTTAAAAGCGAGTATCTTCGGGAAGATACATATCACAGGCATAAAACATGCATTTACATTAAAAATTTAACAAGTAGCTTAACGTCTTTTGTAAACAAATTCAAATTCGAATATTTGAGATTAAAAATACAAAAACAGCGTCTTCAATAAAATTTTTCGAAAACAGTGATAATGCTATCCTGAAATTTCATAACAAACTTAAAACAACTCTTTAGACATTGTTAATTTGATCGAAATCGTCACAACTCGTCCAAGTACGGAAACGGATTTGGTCTCGAATGAAATTAGTGTAAACCCAACCCGGTGTAAGACATTGCAAGATAAAAATATTACTCCCTGCTCAGAGGATTAATTTGCCTTATACAAGTGGTAATCACCGAAAAGTGATAGAAATAAATTAACATATTACGGATGAAATCCCGCGCTTGCCGAGTTCCGCCAACGCCGTGCTCTGAAAGAGCACGATACAGAAAATAAAACAAACTTCCATGGGGCACATCCCAAGCGCCATCGCCGGTGTAGAGACGAGGTTTCGACTCCTACTCATCATTATTCGGCATTTGGAGTCATTTCAAGCAGAGCGATTGCTCTGGTATAAAATTTGACAAAATTTATTCACAGTCTCGATGATTTTTGTATAATACCCGTGACATGACACCAGACCTAGCCTTCTGACTGACGATGATGAGTGCGAAATGCGGAATGATAGCGACGGCGGCACTTCAACTGAACTGTTCCAGACAGGAACTGTTAAGTGCGATTACGATTGCTACCATGATTGCAGTATAGTGCCGTTTGTTTTACGACGAATTGAACTATGTTGCGATGATACTGCACCATCTCCGTAGTAGCCATCCTAATGATGACATTTTCCGACTTCGGTCCGCCTGGTGGAATGGGATAAAAAAATAGTGACGAGTGACAGAATAACCGAGAAATGGCAACTTGTTACGTACTTTGTACCGTTGAGTACAGAGTCGGTCGTGTGGCATTTGGGTCGGCACATTGACTGTAGCATGAGGTTATGATTGGAACTAATCAGATTCTTTCGTTGGCATTCGGTTGGGACTTCGGAGTGCGGTGCACCACAAAGTAAAGATAACGAAAATTACGTGGAAAAGATTATGTCATTCGGAAACTTTGCCATCGAGTTTGAGTTTCGAAAGTGCACTCAATACAGACGGAATCGGAAAGGGGATTTAATTTGTTTGAGATCCAGGATATGATGGAATGAAATGTTTCCGATCGAACTTTGTAGAACTGGTTCATCAATTAGATGAAAGCTTCTACACACAGACAATCCATGAAAAAGCAATCATTTCACTTGCAGTAAGTAGTTAGAACCAAAGAAGTCATAGCTAATAGCCCGACTGGGAAGTACCGGAAGCATAATGTACGTCCTTCAGAATGTGTCTAGAGGATGAATAAATTTCTATGCAAATGATTCGTCTGTTGTTTCAAGTACATGGGAGACGATTGCAACCTGTTTGTAATTTCTAGTGGATGTTGTTACTGGTTCGAAGAGGAGACTCACTCGGATTTATTCACTTCCTGATTTGCATGTTCAGCACGGAACGACCGAAATTAGCTCTGCGCCTAATTCGTATTACTGTTTTTGAATTAGTTGATTTTAACAACAAAATTTCCAAAATAACTATAAAATTAGTTAAAATTGAGAATTTATTTGCTGAAAAAAATTCTTATTTTTAGAGAATGTGTTTAGTTGGCGAATATTCTGGACACAAACCAGTAATATCTCAATCCAACACGAAATTCTCATTGACAACAAATTTTTTTTTTAAATTCAGAAAATTTGTTTCTATTTATCTATCACCAGTTTATTAGCCACAAAATTCATGAGAAGTGTCATAACAAAACAATCCAATAAAAAGCTAAAAGGGACAGTCTTGTTGAAACTGCTTGCAAATTGTTTAGATGTTTTACGCATGTGTTACGATATATCCATATATAAATTTCTAAACCGGTATGTAAAAATGACATAAACTGTTACTGGAAAGTGTATTTATTGAGAATTTGTGCGCATTTGAAGCGATTGTGCGTAATAATGTTTTTACGCGGAACAGTGAATTGAGTTTCGAATGTTGCACTCTAATTGTGCATGTCAAATGATGTTTTTTGTATCTTCCAACCTTCCGGGCCACGCCGTTCGATGTACTACTTGTATTCGGTTTTTATTTTCCGAGTGCTCAAAGTTTTCAGTGAGAGAGTCGATTTCGCGAAGTCGAATGAAGAAAACAGCGATTTAGAAGAAAAATGTTCAAAAAGAAGTTTATGTTTCGCTTATGTCTTTTTCTCCAATACAACATCGTATTTATACCTGCCAATATAGAAAAGACAACCGCGACTGAAATTTTTTTCGATAGTAGTGTGCCATCTAGTGGCTAGTAGTCATTACGGTGCGTTATTTCGGCGACAGAGCGCCATATAGCTGCAAATTGCAGAAACCAATTCAACCATTTATGTTGGTTGAAAACAACGTTTTATTTCTCTAATTCAACTAAAAAATTAGTTGAATGGATATGAAGTGTGCCTTAGCTAAGAAATGACAATTGGTGAATTCAACTAAAAAAATAGCCATTTCAATAAATATTTTATTATTATCAAGGAAATTAGAATTAAAAATCTAAATTAGCAAAAGTAAGATTTTTTTAGTTGTCTCAAAAAATAACTAACTAAAATCAGAAAATCAACTAATTTTTTCGCCAAAATGCTGATATCGGTCTTTCCGTGAGCGTTTCATTGACAGAAGATCAAAGTGTCGAACATCTCGATAATGTTATTTAGCAACCATGGAAGACAATCAGAGAACAGAGATCGGCAAACACCAATAGATTGGCGGCTCAGGTTTGTAATTTCTGTGTTATTCTATTAGTATATACCCCGAGCGGAGCTCTTCTAAGAGTGTCAATATTTGCTGACCGTATGCACAAATATACAAAGCTGAGCAGCTGCAGCAATGTGAACCCTTTCCGTGCGGGTATGACACACACTTGAGCAGTTTCCCTGTACAAACCGACAGTAGTTTCTAGTCAACAAGTAGATTCTAACGAGCATCTCCCATTCAGGTGTACAAACCCGGAACAATTGAACAATTGCACCACTTGGCGGGTGAGGTATGTTCACGGGAAAGTTCAGTAATGTGGAATCAAGCTCTAAGTAAGTTTTGAAAACGTTCAGTAATTTTTAATCAGGAATTCTTGAAATGTTAAGAATCAATTTTGATTGACAATTTATTCTTCAGTCGCCAACAAAATCATTCTTCAGTCGCCTAGGTGGGGCAAACAGCAGTGCTGTAAAACTTCATTCAATTCAATTGAAACTAAATGTGGAACACATTGACGATCTCTCGAATGCAGTAAACTTCACTCTCTGACACACACAATGTTTGCTGACGGCCCGAACGGGCAGCATTCAGTCATCATTCGTTTCTCTTCAATCGAGGCTCAGTTTAACCACCGTCAGTTGATCTCTTGAAGTAACAAAATATCTCTTTCAATAGTGTGAGAGCGGACTTCAAATGAGGTTCATGTAAACATTCCAATTGGTTCAAGATAATAGATGAAAGACAAACCAGATTGCTGAAATATCAATCACAGAATACACATAAATTAATTGTTTCCTCCTTCAGTTTTCATTTTTAATACTTTACTCCATTTATAATTCTATTCGTTCGAATTTGCTTACTACCAAGAGCGAAGGCAATGAAGGAGCTACACTACTCCGCACTTGAAACTGAGCAAGCAAAACTTCAAATGACTATCAACGATTATTCAACTGACGATGAATTCCGGGAGCTTCACTTGAAAATGGCAGCAAAAGTCAAATGAATTAGTAGGGATATGCTGACGGTCAGCGGCCATAAATTTCGTTTTCATCTTATATTATTCGATTGAAAATGAAATTTTACCGCACTGGCAAACAGTGCTTTAGTGTTCGTGAAATATTTTTTGTTGTTTAGCAATCCAAGCGCCATCACTAACACGTGTTTGCTTTCGTCATACTATTTGATCAAATTTCCATTGCATTAAAGCATGTTTGTTGATCATGTATGCTGCCCATAATCATATATCAGTCTTGCAAAAATTTAGATCTTGTAAGATAAACTATTTTTGAATTGATCTTTGGATTCAACCGGTACGATAATTCTTTTTGGATATTTTGCGTTTCGAGCTCAGTTCTTCGCCAAAATAGTTTACTTCAGAATCAAACGTATTACTCCTATTTATGCTCACTATTTCACCCTCCGCAACAACATCTTTAGGAAAAGATTAAGCTTTTCTATCATAACCAAAATCAGATGCAGGCATATGCGAATATTTCAAATTGGAATTATCTCGAACGTACTGTGCTGAACGAGAGATTTCAGAATATTTCTCTCGAGTGTTGGTGACATTGAAACATACAAAGCTACTGTTTAAACTGTCTTCCGTGGAAGAGTCTCCACCATACCATTTGATTGCATCAAGACCTGACTTAATTACGTCTATCGATTAAAAGTTTCACACGAATGGTAAATCAAACATGAAATTTTGCCACGTGCGAGAGAAGCATAGCATGTTAAGATGGAACCGGTATGCGAGTATCTTTTCGTTCGTAAACAAAAGAACTCGCATATGGGTCCCATATTGTTGCGTAACAGATTTTATATAAACGAATGACAAATTTGCATATAAACGAATGACAAATTTGCAATATTTTATACCAGATGAAAAGTTTATAATGTAATCCATATATCGGATCTTACATTAATATGTATTCATCTTTTTCTCAACTTGTCGATTTTCAATATGGAACTGATATGCGAGTATGAGCAGTATGTCGTCATACAGAAGCACTTTAGAAACGTTCACTAATTTTTAGTTTCCAACACCAGTAACCTCGTGCTATGTGTTTTCGCAGAACTTTGACTTACTGCAGGTCATATATCATTACTAATTGTTCCAAAATATCCCAGACAACCAGAGATGTCCATCACCTCTGTGCAACGAAGAGCAAGCAAAATTTCTTCCCTCGCACTGACAACTTCAACGAGAGCTCTTCTCTTTCACATATATACACCACTGTTGTATAAAGTGTGCACGCATCATGAGTGCGTTTGTTTATTTCCTTTTACCTCCTCCACTTAATCGCACCAAAGTGCTCGAGCATTAGCTAATAAATTCTCTGAGGTGGATGCAGATACTTTCACAGAGGTGTACACGCCGGTGAGCACTCTGGTGTATGGTTTGCGTAGAAGAAACGTGGGCACGCAAAATCAGCAAAATAAAACAATTTATCGTTAAATTTTCGGTTTTCCTTGCAAATTTTTCATAGCAAGGCCAGATCTACTCTCTATTAATTGAAGTTCACAGAAGTGTTCGCTCACCATCACGCGCCAGTGGTCACTTGGGTGTATTTAGACGAGAGCGCGTGAGAGCGATTCATGCGAAGAGAATGTGTTTCACTCGCGCCAGCTGCTTTAACCACAAGCACACACTCAAATGCTGTCTATTCGACACTGAGAAGAAGTGCGCTTTCCTCTTTGTGCGATGCTTCGTTTTTTGCATCCTCGGTGTGGACAGGAATCTGACGCCATCTCTGCAGACAACCAGGAAATTTAGCATAGATCAATATGAATAACCCGTAAAGGCCTGCGCCCAGGACTTTGTTTCGGGAGAGGTCCTAAGATAATCTTACGGATTTTTTTACTGTATCTAATTCTAGGTGCATCTTCAATACCTTTTGTTTTTGTAAACGTGAGCGCAAATTCAAAAGTTCATGCATGCATTTATTTGCACTACATCACATTTAAGATAACACATAATCAACAATAGTACGCCACAATACTCGATTTGTGGCTCCATCCTCGATCGTGCCCAATGTCCGTCAGATCACGTTCTACCTGGTCCACCGATCATGCCCGCTTCGCTCATCGCCTTCTTGTTCCAACCGGATTTGTGGCGAACACCAATTTTGCAACTGGATAGTTCACTCGAAACCTTTGCACAGTTTTGCCAGGATTTTTCATAGCTTAGTGCGGTCGATACTCATCAGCTCATCAGCTGCTCTGACATCCTTACCAGTTACTTTGTTGGTTATGAGCTGATGGTATCCTTAACTTCGCTCAGTGTGGGAGCTGGATTTATTCCGTCTTCTGCTGCACTGACGTTCTCGTTGCCTCCGTTATCTTGAATCTCCATACCTACGCTCTCCGCGCCGTTCAAGTGCTCGTCGAAGTGCTACTTCCACCTTTCAATCACCTCACGTCCGTTCACCAACAGGTTTCCGTCCTTTTTCGGCTCGTGGCACACATCCATTGAGCTTCTTGTAGAACTTCTTGGTTTCTTGGGAACAGTACAGCAGTTCCATTTTCTCGCACTCCGCTTCTTCCAGGTGGCGGTTTTTCTCCCGGAAGAAGCGAGTCTACTGCTTCTGTTTTTATCGTTCCTCGTTCCGCTGGGTTTTATATTACCGCATCACCGTCTGCGCTGTATTCTTCTCCTTCAAAATCACTGTGCACTCCTCGTCAAACCTTTCGTTCCGTTGACTTTACTTCACGTACCCAACGGTGCATTCGGTTGAGTCGTTTAAGGCTGCTTTTACTGTGCTCGATCTGTCTTCTAGGGAAGCCAAATCGAGCTCGCCCACGTTTGGCAACGCTGCCTCGAGAGTCTGCGTGGCAATATCCGGTTGCTTCAGTCGCTCTAGGTTGTACCGTGCCGGTAGCTGATACTGTGCATTGTTGATTTCAAAGTACATATATATTCATTATAATTGCCGAACTCGGATAGCAGATGAATTAAGTTAATAGAGAATAGACCTATTTCAATGTGGAACACATTTTTATTTTCTATATAGGGGTGCAAATCAAAAACTCAAGGAAAAACACACGTAGAAATGTGGTCAGGTTTTAAACACTTACAGCTCAGTCTATTTTGTATCAATTATTGATATTATTTCATCATTTGATTGGAAATATTTCTACGATTCGATTTGAATGTATCAATCAACGTATTTTCAATTATAAATGATTGAAATTTCGATTAGTAGCGAGCAGTGTGTTTTGTCAGCTAAAAATCTCCGGCATATCGGATTTCCCTGACATATACGACGGTTTTGAAGGAGTAAGCGATATATCAAAGGGAAAGCAGCTCATTTAGATTGAACTGATGGTTAATTTTGTGACCCGTTTTTCTTGCGCCGTGAGAGGTAAGATTTCTTACTGATAATGTCTCATTTAATCCGTTAAAGATGCAGGCATGTTCGAAATTAAGCTTGATGAAACATTTTTTCTCGTTTAGAACTCGCTCTTCAAAAGCCAAACGTTCAGCTCGTAGCTCATTCCCCTCTTCACAATGCGGCGAACTGGGTAGTAAATGAGTGAGCTGCGATTCTTTTAGATAGAGCTGTGATCTGTTAGCTCACTTTTATGATTCGATTCATTGGAACACCTCAGGAGTGAATTGCCCATCTCAATTCAGTCCTACGCGTAGCATGCTAGAGGTAGGGTGTTGGTTGTTGCTAGACAGCAAGACAAAAAGTGCCATAAAACGATTTGAAGTTTTAATTGGTATGCTCTGATCTTGTGTCATGCAAGCTCGGATGAGATTCCATGTTATGTCGTTTAGCCTGAGAAATTGACAACTACCCTAGCTTAGCGAAGAGAAGCTTAAATATCGAAATCCGTATCGCATGTACATATGTACAAAGATATAATTGCAGATATAATCGGTTTTGAGTTCAGTTTAGAATATTTTACGGTTTTTGTTTCGCCGGTTTATGTGACGGTGTACAACATTTAACACACTTTACCCTATAACTCCGGAACTGGAAGTCGGATCCGGATGAAAATCAGGAATGAGACCTTTCATTTGAATCTAAGTCTGTGAAAATCAGTTCAGCCATCTTCAAGAAAACCTAGTGAGATTATCTGACACACACACACACACACACACACACACACACATTGCTTAGCTCAATGAAGTGAGTCGAATGGTATATGACACTTGGCCCTCCGGGCCAATTTTTCTTTTGTCGGTTTTTCTAGTGATTGCATAACCTTTCTATATGAGAAAGGCAAAAATGTTTACTAATTTATTTATATTTGGTTGTCAAGAGATTCCAGCTGAAAACATTCAGCAACAACAACCGGTCCGAAACATATTACAATGGTTTCGATACGAATGCTCTGTCATTTGATTCTATCAAAACAAAAACTAAATAGGAATCTGATGATGTCTTATGTATTTGGAAGGCTTTCAAAACATCATACATATTAATCAAAGTGAGAATATCTCCGAACAGTGCGGAAAATTTAATTCAAAGGTGATTTAATCATATGAAATTATAATTGTGTTTGTTGCGAACATATTTCTAATGGAAAATAATGGTCGTCAAATGGTGAGATAACTATGTTAAGTCCTCACAACTTCCTATCTCATTCCTTCCCGTGTGTCTATGATGACATTTGGTCAATAGAACGGCGTCGACTGGGTGCTATCGCCTTCTGCGTTAGTAGCAGAATGAGAGGGTGCGAATTGACTCATAAGTTAAAGCCCATCCTAAAGTGCAATGTTTATCATAGTGTATTACAACATATAATTTTGTTGTTTATTACATCATGTATTATCATTATTATTTTTATTATTATTATTATTATTAGAAAAGCGTAACTTACACTGCGACATTAACTGTTATATTGTATCATAGCATATTATTTCATATATTATCGTCTTACAGTATTTTATGTTATTATATAATATGTTGTATGGTATTATACTGCATTGCATTATATCATATTATATTGTGTTATATTATATTATAGGGTTTATTATGAGTAGTACTACGTACCTCTGCGCAAAATATAAATTTGTTTTCCTTGTAAGTTATCATTTTTTTTAAGTAATCTTTTAACTAACAATCAAGGTCGTCACAAGGTGAGCTTGGTCCTCACTGGTTCCTGTTTCATGCTTACACGTGTGTCTGTGGTGACAATTGGTCGATGGAATGCGTTGATGGCAGAATGAGAGGATGAGAAATGACATATAAATTCAAGTAATATAATATGATAGCATATCGCAACATATCATTTTATTCATTCTATTATTTATTATATATTTTATTGTACTATATTATATTGTTTTAATTATTATTTTCATAAGTATATTAATTGTTATTATTAATAATTTGTCATCAATAATAATAACATATATTATTTTTATAGATGTGGATATTATTATTGTTATTAGAAGAGAAATACTATACTTCCTGCAGTATTGCGAAGATAGAAGAGCATAACTGACACTCTACATCAACTGTTGTTTTATATATTGTTTTATAATATATTATATTATATTGTATGACATTGTATCATATTATATTATATTATGTTATATTATATTATTTTGTAATTTATTATATCATTTTATGTTATATTAATTTCAATACACTATGTTTCATTGTATTTATCAATATAAAACATTTATCACGGGGACGTAAAGGAGAGGGAGCATCAGGGCATCGGACGAATTGATGACTGGACGAGGGATTGTGGATAGCCAGTCCAAGTCACTTGAAGGAAACTTGTTTCCTTCTGAAGGTTTGACATGAGTCTGACGCGCCCTTCTCAAACAAACCATCAGGCGGGTTCAAGCATGTATAGCGATATGCTTCATCCATGCACTGGATATTATGGTTGGAAGAGCATCTTTTACTCTCGCGGAATACGAGTAAGTGACTCTACTTTCATATCCGCCCAACCTTTTTTGTTCGCTTTTCAGTAACAGCTATAGTAAGAAGGTGAATGGATGAGTAATATCGGAGCTACTGTAAGTCTACCCGCATCCACTGGCAAGTCCTTGAACTGATGGTGGCTTCACTTCACATCACATCACATCACAACATATTTTTAATGAAAAATTATTACAATAAACAATTAGAAAAGTTACATGAAAAGCATTCCGAATTTGGCAAGGCATTATCGAAACTTCAAATTTAGCATTTTTAAGCCATTATACAATGGTTTTCATCTTGGGTGTGGAGTACACTGAGCTAAATTTTCTTTTTCACATTATATGATATTCTAATGATTTTGCACTATTAGCATTTCCAATAATAGTTACAAGATGTGTTCAACATCATGTCAAATATATGAGATAATCTTATGAAACATAAAACTCTTCTTAACGTTATTTTTACAAGATTTCCATATAACGAATGAAATTTCCAGTCTGAGTCAAATTTATTGGCACGTCTTATAACCATTACTAGATATCCGCACAACATACATTGGAACAAATTATGAAGCGCATATTATATTCACTTCGAATTTATTTATTTATTTATATATATATATATATATATATATATATATATATATATATATATATATATATATATATATATATATATATATATATATATATATATATATCTATAATATATATATATATATATATATATATATATATATATATATATATATATATATATATATATATATATATATATATATATATAACTTTCAATGGAGGTCATGCGAATAGCAGATAATTGCCAACTACTACTTTTCTTTGAGGATTCAAGCTGTACTAGTATTCCATTCGGTAAGGGAGCACCTCATGATATTTGCGAAAGAGAAGTGAGATCCCGAGACTGAAAATAAAAAAATGAATCTTACTAAACAGATAGAGTAATGAAACGTACCGGATATATATTTCATGGTTCGTTAACGCTTATCCTTGAACGAAGTTGGATGAGCTGTCTTGTCAGCAATTTAAAATTACATTGAGATGCGAAACTTCCTGAAAAAAATGTTCTGGAGCAGTTCATGAATATCGAGGACACAACTATTCACGACTTTCATCGGATTTCCATATAAATTATATGGGATATTTTTATAACTTTCATTATGATAACGTCCATTTAGATTTGACGTACACATTAAATAAAGATTATAAGTTTCCATATAATTTCTATGAATTATATTCTGCGTATGATTCATATGACAAATCTAATGAATATAAATAAGATTTTCATTTCAGTGTACTGCACTCTAATTTAGGGCACATTTAGGTGGGCATAAACAAAGTGAAGATCCTTCCCACTAGTTACACAAGTCATTCTTTGCTGTTACGAAGTCGATAACCTGTCCAGAATGCTTCGACGAAACGGGATTTATAACGGTGCGACTACTTATTCTTTATAGTTCCATTTATGATAGCATTAGAATGCGTTCTAATGCATTGGCAAGTTGCCCAAGTAGCATGTTAAGTTGCTGTCCTGCATTTTTCTACTGATTGTGCAATTTATCAAGTCAGTTCATATTACTTTTCTAGTACCTGTTGTGTTATGGGAAAAGCGCAATTTTTCTGTGTTATGCAACATATCTTCAAGTTCTTCCATTATTACGAATATTTTTTCACAACGATTGTGCAACTGATATAAAAACTCATGCGTCGATCCCATTACTAAGGCAGTAAAAAAAATCAGGGAAAAACAATTATGAAACTCGTGAAAACTACTACGTAATGTAAACAAGAAATGGTATGACGTTACAAAAACATAACAAACTTAATTTCTTCTGAATAAGTTTCACATTTGGTTTTTAATACAACTGCTCTTAATACAAAAATGGACATGAAAAATGATAATGCTACATATTGTAGAGTTGATCTTTTGTGTTTTCGTGAATGAAAAATCGAAAACGAACTGCATTTTTACGATGAAACCTGTATTCGTACGCCCGAAATTTTCAAGCGCCTCTGAATTAACGTGTTTTGATGATTGTACACCAGTTTCTGTGAAAATAATAGTCTATTATTTCAATAAAAATCATCGGAAGGGTGTTTAAAATACGTATATTCAAACATTCTTAAAATTTTCAGACGATTTTGAGAACACTAATGTTTTATTGAACCTGAAAAATTTCGAAATGAATTTTTCTTGTATATTTTCCAATATGGCATCAATGGTAACAGTGAGTTGAATAGAAAATGGTTCACGCAACGTAACGACTTATGTTTTCTAAATAACAGGAAATATTACATGGTAATATTTCGACGTTGTTTTTTATCCGTTTGAATCTTCTAGTTGAATTTAACAATAATTCAGTATAGTCATTCATCTTAGCGGGCTCGACTTTTGTGTTACGCACTGTATGTATTATTTTGGAAGCCCATGTGCTGGAGTTGCAAAAACAAGTTGCTAAAGCGGTAATATATAACTACGGGAGTAACTATGACGAACTTAACTTTTCGTTC